>NC_073304.1:60000136-60600136 GCF_027595985.1 Sorex araneus
AGGGGGCGATGCGGGGTAATAAAACAAACTTACAATCACCAAAAACAGAGATTGCAGCACTAAATGTGTCACTGTTTTAAAGTACACTGTTTTCAAAGGAAACTCTTCTGAGTAATACAGTGCTTCTCAGACTTGAACACTTTTTTAAAAATGTACTGACTTTAGCAAACTCTAAAGAGATCCTAGACTTACCTTTTCAGCAAAATTAAAGTCTTATAATTTCTATGAAAACAGACACTTCACATGTAAAGTATAAAACAGTAACAGTCTAGCCCTAATTTTTAAAATAATTTCATTTGCCCTACAACTGAAATACTCATTAACAAATGTGTGGCAAATATCAAAGAAGTGCTTCTTGTCTGTTGAGCAAGATGGAACTGAAAAGGGACACACACACACACCTTATTTTATAGGAGTTCCAAGTACAGTAGAAAACATGACATTTCTTCCCCCCAAATAGCTAAGTGTACCTTATGAAGAAAGGAATCAGTGTTCTTGGGCAGAGAAGATAGCTCAAATGAGTTGAAACTCCAAGTTTGATTTCCAGTACATATGGGTCCCCTCCCTCAAGAAACCCACATAGAGATGGAGTGATAGACAGTGAGTAGGGCGTTTGACTTGTATGTGGCTGACCCGGGTTCTATTGCCAGCATCCCATATGGTCCCCTGAGCACTGCCAAGAGTAATGACGGAGTGCAGAGCCAGGAATAAGCTCTGTGCATCGCTAGATGTGACCCCCCCCAAAAAAATAGAAAGAAACCCACTTCCTACCCTGAGTCCCAGGCTCCCACAAGCATGACTGGGAAGGCCCCATGCCCTAAAAAAGGAATAAAAAGAAAACAAGAGGAATGGCAGGAGATAGGGAGGGATTTAGAACAGTGACTCAGTTAAGCTGTGTGAAGCAAGGATTCCTGAACTGATTGTGGACTGAATTTGAATGCTCAGAGGTGGCAAGTGGGAAATGGCCCACACAGTATTTACAATGGAAATGTTGGTGAAGTTTCACTTCTATTTCTACAATCAAAATGTTTAACCTCTTAATCTATCTTGCAGGGGGAGATTAAGTGGGCTATACTCAGCAGTGCTCAGGAGCTACTCCTGGCTCTGTGCTGGGGGTTGTTCTGGAAGTGCTCTGGGAACTATGTGGTGCTAGGGATAAAATCAGAGTTGACCACATCAAAGGTAAGTGCAACGTGTAACATCACGAGGTGGATTTTTTTGGTAGCCCTGTAGCACTGTCGTCCCATTGTTCATCAATGTGCTCAAGTGAGCACCAGTAATGTCTCCATTGTGAGACTTGTTAGTTTTTGACATATTAAATACACCACGGGGAGCTTGCCAGGCTCTGCCGTGCAAGCAGGATACTCTCGGTAGCCTTCTGGGCTCTCCGAGAGGGATGTAGGAATCAAACCCGGGTCAGCCACATGCAAGGCAAACGCCCTACCCACTGTGCGATCGCTCCAGTTTTTTGGTAAGGTTTCAAAAATTCAAAGACCAGCCAAGAGTTTCTCAAAATGGAGTTCAAGCACCAGTAATAGAGGTACCTCTCAGGTACTCCACAGTCCCTACTTGGAACTACTGAATCAGACCCTCTGGGCCAGGGATTGGAATCTGTTGTGATGTGCCTTTCACAACTGAGTTGGAAAACCATAGGGCACGATGTACCTCTGCTTCAGACAGATAGAGCTCTCCCAGGATGCTTATCCAAATACACAGTCCTTGGATCCTCTCCAGAGAATCAAATTTAATATGTTGGTTGAGGCCTGAATATGCATTTTTAATAGGCATCCTGGCTTCTCCTGGAGCAGGTGGACCACAGATAGCAATTAGAGAAACTGTAAATTAGAAAATAGCCTCAGAACAGGATTCAGAATGAAGAAACAAAGGATTTCAAGAAAAAAACGAAAAGAAAAAACAAATGCGAAAGGAAAAATAAAGAACAAAATAGCTTCATAATTATCATTCTAAAATCAGCCAATAAGAAAAAGGCTTGATTCTGTGTGCTGTGGAAAGAAAATTAGATTCAGAAGGCTGATACCTAAGTAACTCGAGTGTCTCATAAAGTCTGATGGGCAGACTGTGAGGATTTTTCATTAGCCATAAACAATTCCTCTTTTATAACAGAGGTCTCTGAGTATGACTCCTCTTGACATTACAAGTGTAGAGAAATTGCTCGAGTTCTTCACTGCCTGGGTGCCCAAGAATTCGATAAGCCATTGTCGGTTCTAAAAGATTGTCATTTATTGCTTGTGGGTCACAGGAGAGCTTAATGGCAGAAATTACTCTTAAAGCCTTGTCCTATTTAGAAAGCTTGCTTGGTATTAGCCATTTCCTTTCAAAGTTTCCTTTTTTTTTTCTTATAAACTTAGGGATAAACCTCAGAGTGACTTTGTATCTAGAAAATAAAGTTCTAGTACAGTACATGTTACAACCCCCCGGTTTAGAAAGGTTAATTACTAGGTTTTAAAGTTGAATTTTATCCTCTAATCTTCCTTGTCTTAAAACAAAATTGAATTGCCCACTTTGGGCCTAGGTTATTCCAAACAGAGGATAATACAGAGTTCTTAAGTCCTCAAGGAACTCTATAATTTCTGGGGCACCAAGAGATAGAGTTTCCAGGACATCCATCGCCTCTAGACCTATATGCTGCTGGCAGGCAACTTCTTTGTGTAGAGCAAGGTCCTGAAATCTGACTTGTCCTACCTCTTAACACACAAGGAACGGAACATTAGGTAAATTATCAAATCTCTCTCTGCTCTAGCTTTCTTATCTACATCATGGGCATGAAAAGCATTACAACTTCTGGGATGGTGAGAGTAACTAAAGAGATAATACACATGAAGCATTTAGAAAATGTCTTGGTACTTAGTATGCATTTACTAAGTACCTGTATTATTCAACATATTTGATATCAAGTAAGTAAGTATCAAGGGCTGGAGCGATAGCACAGCAGTTGTGCTTTCGCCTTTCACGCAGCCGACCTGAGTTCGATTCCTCTGCCCCTCTCAGAGAGCCCGGCAAGCTACTGAGAGCATGGAGCCCTCACGGCAGAGCCGAGCAAGCCACCCATGCGTCTTGGATATGCCAAAAACAATAACAATAAGTCTCTCAATGAGAGATGTTACTGGTGCCCGCTTGAACAAATCGATGAGCAATGGGATGACCATGTTTGAGTATTTGATATCAAACTTTAGTGAAATGAAGACGTACTTAAAATGGTAAATAAAGAGCAGAAAGACAATACAGTAGGTGTTTGCCTGATACACTACTGAGACTAACCCTGTTTTGATCCTGGAACCACATATGGTCCCTCAGCACCACCAACAGTGATCCTTGTGACAGATCTGTCCACACCTGACTGGTGCAGACAGAAGGACAAAGACGAATAAAGTTAAGGAAATCGAAGAAGTTTATTGAGGTGAGCTCCCCGATGAAACTCTACGAACCTCTGATGAGGCTGGAGTAGAGCTACATCCTGTAGAGCCTAAGGGAGCTTTTAAATTGTCTTGGACGCGAAAAGGGGAGAAGGAAACAAAGACCAGTGGAACTGGTATGCTTGATCTGGCCTGTTATCTGAAGGGGATGGATGTGAGGAAGTATGGAATGCAGCCCGGTGCAGTCCAGGTGGGCCAAAAGTCCTGTCTTCTGCACTGGGGGCAGGGTGACCTTTGATTCTGGGAATGTCACTATTTCACCCACCAGCCACCATCCCGAGCAAAATTTACACCCTGTACACAGAGCCAGGAATAATCCCTGAGTAGTGCTGGGTATAGCGGGCATACCCGCTACCCAAAGTTTACTAACAGCACACATCACATGAAAGCACTTTGATAATTACATCCAGTAAGTCAAGATTGTGTAAGATAAGAATCCAGAAAATTGGAGCTGGAGTGACAGTATAATAGGGAGGATGTTTGTCTTGCATGCAGCAGACCCTGGTTCAATCCCCAGCATCCCAAATGGTCACCCAAGCAATATATGGAGTCATTCCTAAGTGTGGAGCATCACCGATGTGGCCCCCAAAGAAACAAAAAAATAAATTTTAAAAAATTTCAAAGAAAGAATCCATGAAATGAAAATCAAAGAAATTATCTTCTGTCTTTTTTATGGGGGGGCAGAGGGTTTGCAGGAGGGTTGGTTAGGGTTTCAGTATAAGTAGGATTAAACTGGTGTCAGTCATGTGTAAGGCAAGCATATTACCCACTGTACTATTTTTCTGGCCCCTCAGTTTTTTTTAAACTTCTGCTTTCTTGGTATTTCCATAGCAAAGTATTTAGGAAGCTGTTTCTCAATTTTCTCAGATTGCCTGGACTTATATTGTGTCTCCTTGCTTCAATGTGGGGCCTCAGTGGGCTGCCTACCTGTCTGAACCGAGTTTCCTCATCAGTAAAATGGGCTCCTGAGCACTGCTATAGGGGGTCCCTCAATAGTATTTCTGAGTCGTTATGGTAGTAGACCCGCTGCTCTCCTATGGATGGGGGAGAGACAATGCTGACCTCTGTGGGTCTGCAGTCCATCATTAAGCAGACAAAGGAAAGACGTTTCTGTTTTGTTTTGTTTTTATTGTTGAATCACCATAAGATATAATTACAAAGCTTTCGTGACTGAGTTTCAGTCATACAATTATTGAACACCCATCCCTCCATTAGTGCACATTTTCCACCACCAATGTCCCCAGTATCCCTCCTGCCATCCCCACTCTACCCCACCCCCTACCTCTATGACAGACAATTTCTATGTCTTGGTCTTGATTTTATTGTTAGGATTGTAATGTTTAAGGGTTACAGAGATAGTATAGGGTTTAGGGTGAATACTTTGCATGTAGCCAACCCCATTTCAATCCCCCATACCACATGAACCCCCAAACACAGTTGGATATGACCCGGGAGACCTCCAAGCACTGTCAGGTGCTACCCTAGAGCCTATCCCCCCTGCTACTACTGGGGTGGCCCCAATAAATCCTGCACTGCAGGGCCCAAGCAGCATTCACCCCAGTCTTGGGTCCTCATGGTGAAGCACCCACTAGGTTGGCCAAAAATTTCCAGGAGGCACCCTGGGAACAGATCTCCTGAGAACTATGTGAAAGACACCCCACCACCACCACCTTCCACAATAATGTGAATGTTTGAAGCTCTAGTCCATGACATAGTTGTCTATTCCATTAGTCTATTCCATGACACGTATGTAAAAGGTTTTGTTTTGATTTTTTTTTTTTTTGCTTTTTGGGTGACACCCAGCGATGCACAGGGGTTACTCCTGGCTCATGCACTCAGGAATTCCTCCTGGTGGTGCTCGGGGGACCACATGGGATGCTGGGAATTGAACCCGGGTCAGCCGCATGCAAGGCAAAAGCCCTACCTGCTGTGCTATCGATCTAGCCCCTAAAAGGTTGTGTGTTTCTTTTTAATGTAATATAAATTGCTTCTTTCTCCTCTGAACCTCTGAATTTTACATTTGAGTAAAATTCATACTCTCTAGCTATGCCCTCCTTCTCTTTTAAGGTAAAGATACCTCCGCTTCAGAAAACTTAGAGGCAATTTCTAGGCAAGAAAATGTTTTCAGTCAAGCAACAAGTGATAAATCCAGTATACTTAACTATTTCCTAGGATGTCAGAGTTTTTAAATCTCAAGTTTACACACACACACACACACACACACACACACACACACACCATCAAAGATCTGAAATAGTAAACACAGGACACAGGAACTGAAATTAGGAAATGTAATATTAGGGAAGCATGCATTCTGGGGAGATGGGATATGCTGCAGAGCTATTACTCAGCTCATACATTATTCAAGGAAAATTACATCCAGAAAAGAATGTGTTGAGGTTTTTTTCCAAATTTCAAAGGCACAGAGCTGTAAATTTCCTGAACAGGGTGCCAAGACTTGAATAAAATCATTACTCTATCATTGGAAGGAAGGAAGACCACTCTAGTTTTGGGTGGTGGAGGGTGGTTGTTGTTTTTGAGTAATAAACAACCCTACTTAGAGACTGAGAGACTTATTTTGGTCTTCAAATTCGAGATATTTGACCAAACTTATAAAGCAAATGTACCTACGTTATGATCTCCTAGTCGAGCAAATTTAGAATACTATGTTTTATAACATGCTTTAAAAAAAACAAACTACTATGAAACCATGATTATGCTATAAAATATTTTGATTCCAATACCCTTTTTCCCTTAAAATATAAATCAAACTGACTTATAGACTTACATAGATCTCCCTTAGGAAATTTATATTTTAAAAAGAAAGAATTTATGCAACATAATTAGGAATCTTTCTCTTAAGTCTTAGAACCTTATATGTTAAATTATAGATTAAAGTGTCAAATTATATATATTATATAAATTGTACTTTAAAGACTCAAATTATACACACATATATAACTGCTTGTCAGCTTAAGTCCAGAGTTCATTGTAGATATCCAGAGAAAATGGAAATATGGATTTATTTTATAGCCTTAAATGTTACCTCAAATAAGTTATTAAATTTAGGGAGCAAGAGAAATTTTTCCTGTTTTAAATCCAGGACATGGGTCAAAAGTAAAGTCGATCTTGTATGCATAAAATCTGGCTTCAATCCTGAACATAATAATTATAGAGTAAACATGCTTAATGATTTAAAAAAATTCAGAGAAAGCAGAGGTAAAATTTAAAAAACAAAAAAACCAAAATAAAATAAGTAAAATCAAAACATCAAAATCAAAATAAAATAAGTAAAATAAAAAAATAAAAATAAAATAAGTAAAATTATTTTTTTTTTACTTTTTAAAAGTCAAAAAGTCAAACTGAGTTTCTCTTAATCCTGAGATACCTCCATCCAAAAACTCTCCAAGCGCCTACATTCTCTATAGGAACTAATATTACATTATTAAAGGCTTGTATGTAAAACTTTTATGAAATATAATAAATTTTGAATATAATTTTGACTTTTTTACAGTACAGTGTATACTCTAAATGGTATCCTCATATGGTAAACAAAATTGTTATTTGAATGTTTTATGGCTAGAATATAGTCAGAAAGAGAGGCTGAGCTGAAAGAACTGATGGATTAAGCTATGACAATGGTATGCTCCATTAAGTTTATGGGAATTTATAAACTAATAAGGCTCAAATGATCAGAATGTTGCTATCCACAATTTGGCACAACTATTCTGCTGGCAGAATCAGGAACATGCATGTCAGTGTTTTCAGATTGAACATCATCTCCCCTATTCTAGTTTCAACAAACTACATGTGCCTTTGGGTTACTGCAACCTTGCAAACATTTTTTTTAATAAAGTGTATCACTGTATCACTGTCATTCCATTGTTCGTCAATTTACTTGAGCGGGCACCAGTGACGTCTCTATTACACTCAGCCCTGAGATTTTAGCAGCCTCTCCTTACTCATCTTTCCCAACGATTGTAGGCTCTTTCAGAGTCAAGGGAATGAGACTTATCATTACTGTTTTTGGTATATCTAATATGCCATGGGTAGCTTGCCAGGCTCTGCCGATGTGGGAGAGATACTCTGGGTAGCTTGCCGATCTATCCAAGAGGTATGTATATATCTGTTACTGTATTTGGGATATGAATAAGACACGGTAGCTTGTCAGGTTCCAGGAGCTCGGTTTTATAGTCTCTGGATATTGGCCATTGATGAGATTACAATGGGTGTGACTGCCTAGCTATAGGAAAATGGGGGATCTGGGTGGAAGAGACCCAGTACCGATCCGAGCAGCCTTGGTGATCTCGGCCCTGGGTCCCACACACCTGGGTTCCTCCTCCAGCTCCCCCATGCATGAAGCTTATCTGAACGCGTGGAGAGTGGCCCTGAGCATGGCTGTGGCTAGGTTTCGGAGGTCTTCAACTGTCGAGGCTCTGCTTGGGGCAGGGAGGGAAACGCAACCCATATAAAGTGTAGTCATTGAAATTTTGTTATAGTCCTTTTGTTGTGCTTTAATTAATTGGGTTAGCACTTGACTACATCATAGCTTCATCCAATTATAAAAATTAAAATGACTAGCTTCACATGTTGATATAATTTCTGACACTTCACCCGGAATTTATCAGCTACCTGACTGTTCACTAATCTTTAGGCTATGACATAGTAGATTAATTCATTTGTTGCAATTTACCTTTTCCTAATTCTATTCTTATATTTATAATCATTTCTAAAGGTTCTAAAGGTGCTTTATATGTGCATAGTGTGTTGTGTGTGTGTGTGAGAGAGAGAGAGAATTAAGAGAGAGAAAGAGAGAGAGAGAGAGTTTGCATGAGAGAGCGATCAACAGACAGACAGACGGAGACAGAGTCAGGGAAAGAGTCAGACATAGTGAGGCTGTGTGGACCTAACTACCTGTATACTTAATACTTAAAGAAAATATTAGATACAAATAGCCCTATGAGTACATGTGCTCAGTGAGTTTCACTTTTGAATTCTGGATTACCAAAATCTCACAGGATTCTAATTTCTTTTTCTTTTTTGGGTCACACCCAGTGATGTTCAGGGGTTACTCTTGGCTTTGCACTCAGGAATTACTCCTGGTGGTGCTTGGGGGACCATACGGGATGCCAGAGATCGAACCTGGGTTGACCATGTGCAAGGCAAATGCACAACCCGCTGTACTATCGCTCTGGCCCCAGATTCTAACATTTTTATAGTAATAAGTAGTAAAACATTTGTCTGCACTATGTTGGATTATAATGTCCTGTATAACTTCTGGGCTGCTAGGGAGGGACCCAGAAACTCTTCCTCTCACCCCGGGTTCGGTGGTCTCGGGCTATTTCCCTGCTTGGGACAGTGGATGCCACGGGTGGACAGAGGAGGAAATGAGAGCCAAGCCAGTGTATATCAGTTGCCATTTATTCCATTCTCCTCACATGCCTGTTCTAGTCTCACTAAACTCCCCTCTTTCCTGTCTCCTCCTTCTCTCCCGCTCATCTCTCCACGCTCCATCTCGCAGGCTGGTCTCTCTCTCTCCACGTGCCTGCTCCTGTATTATTATTCTTCTACATTCTTCTCCTTCTGTCCCCTTGCTAGTCTCTCCGCTCTCCATCTTGCTGCCCTGCTCTCTCTCTCATCTCTCTCCAACCCCCTCATCTCTCTCCAACTCCCTCATCTCTCTTCAACTCCCCAGCTTTGGGGGTAGACACTACACCCAGTTGCAAAATCAACATAAGAAAGCCCTTCCTTTGCTCACAGGCAAAATACCACTTAAGGCGTTTTTCTCCTTCCCTCAGTCCAATAACTTAATTAGCATCTTAATTAACATTTTAATTCTACTTCTTAATATTAGTTATTTTGAATAGACAGTAAGAATAAGAGGGCTGGAGTGATAGCACAGTGGACAGGGTGTTTGCCTTGCACGCAACCGACCCAGGTTTGATTCCTCCATCCCTCTCAGAGAGCCCGGAAAGCTACCAAGAATATCCTGCCTGCACAGCAGAGCCTGGCAAGCTCCCCATGGCATATTTAATATGCCAAAAACGTAACAACAAGTCTCACAATGGAGATGTTACTGGTACCCGCTAGAGCAAATCAATGAACAACAGGACAGCAGTGCTACAGTGCTACAGACAGTAAGAGATATACAAAGCTTGTAGGGTGGCTCTCCTGGGAACATCTCGCCACAGACTCAAGTGACAGTGCTCAGGCTGGATTAATCTTTCCTAACCCTAGCAGGATCCTAATCTAGTTATTATTTTTTAGATCATGACAGAATCTGTTCATGACCATGCTTCTAACTTACAGTTAAATTATTATGGCGCTTTGGCCTGGCCCATTTCGATGCCAGGGTAGCACATAGCTCACAGCTTGCCCTGGGTCCATCCAGTCCCTCATTGCGACCCTACTTTTGGGGTGCTAGAAGTAAGGGCAACTGAGGCTTAAGACGAGAGAACAGATGTCCAGGAGATAAATATCATTGAGAGTCAATTAACTCCCAATGATTGAAAGCATAGCATTAACAAAAGTTATGAAAGCATAGCATTAACAAAAAGGACATTGCTCTGAATTAACTATTCAAAGGACTTAAGGAGAAGAGAAAAACAGTATTTACAAGTCAACAGAGCACAAAGAAAGAGGTTACAAATAAAGACAGCGGAATGGGAGCACTGTAATTGGAGTAACCCAATAAACTTAAGCTCCCTGTGGCAAGACAAAAAGAACAAAGCAATGTTATCCTACAATGTCCTGCATTGTGAGTCTCCATATCTAAATTTTATTTAAGTAACTACACCATATATTTGTGAAGCACTTACTCTGTGCTGAAAACTATAAGATAAACAGATTTAATCCTTGCCTTCATAGTTTCTGTTTTATGAGAAGATAGTTATTAAACAAGTTTGTATAAACATACATGTTAAGTTTTTATCTTTGCTTTTTGTATGGGGGGGGGGGGTAACAGCCACATGCAGTGTTGCTCAAGGGCTACTTTCTGCTTAGTGCTTGGAATTACTCCTGGCCATGTGTAGGGGACCACGCAGTGCTGGGGAACAAACTTCAGCTTCATGATTCAGATAGAATAATAATAACCATAATAACCATCTCTGTTTTCATGTTGCATGCACAAAATTTAATGTTTTGCAATGTTGTTTCATTAACCTAAATATTTTTAATACACTGAAAAAGCAACCCAAGGATATATCATTTTTCCAAAAGATTAGGTATAAGTGCTGTAGAAGTACAGAGCAAAAGCACCTAAGCTATCCTCCTATGCAGAAGTCTCTTTTTGAGACTAAATTAGCCCAAAAGCGAGAGGACAAAGATGTTTTACACTGGGCTCTGATGGTGCCTAGTCATAAACTGACTTATTTTGGAAATAAATCATTCTAAGACTCTAACAAAACATTTTTTTTATGTTTTATATTATTTTTTTAATTTATTTATTTTTAATTAGTGAATCACCGTGAGGGTACAGTTACAGATTTATACACTTTTGTGCTTATGCTTCCCTCATACAAAGTTCAGGTACCCATCCCTTCACCAGTGCCCATTCTCTACCACCAGTAAACCCAGCATCCCTCCCACCCTCCCCAATCCCATCTCCCCCCACCCCACCCTGCCACTGGGGCAGGGCATCCCCTTCTGTTCTCTCTCTCTAATTAGTTGTTGAGGTTTGCAATAAAGGTGTTGAGTGGCCATTGTGCTCAGTCTCTAGTCCTCATTCAGCCCGCAACTCCCTTCCCCCTGGCCTTCGACTACATTATAGTTGGTGGTCCCTTCTCTGAGTTGCCCTTCCCCCAGAATGTGAAGTCAGTCTCCAAGCCATGGAGTCAACCTCCTGGTACTTACTTCTAAGATTCTTGGGTTCTAACAAAACATTTTTATGCCATTGAAAAACCTCTTAAAGTAAAAGCTTATTGTTACAATATGCTAAGAATGTAGACCAAAAACTCTAAAGCACAAAGTTATTTCTTCTGGCTCTGATCGGCCTATTGGCTCAAATTGACTTCTGTTTCTTATTCATACTCTCCTCACTCATTTCAAACAGGCATGAAATGTTATTCACTATCTTACTCTGACCACCCTTCTAGCTGCACCCATCAAAAATAACACTAGGCAGTACACTGTTTCCTAAAATGTAATATGAGAAACACTGGTATAACAAAAGATATTTTTAAATAATTTAGGTAAAACAAGAGCAAGTCTGTTAATATTATAAATTTATTTTTTAAAAATTCATTTTAAATAAAATAAATTAATGCCACAATACAATAAAAAAATTTATTGAGAGCTAGAGAGATAATATAAGAGTAAAAAACACTTGCCTTGAACATAATCGATCCCTGCACCATTTCTGGCACCACACATGGTTCTCCAAGTACTGCCAGGAGTGATTCCTGAGCCCAGAGGCAAAAATAAGGCCTAAGTGTGTCTCATGTGGTAAAAAAATAAATGCCCCCCAAAGTTCAAAAATAGTAAGTAAGCTGTTGATTAAACAAAAGTGAAAGAAAGTTTTGGTAACACCATTATACTGAGGGTGCTCTAAATAAATGGATTTTCTCATACTTCATATTTTTCTTCTGCCAGTGGATAAACTAAAGTGTTCTCAATTAAATTCTCAATTCTTAAGCCATAGCTAAGTTTCTGGTACACAAGAGTATTTTTAAAAGTCCTGATTTCCTTTTTCTTCTTCATCTTACTGCCTACATGTTGCACTTTCTGTTGTGCATTTCTTTTTGAACTTCACTATCCAAGATAAATATAAGACACTGCATACTACCCACATCTGAAAATGAATTCTAAGATAATATTATTATCTGCATTCATCTAAAGTTAGGGTAGATAGATAGACAGATATGCTTAGATATCATTGTATCACTGTATCACTGCCATCCCGTTGTTCATCGATTTACTTGAGCGGGCACCAGTAATGTCTCCATTCTCCCTAGCTCTGAGTTTTTAGCAGCCTCTCCTTATTCATCTTTCCCAACGATTGGAGGCTCTTTCAGGGTCAGGGAAATGAGACCTATCGCTACTGTTTTTGGTATATCAAATAGGCCACAGGTAGCTTGCCAGGCTCTGCCTATGCGGGCGGGATACTCTCAGTAGCTTGCCGGGGTCTCTGAGAGGTATATCTGAACTCCATCAAATATGGTGTGGTAATTATGGAAAATGGGTAGGAAGTGTCTTATAATGTATTGTGCGGCCGTGAAGCGAAAGCGCATCTGGAAAGCTGCCTGGAGCATGGCAGCTGTTGGGTAGTGGAGGTTGGCTGCCGGGGCTGGGTCCCTTGGGGCAAGGAGGGTTCTCATCCATTCCCCTCTGAGGTGCCCCAAATGAAAACAGCCTGGCACGGATTCCCATGCTTAGATATAAACATAGCATAATATCCTCATAGCTCATCTATATTTTGTAAATGTATATATACACACATATATATACATCATGTATATGTACACATATTTGTATGTATACATATAGTAGAATGGTATATAATGGTATATATGTATATGTAGAATTGTTGATAAGAATGTGAACTGGTGCTTCCACCATGAAAAACAGACTAGAGACTCATCAAAATATTAAGAAAAGAAATACTATATGATCCAGCTATTCCACTTCTGAGTGTTTATTAAAGGGACATAAAAACATTACCTCAGTTATATACATCCCTTTGTTCATTAAAGCTTTGTTTATAATAATCAGAATATAAAAATAATCTAAAAATCCACTGGGAAATGAAGTGCCCATTAGAAATTTTTTAAGATGTGTGATGTACATACACTGGAATGTAATTCAGCTCTCTGTGTAAGAAAAATAAAAAGATGAAAGGCCAGAGCAATAGTACAGTGGGAACAGTACTTGCCTTGCATGCAATGGACCCATCTTCTATCCTGAGCATATTATATGATCAATTTCAAGTCTCACCAGGATTGATCCCTGAGCGCAGAGCAAAGAGTGAAGCCCTGAGCACTGGCAGATGTATTTCTAAGACAATAAATAAATAAGAAATCAAACTCTTTATAACAATATGAATGTACCATGAGGATTGTGCTAAGTTAAATAAACCAGATGGAGAAAGACAAGTGCTCTGTGATTTCACTTATCTATGGAATAAAAAGAAACAAAGAAAAACATGAAATAACTGAGATACTTAGACAAATACATATTGGTGGTTACAAGATGAAAGGCGTTAGAGAGAGACCATGAAACAAGAAGGTCAATTGTATAAATGGTGGCGAGAACCAGATTTTTAATTGCCATCATGATGTACATAGTACAAATTAAGATACTGCATAACAAAAACTTATGTAATGTTACGAACATATGGTACTGCACTAAAAATTTATGTTAAACAAACACATGTTAAAATAAGAAAACCTCCTTTGCATAATGGTCATCAAGGAAACAGATTTTCTGTTATTATTATAAAGATTGTTTTACAGCTTATCATGCTCTATTTCTTTCTAGGTATAAAGAACCAGGAGGAACAGAAACTTTGAAATTAGAAAAGGACTTGATTACTACACCATATAGAGCTGCATGATCCTGATTATATATCTTGATTCTTTGACACCTCACCTAGTGAATGATATGTATTACTTTACATGGCTATTGAGAAGCTATCGATAATAATTATTAATTTAGGTTTAATTATCTGCTACCCATGAATCAAGTGACACAGGTCAAACAGGATGCTCAAAACTTTTATGGGTGCTGTCCTGGAAGGAAAGTAACAAGATAAATATGTGTATCTGCTGGGAGATTATGAGCCAGTTGAGGGTTGAAAAAAGTGAGGTTAGAGGAACCATTTGACCAAAAGCCTGCTACTTAAGAGAGAACTCAGAATCAAAGACATTCTCTGCAATCATATATCCACCCCCTTTGTCTTTTGTTTATCACCTTTAAAGGCAGTAAAGAAGTTAACCTTCTCTCTTCGAGTAGTTGATATCAAAAGAACATGGAGGCAATTGTTATTGGAGAAGGGAGGATGGAGGATGTGATGAAAGGAATTGGACCAACTGTGCATATGCCCTAAAATTTAGCACTAGAATTGTTCTCCAGGTGACCTTTTCCCTCTTTTTAATATTAAAAATCATGCCCATTCACTGAGTGGTAGGAATTTAACATTCTAACAAAACATGACCTCATGGGGAAAGACCATCTCTACATAAGCCCATGAGGGAGGAACTCTTATACCTATTGTGGGTGAAGTGTGACCGTCCACGGTGAGAGATGCACCCTCAAAGATGAGAGATCTCCAGATACACTCTCTACTGACCAGCTCCCTTCGTGCCGCATGGAGAATAAAGAGCTTTGATTAAGCCAAATTTGTCTGTGTCTGTTTTAATCATAATTGTCATTTAAGAAGGATAACTGCTAAAACCACTCTTGACTTGTGTGAGGCGAACGTGATAACCACTACACTATAGATACTCCTGCTTCACTCCTGACTTGTAACACCAGGGAGAATATTATCCTGTTTATATATTGTTTAAAGGAGTGAGAAAATATGCTGCACTTCAGTTTCTTTCAATATTTACTGTTTAAAATGCAGATCTTGAATACATGAGTAGGTGTTGGATAACATTGGGTTGTTCTCGCTCCTCCCCCAGGGAGCTTGAGTTTTATTGAGCCACTCCCACAACAGGGCAACTGAGGCACACCCAATCAGGCACTAATAATCCTATATTGCTTTCTCTTTCCTTTATGTCATTTGCATGGTTTATTTAGCAATGTCCATTTTGATAGGCACAGGAAGTTGATGCTGTGCTATGTTACATGGGAGTTAATTGACTCCAAAATAATATTTACTCCTGGGCATGCATATATACTTAACATAAGCCTCAGTTGCCCTTAGTTCCTAGCACTCTAAGAGCAGGGTCCTGAAGAGGGACTGGATAGACCCAGGGTAAGCTGTGGGCCACCCTGGCGTGAAAATGGGTCAGGCCAAGAGCCATAATACTTAACTATATGTTAAGAGCATGGACAAACTGTCATGACCCAAAAAGAAGTAACTGAATAAGGAACCTGCTGGGGTTAGAAAAGACTAACCTGGCCTGAGGACTATGGTCTGAAATATATAGTGAGATGCCCCCAGGAAGAGTCTATCTTTACACTTGATATATCTCTTACTGTGTTCATACAAAATGACATTGCTAGAAATATTATAAGAAGTAAATTTACTATGACTGTTTAAATGTATTACTAGCTGAGAAAAGGAGAAAGGAATACACCCTGGATGAAATCTTGCCCTTCAGCAGATCTCCTACTAATTTGGAGTAATCTCCTCAAATGAGATTTTATCCTTGAGTTAATCCCCTATAGGAGTGGCTTTAGATCTCTTTGTTGTTATGAAAATGTTCAACCCCACCTTTGTATCCCCACTCTTCATGAATTCTCTATGATTATGCTGTAAGGGATAAGAGGGAATGAGATGAGGACTATATACTGGAGACCAAAGGAGAACCAGATGATGATTGGAAGTAGAGGACTATGAGACCATGTCAGACGAGGAAGAAGATATAACAAAGGAGAGGACTTTGAGGTCCACGAGGAGACTAGGATGATGGAACTCTGGTGACTGGGACTACTGCCAAAATGACAACTACAACTGCACCCACGCTGTAAGAAAGAGATCAGACTGCACTGGGGAAGAGAGAAAAATAAACTGACTACCAACCAGCCAGGGGTTTGTTTCCTGTTTCTCCATTCCCCCATCCTTGTCTGTCGTTCAGCCTGGGGAGGCAGCTCTCAGCCACTGAACACTCAGGTGTCCCACCTGTACGGGCTCACCACGCACCCTATTTTTCCTTTGGAAACTTACAAGTAGGTATTAATAAAATGCTGACAGTTTTTTACACTCATGTAGTACTATCTTTAAAAAGAATCACTTTATTTTATGTTGCTTTTTTTTTTTGGAGGGGTGTGGATGTCACACCTAATTATGCTCAGGCTTACTGCTGCCTCATCACTTGGGGATCACTACTGGTGGTGTTCAGGGAGCGATATGTGGGGCTGGGGGTTGAATCTGGGTTGGCTGCAAGGAGGCAAGCACTCTACCTGCTATACTCTCACTCTGACCTAGAATAATTTTATTTTAATGAAAATATTCTGTTAAATATCCTGTAAAAGCATTTTTACTTTAATTCTGCACGTATGAAGAAATTAAATTATTGGTTAGTCCAAATATGCAACAATCTGAAAGTCCTATAATGAATGCATAGCACTAATACTTTGATTTAAATGCATTAAAGAGTCATCAATAAACAAATATAATAAATTTATTAATGAAGATAGTAGAATCCTTTAAACAATGAATACATTTCAATTTATGGAAGATATGTAAACCAATGCAGAAATCAGTCTATGGAGTCACTTAACTAAAGCATAATCTTGAAGATCAAGTGCTTTGTTGTAGTCAGCCATAGCTTCACTAATATGACCTAATTTACCACGAACTTCTGCTCTAAGATTATATATTAGAGTGTCATTTGGCTTCAAAGACAGGGCTGCAAAAGAAAAATATTTTAAGAGATGTTTTATACTACCACTCATAATTATTCTCATTAAAAATAAGCATAATAATATAAATTGAGTAGCACTGTAGCACTGTTGTCCCATTGTTCATTGATTTTCTCAAGCGGGCACCAGTAATGTCTTCATTGTGAGACTTGTTACTGTTTTTGGCATACCTGAATACATCACGAGGAGCTTGCCAGGCTCTGCCATGTGAGCAGGATACTCTAGGTAGCTTGCTGGGCTCTTTGAGAGGGACGAAGGAGTCGAACCTGGGTCAGCCACGTGCAAGGCAAATGCCCTACCCGCTGTGCTATCGTTCCAATTCATAATTTGAGTATCATTTGTTTTTAGATATTTTTCTTAAAATGTACTTAGTTCATCGATTTGCTTGAGCGGGTACCAGTAATGTCTCCATTGTGAGACTTGTTACTTAGTTATTAAATTTAAAATATTAATTCTAAGATAACTAACTTGCATAATTTGCACAGTTTCCTTATAATTTTTATGTCTCCACTTACCAGAGCTTTAAGATACTACAAAATATATATAGATCACATTAAATATAATATGTGTGAAACATTTATTATTATAAAAGTTTATGTAGACAAAGATATCTGATGACTTTCTCCCTATCTAAAACCAATCACATAAACCACTGTAATATTACACAAAATATCACCACAGAAAATACCTTTACTGTAGTCTTCTTCTGCTAGTTCAAATTGCTTTAAACAACAGTAGTAGTGTGCTCTATTAAAATACACCGCAGACCAAAAGGGACAGATTTCAGCTATATGTCTAAAATCTTCTTTTGCTTCTTCATATTTCTTTAGTAATGTGTTTGTAATGGCTCGATTCAAGGCAGCACATTCATTTTCTGGATCAAACTTTAAAGCTTTTGAGAAATAATCACGGGCCTATAAAATGTAAAGATAATGATACTTCAAATACATTTTACTTTTTTTTGGAGGGGGTCACACCCAGCTTTGCACAGGGGCTACTCCTGGCTCTGCACTCAGGAATTACTCCTGGCAGTGCTGGGGGACCATATGGGATGCTGGGAATCGAACCCGGGTTGGCTGCGTGTAAGGCAAATGCCCTACCTGCTGTGCTATCACTTTAGCCCCTCAAATACGTTTTAAAGGTTAGCGATATAGCTACTTGCAACACTCTATAAAATTAAGATCAGTAGAATCATTAAGTCCTAGACACAGATAATAAGGAGGTAATCTAATAACAATTTGAGGGGCTAGAGAGATAGTACAGCAGGTAGGGCATTTGCTTTGCATGCAGCCAATCTCTGACACCCCATATGGAACCCCAAGCACCACGAAGAGTAATTCCTGAGCACAGAGCTATGAGTAACCCCTGGTATTACCGGGTATCCTCCCCCCCAAAAAAAGGAATGAAAAAAACTATTAAAAAAACTGACTAAAGTCTTCTTTTGTTATCATCACATGTCAGCGTTCTTAGATAATGTCAGTAATTAAATATTCTTCCTGTTAAGGTGAAATGCTCCACTACCCTCCAAATACCACCAAATCTCATAATACACAGTATTACTATAAAAATTATGAAATATAAATAAGAATTGTATACAATGATATAAATTAGAAAATAAACATGTCATGTAAAGTTGGAAACTTTGAGAACCATAAATGAGTATTAAAAACAACATTTAAATTATACCAAAAATATTTTAAAATAAAACAAAAACCTATATGGGAAGAAAAAGATAAAAATAAGATGTTCAAGAAGATTTAAAATTCTGAATTACAGTTGCTCATTAATAAATACAATGAATGAAACCTTCCAAGTATAGTCTTCTAGACTAGTTTATGATTAGTATTGGAGCTTGATCAACAAAAAATAGAAATTTCTTTAAAACAACAGCATAAAATTGGCACTTCATCACAAGCATCTCCAGATGTTGATCAGACACATTACTACTAAATGTAGGAATCTCTTCTTCATGGTGGATGAATATATCCCTCCTTTAAAAAGTATGTTAGGGGTCAGACAGATAGTACAGTGGGTAAGAGGGCTGCCCTTGAACATGGCCAAACCAGGCTTGATCCTGGCATCTCATATGGTCCCGAGTCCGCCAGAAGTAATTTCTGAGTACAAAGCCAATGATAACTTGTGAGCAACACCATGTGTGGTCCAAAAGCCAAACCAAAATAAACAAATAAATAAATACCCCCTTAAAAGAGAGCTAGATAGATAGCTCAATGCCTGAGCATGTCATCAGCATAAGAATGGCCTGGGTTCAATCAAATCACTGCATAGTCCCCTGACCCAAACCTGGGATACTCCTGCTATGTGTGACCCAAACACTTTAATTTTTTTTATTTAATAATACAATGCATCTTATGCAGATCAAAACAACAATTAGATATCATTTCACAACACAGAGACTGGCACACACATCCAAAAGAACAAAAATAACAGGTGTTGGCAAGGATGTGGGGAGAAAGGGACTCTCCTTCACTGCTGATGGGAATGCCGACTGGTTCAGCCCTTTTGGAAAACAGTATGAATGCTTCTCTAAAAATTAGAAATTGAACTCCCATGTGACCCAGCAATATCACTTCTAGGAATATACCCTGGAGATGCAAAAAAAATATAGTAGAAATGACATCTGCACCTGCATGTTCATTGCAGCACTGTTTACAATAGCCAGAATCTGACAAAAACCTGAGTGCCCGAGAACAGATGACTGGTTAAAGAAACTCTGGTACATCTACACAATGGAATACTATGCAGTTGTTAGAAAAGATGAAGTCATGAAATTTGCGTATAATTGGATCAACATAGAAAGTAACATGTTGGGGAGGCACCGGCCCCTCCCTTCGCTGAGATGTGACTCTGGGGGCCGCACGCATGTGCAGCCCCTCTGCAGCTGCACAAGCGTGAATCCAGACCCAGCTGAACCAAATTCAACATGGGCAGCTACTTGCAGAATGTCTCCAGCCTGAGAACCAAGCCGCGACCCCATGCCCGCCCAGGAGGGGAAAGGTATTTCTCTCTCTCGCCTGTCCCTTCCCAGGGATGAAGGGCGTGGGGACGCCATATTATGACGACCACAGATGGGATTTACAAGCTTACAATGATCCAATATCCGGAAGAAATCTCCCTGGACTTAGTTGTTAAAGTACAGAAATCCAAAACCACGCGGCCGCAGTAGCGACCTCATTTCCTTTCACAACAGCTCTGACTCTAGTGGGGTGCTCCTAACAATAATGGTGAGGATTGTGTTGAAATATTGAATGTAACCAAAGTAAATAGAAAGTAAAGTGAAATTTATCAGTTATAAGGGGAGGTTCGGGGGGGGGGGCGGGATGAGAGGTGTACTGTGGTTTTTTTAATTTTTTTTCTGTGGTGGTATATGGGCACTGGTGAAGGGATGGTTGTTTCAGCATTGTATGACTAAGACTTAAGCCTGAAAGCATTGTAATTTTCCACATGGTGATTCAATAAAATAAATTTTTTAAAAAAAGTAATACAACAATGGAGAATATACTATTTCAGCACTTGAAACAGTTTTTGTACTAAAATACTAAAAAAAAAAGCATGTTTTTAAAAGATAAAAAAAAAAGAAAGTAACATGTTAAGTGAAATGATTCAGAAAGAGAGGGACAGATTCTCTTTCTGAATAGAAAGAATGCACTCATTTGTGGAATATAAAGTAACAGAATGGGAGACTTACACCCAAGAATAGTAGAGATGAATACCAGGAGGATTTTTCCGCGGTTTGGAAGTTGGCCTCACATGCTGGGGGAAAAGGCAGCTCAGATAGAGATGGGACCACCAAGTAAAAAGTGCGAGGAGAGCCTGCTTGGGATGGGAGAGGCGGGCTGAAAGTAGAATATAGACCAAACATGATGGCCACTTAATACCTCTACTGCAAACCACAACACCCAAAAGGAGAGCAAAAGGGAATCCTGCCACGGAGGCAGGATGGGGTGGGGTGGGGGGGGGATGAGGTGGGGGTAGTGGGAGGGATACTGGGACCATTGATGGTGGAGAACAGGCACTGGTGGAGAGATGGGTACTCTATCATTGTATGACTGAAATGTAAGTGTAAAAAATTCAAACGTAAGTGTAAAAACGTAAGTATAAAAAATTCCCGCGGGAGAGGGTGATGTGATGTGTGTTGTTTGCGGGCTCTCAGGATGGCTCTCTCTCTCTCTCTCTCTCTCTCTCTCTCTCTCTCTCTCTCTCTCTCTCTCTCTCTCTCTCTTGCCGCTCGAGTTTGGTGCTCTTGAGCCACTGTATATAGACCGGATTAGGATGGCTCCTCCTTGTGCTCTGCTTCTGTGTGTGCCGCTGTGCTCTCTTCTGTCTGTCTATCTCTGTCTCTGTAGTTTCTCCTCTGGTCTCTTTCCACCTCTTTCTGTCTCTGCTTCTGTGTCTTCTATCTTGTTTCTGTGTCTTCTCTCTCGCTTCTGTGTCTTCTCTGCTGTTTCTTCTGTGTCTTCTCTTGTGTCTTCTCCCTTGCTTCTGTGTCTTCTGCCCTGCTTCTGTGTCTTCTCCCCTGCTTCTGTGTCTTCTCCCCTGCTTCTGTGTCTTCTCTCTTCTGTGCATTCTCTGTCTATTCCTTTGCTTCTGTGCCTTCTTTCTGCAGTCTTAGTTTATACAGCAATCACATAGGGTGGTGACACAAAGGTGGGTTGAACATTAAAAAATCAACAAAGAGGGGTAAGATCACTCCTCCAAGAGATTAACAAAATCTCATCTAAGGAGATTCGTCCAGATTACTAGGAGATCCGCTCAAGGGTGGGATCCAAACAAGGGTGTGTCGATTTCTTCCTTCCTCAGCTAGTAATCCACTTAAATAGTTGTAGTAAATCTACTTCAAATATTTCTAGCAATGTCATTCTGTATGAACACAATAAGAGATATATCAAACTTAAAGTTTGGTTCTTTCTGAAGACATCTCACTATATATTCCAGACCACAGTCCTTGGGTCAGGTTAGTCTTCCCAACCCCAGCAGGGTCCTCATCTCATCGTTACTTTTGGATCATGACAGCGTTTGTCTATGAACATACTCTCAATTTATAGTTGAGTATTGTGGTGTTTTGGCCTGGCCTATTTTGACGCCAGGGTAGCTCACAGCTAGCCCTCGGTCCATTCCATCCCTCATTGGGACCCTGCTTTTTGGGTGCTAGGAACTAAGGGCAACTGAGTTGAGAAAGCAAATGTCCAGGAGTAAATATTATTGGAGTCAATCAGCTCCTAAGTTACAAAGCATAATATTAACTGTCTTCCTGTGTCCATACAGAAAGGACATTGCTTTAAGGTAAACTAAGTTCCCTGCAGCAAGGCTGAAAGGACAAACCAATGTTATCCTACACATAAGCAAGAAAGTTTGTAAGTCTGTAATTGTACCTCATGGATATTCATTTAAAAAAATTAAAAATAAATAAATAAAAATACAATGCATCTTAAAGGAAAGGTCATTTTTAGTAGTACTTTAAACAAATTTTCCTCATCACTTGATTTTTCCAAAATACACCACAATTTGGCATCTCTTTACCAAATCCTAGTTCATGAGCTGTGCCCTTATTAAGGTTGCCTCAAGCCCAGTGGACATTATCTAGTTCTTCTCTGACAAGATATTCAGTGGCCTAGACAACTCTTGCTCTCTCCTCCTTTCTCAAAACTCTAACCTTGAGACAGTGTATCAGTGTTTCAGAATTGAAGCCACCTGATGTGTAAACACTGGGAAACAGACAAAAATAGCCTAGTAAAGGAAGCTGACAGGGAAAAAAAAACAGAGGTTTAAATACAAAACCGAGGAAGAAAGCCTGTCTCAAGGTCAGAGGTAAAGACAAATTTAAAAGGTTAGTTTTCCCTCTCATGTGAGTCTTAAATATATGACAATAAATGTTGGGGAAGGGCGGAGTTCCTCCATAAAACATTGCCTTGGGTAATTTCCTTGCCTTGGGTGTTTACAGTGAAGAGACTGGTCATTTAGAAGCCAGTAGTCTGGGATTGATGCATTTAAGGCCCTGGCCTTCCAACTGCCCCAGAGGATTTGAATCACCATCATCTCATTCGGCCACACAGAATGACTTTCCCCAACACTCTTTGTCAGGGACCAGCTTCACCACCAAGGTCAAGCCAGCTCACCACAGGAACCAGCAAGCTGTATTGAGTCATCATCTTAGAAAGAAAAACCTCAATTAAATTGAGGCAAAGACAACAGACACAGAATAGAAGGCATAGATTTAGGGGGTTTAGGGGCAGAGGGAAGCAAACCTGATTAGATAACTGCTTAGAAGGAGGAGTTTAAAAAAAAGTTGTAGTTGGTGCTGTTATTCTTATTGAGGTAACTGAGAAAGTTCACATCTGGCACTGAGGGCATACAGAAAGAAGAGCTGGATTGGGAGGCTGAGGGAATCAGAGATCAATCCAGCTGGGCTCTAATGCACCTTAAAAAAAGACGAGTTTTAGCTGCCAGTGAGAAACACAGGTTAAAAGTTCAGAAGGATGGTGACCCTACTGACAGTTATAGACCCACTCTAGCTGTGACTTCATTGCCAAGGGTGTATCTTGAACTGGCTGAACTATCTCTAATTCTCCACCTCAGATTTCATCCACCACCCTTTCCAATCAAGCATCCTTCCTCCACTGCCATTTGCACAGCATTCTAGCTAAAATCAACCATGAGCTCCTCATTCTCTGCTTCCTAGACCTCACAGTAGCATCTGACATGAACAGCTGATCTTCTTCAAGCAGAATGTCTCGTATGGTTCCACATATATGCAACAATTGATCATAGTAATACTTGTATGAGCACGGATTAGGTATTTGTGACTTTGGGTATTTATTTTCTCTTTCCTCCTTCAGTAGCATACAAGTTTTGTCAGAATCCTTCCTTGTCTTGTTTCTATATCTTCAGGTTCTTAATGCTGAGCACATGATAATGTCCTCATGAATATGTGAAGACTGGAAGAATGAAGAGCTAAGCAGAATCAAATTTATTTGTTGAACTTTTTAAAGCACAAAATAGATTAGAACCTTAACCTTGTGGCACCTAAATGTGCCCCATAAATCATTTTATTAAGGGGTCGGGTAACATTATTGCATAGTAGAGGAGAATGTGGAGGTGACATTGCTTGCAAGAAATAAAAATTCCTTGCAAGGAAATAAAAAGAAGTTTTTTAAATGAGTATGTTGTTTTAGAAGTATTCAAAATGAGGACGTGAAAAGATCTTAAATGGTAACAGTCTTCTTCAACTAGGTGAAACTGGGTCAACCATAGTGTGAAACAGTGAGTCCAGTTGAATGTTATGGTAGCTGATCTTCTTTTACTCAACAAAAATATATGTCATTATCCCAAGAAAATAATTTCTCACACTCAAATGTAACAGGTGATTTACCTGCCATCGTTGCAAAAAAAAAAAACGGATAAAAAATAACTGTTTAGAGGCTGGAGCAATAGTACAGCAAGAAGAGAGCTTGCTTTGCACGTGGTCAACCTGGGTTTAATCCCAGCATCCCATATGGTCCCCCAAGCACTAGTAGGAATAATTCCTGAATGCAGAGCCAAGAGTTACCACTGAGCATCACTGGGTATGGCACCAAAGTAAAGTAAAATAAAAACCAAACAAAAAATAACTGCTTAATTTTTGAAAAGATGATTTAAACCTTACAAATGTTATTCTGCTATAATGTGAAACTATAAAATGACATTTAAAAATGAGCTATTAAAAGGGAAAATGCTAATGAAACAGTTACATTCAGAAAAAAATAATTCTGAATTAAAGATCTAAGAAAAAGTGATCAGAAACATATTGCATGAAAAAAAATTAAAAAGCTTTTAAGAAACTTGACTTTTAGGGGATATGGTGCTGCCAATAGGTCAACCTGTACCTGCAGGGTGAGTGCATCAGCATCCTAACGGTGCCTTCAGGCTTCCTGACACCCCAAAATTTCCTCTGTGCCTTTGACTGGACCCCAACAACTTGGGATCCAGTTTATCAAGAAATTAAACAGCCAAAAGTTAGGTATGTGGGAACCATGCTCACAAACCACCTCCAGCTCAGCTACAGAAGCTCATTTATTGACCTTATATCAGAGGCCCATAGATAAATCTCGAAAGAGATCAAAAGACACAGTTAATTTTGGACCCGAATATGGCTGAACCAACTGGGGTAAATCAGAGGGGAGGTGGGTTGGCCTGTGCCTCCCAAGCAGAGCCCTCGGCAGCCACTTGCTTCCACAATCCAAAATCACCGCCATACCCCCAGCCTGAATGCACCATCTCTGGGAAGACTTCACCAAAATATAATCTGCTATGGAGTCAACCTCCTGGTACTTATTTCTACAGTTCTTGGGTGTTAGTCTCCCACTCTGTTATTCTATATACCATAGATGAGTGCAATCTTTCTATGTCTGTCTCTCTCTTTCTGACTCATTTCACTCAGCATGAAACTTTTCATGCCCATCCACTTAACTACAAAATTCTTGACCTCCTTTTTTCTAACAGCTGCATAGTATTCCATTGTATAGATGTACCAAAGTTTCCTCAACCAGTCATCCGTTCTGGGGCATTCAGGTTTTTTCCAGATTCTGGCTATTGTAAACAGTGCTGCGATGAACATACATGTGCAGATGTTGTTTCGATTGTACTTTTTTGCCTCTCTGGGATATATTCCCAGCAGTGGTATTGCTGGGTCAAATGGGAATCGAGGCTGGCCTCACGTTCCGGGGAAAGGTCAGCTCAGAGAAGCGATCACCAACTACATTGTAGTCGAAGGCCATGTGGGGGAAGGGAGTTGCGGGCTGAATGAGGGCTAGAGACTGAGCACAGCGGCCACTCAAAACCTTTATTGCAAACCACAACAGCTAATTAGAGAGAGAAAACAGAAGGGAATGCCTTGCCACAGTGGCAGGGTGGGGTGGGGGGGAGATGGGATTGGGGAGGGTGGGAGGGACACTGGGTTTACGGGTGGTGGAGAATGGGCACTGGTGAAGGGATGGGTTCCCGAACTTTGTATGAGGGAAGTATAAGCACAAAAGTGTATAAATCTGTAACTGTACCCTCACGGTGATTCTCTAATTAAAAATAAATAAATTTAAAAAAAAAAGAAAAATAAAAAAAATATATATAATCTGCTGAAAATTCGGGTATGCAGGTTTTGTGACTGAAATCTCCAGGTTTTCATGGAGTTGGGGTGGGCTACCCCTCCCCACTTTCCAATATACATGGAATCACTGGCAGTCACTCCCACGAACCAACTCCAGCACCACCCTATAAACTCTATTACTGGCCTTGCTTAAGAGACCCATAAATAAATCTTGAAAGAGATCAAAAGCCAGAGACACAGCAGCGAGTTCTGGAAGACATCACAGAGCCGGAGATTTCTCCATGAGCCATACTGAGCCAATTTCATCGGGGCACCCCAGATGGAGCATATGCACTCTCCCTCCCACTCCAGATGGAAACCCGGTGACCAAGAGCTTTCACAAGAAAGGCCCAGGTATGCGGGTTCCAGGACTAAATCTCCATGCTGCATGGCAGAAGAGGTGCCAAGCTGTCCCTCCCCGGCACCCTGCCCACTCATCGGCCTGGCTGTCACCCCTATAATGTGCCTCCGGGAGCCATCTTAGCACACCAACAACCCTGGTCCAGAGACGCCCAATTGAATCCCAAAATGGATTAGTACCCTACAGAAATGTCTCTGGAACCCAACCGTCTACAATCTAAGATTCCAGAAGCATGTGGCCACAGCACCCAAGATAATCAAAATGAGCAAGGGACAATAACTGATCTAGTATCTTCCCCTGGCAGGCAGGCTTGAATGGTGATGGGAAAATTCAGACAAAACATAATGCCCCAAAGTAGAGAGAGAGTATTGAGGAAATTGTCTGCCATGGAGGTAGGGTAAGGACTGGGATGGGGGTGGGGGGAGGATGCTGTACTGGGACACTGGTAGTGGAAAGTGTGCACTGGGACGGCTGGGTGTTTGATCATTGTACAGCTGAATCTCAAACCTAAAAGCTTTGTAACTGTATCTCACAGTGATTCAATAAAAAAAAAAAAAAGAAACCTGAGTTTTAAGGTACACTAGATTATATACCTTGAAAAACACAAAACAAGATAAATAGGTAGAAGAGAGTTGTATAGAAGACAAAGAAAAGTTTTAAAGAAAATTAAATTTAAAATTTTGAGAAAAAAGAATATAAACATTTATTTTTTAAAATACGGTTAGAATTGGCTAACAGGAGAGAGGGAGTTAGAAGGCAAGTTAAAAAGGCAATCTTATTATTGTTGATAGGGCAAAAAAGAAAACTAAAGGAAGTAAACTTTCAAAAAACTTTTAGAACTTAAGAGTATAAAGGTAATCATTAAAGTACAACTATAAACCTTACTAAATATAAAAAATATGAAAAAATTAAACAGATTACAAAATACTTTTACAATACAAAAACAAAAGTATGACATGAAATAATAGAAGACCAAACATATTTATCATGCCGATACTTAAATGGACTTAACCTGCCTATTAAAAGTATTGTTAAATTGGTTTATAAAGTAAAACACAACTTTATGCTATGTGGAAGAGACATATATAAAACAAAGGATTCTAAATCTTAGAGGTAAACAGAAGGTTAAAGGAATAACAAGCAAAATCAAATCACATAGAAACAGAAAAAGCAATATTTATATCATAAATTGTAGCATTTATTCCAAAGAGAATTAAAAATATAAAAGAACATTTATAATGATGAAAGGTACAATTTGTAATCATCCACAATATATATATGAAAGAATGTAAGAGAAAATTTCAAAGCACAAATTACAAGTTACATAAAGAAAAATATAAACACACTAAATTAGAATACTTGAATAAGATAATAAAATGGGAGAAACATGAATATTGACCAATTAGAATCATAATTAATAAAGTATATCATATATATCAGGGAATATAAAGATATATATAAACACATATAGCAATAAATAAAATCATATTTTAAAATCTAAAACAAATTCCAAGATTACAAAACATACAAGCCTTTCCATCTGGGCATTTTAAATACTCCATTAATTTATTCTTCAGTCAAAGGGTAAGTAATTGCAGGTACAAAATTTGGGGGAAGCAAAGCATTTCAGACCAAAACATACTGCATAAAAAGCAGTACTTGGGGAAAGGCATAACCTTTCCATAATCTCAAATGAAATGAAAATTTACAAGTGAATAAAATTTTTAATTTAGAGGATAGACAAAGAACATGATAAATTAAAGAAAAATAGAACAAAAGAGTGATAGGTTCATAATTTGAATCACGTGATGCATTAGAATTCAAATAAAATTAATTCAAAGTATAAAAAGTATCATCTAATTACCCAACACTTTTATTCTAGGCATTATTCACTGAAGTCTAAAAAAAGATGAAGATGCCCTAAAACCAGAACTAATATCTAGAGTTTCTTACTCCCAGTGCAAAACTGCAATTTTAAAAAACGGTAGAAATTAGACCTAATAAAATAATCACATCATATAAGAAGTTCTTTTAAGATATCTAAAATTTCGCTAAGTAAGAGTGTAAAGGACAGCAGATTCCAAGACGAAAACTGGTAGCAATGGATAGCAGCACAATTGCAGACACTTGGAGAAATCCAGAAAAATGTTTACTGGCTAAATGTTTAGATGTTTGTTTATAATGATGAAAATAAATCCTTAGGGGTAGTATTAAGGACTTAATAAATTATTTTAAAGATGAGTAAATGCACTCTGATGAAAGGACATTTTTTAAAAGAAAAGCTAATGAACAACTAGCAAGGAAATATAAGTATTGCATTTTTGAATTAGAGATAACAAAGAAAGCATTTAGTGTCAAAATGAAAACATTAAGGAAAACTCACATTACCTGGGAAAACTGCCTGTGGTGAAAGTAGATATTTCCTGCATTAAAGTAAGCCAGCGAGTATGTGGGGTTTAGAGAAAGTGCGGCTTGATAGTCTTTCATTGCATTCTGTTGTTGACCCATAAACTCATGAATCACACCACGATTTGTTAAGAATTCTGCTGTAGTATTGATCTGCAATTTAATAGTACTAGTACTTAGAATCTGGGAACAGTATTTATCTCCAATTTCATGTCTGCAAAAATGAGCATTATGAAATTTACTTGCGGGAAACCAGTAATTTTAGAGGGCAGGTAAAACCTCATTTGAGCAAATATTTTAAGAAAGGGCTCAGTATGGAGCTGATTCAATGTCAACACTTTGTTGATTTGGTTGCAATAAAACAAACAATCTCAGTATTTTACTCAACTCCATTCTGAAGAATAAACCAGGGAGGGGATGGGGGAGGAGGGAAGCTTAGCTGTTCTACTATACTAAATTGAGAAAAAAAGTCAAATAGCTAACATATTTGTTTATCCTAGATAGTAGCAATTATCTGCTATTTTTCATAATCCTTTTTCCCCATCACATGAATTATGATTTATACCAGAATCTGCAGTGTCAAAGTCTAGGATAAAATAGGAAGAATTTCTGTCACTAGATACAAAACCTGAGGTTTTCATATGCCATTTCACTAAAGATGAATCTGTGGGGTAGTGAGGATACATGGTCCTTTCTTTATTTCCTTCAAACACAGAACATTATTTAGTCATTACTGTAAAGTAACACTGATACCCTCATTCAACTGCATCTGAGAGGATTCAAAGCTTACCAAGAATTTTTGTTTTAAAACTCAAGTGCAAACTTTTGATTATAAAAGCAGCAAGCCCTTAGAATACTTTACCCTTTTCTTGGGGGGGGGGAATACATAACAATTTTAATACATATCACCTTAATTAATTATCTAATTGTGGTAATTGGTTTACAAGACTGCATATGAATTACAGGTTCATACCCGCTTCAAGTGTATGTTACTTCATCACACCCACCTCCAAAGTGCAAATCCTGTGTCTCCCCAACCCCACCATATCCAATGAACCATATCCTCTCATTTTCTCAGTCCCTCACTCTTCCCCATCTGAGAGCCTCAGTTCTATAGTTAGAATCCAAGAATTTGCTTTCATTTATACAAGTCACTTTTTGGAAGTAACAGAGAACTGCTCACTTGAACCTATTCATTTATGGTGTGAATTTATGCTAATAACAATGTGATCTAAATATATTTTTACCTTTACGGCAATGTTAATATCCTGAATTGCAGCAAAGTAATCACCCATCTGAAGACAGACCACAGCTCTACCTTCGTAGGCTTTGTAGCTCTTTGGATCACTGTCTATGGCAATAGTAAAGTGGTTCCAAGCTTTCTGGAATTTTCCTTGGGCCTAAAATAATTTTTCATTTACATGAATTAGTAAATGGCCCATAACATGACAAATGTTTATGATTCTAACCTAATCAAATAAAACCTTCAGTAAAGGTATATTTATATTATGCTAAACCTACAATATTCTAAACAAGGAAGCAGACTATACTGAGAATACATTCAATTGACTAATTACCTTTAGGTATTTATGCTGAACTTTTAATTTAAATAAATTTAATTGTCTGTCATCTTTTATATAAATCTTGGACAACACAAAACCTCAACAAACACCATGTGGAAGTCAGTGCTTCTCACTCACCACCAGCATCTCAACCGGAGACAGAATCTCCTTTTCTTTCTGGAGAAGCCCATGATCTCTCTTGAACACCCCTCCCAACTACCACCACCACCACCACCACCACCACCACCACACACACACACACCCCCCAAGTAAATTTCTTTAAATAAAACTACTTTGCTTCACAGGAAAAAAAGAAAGAAAGAAAGTCAATGCTTCTAATAAAAGTCACAAATTTTACTTTGCACTCCACACAGAGAGGGGGAAGGAAGGCGGGTGTAAAAAACTAAGGCACGCCGAGGGGCGCGAGCACTCGCGGGCTCTCCGGGCAGCTCTGTCTCACCGCCCACGTTCTAGCACACAGTGGTTCCAGGGCACCGAACGTGGGCGGTGAGACAGAGCTGCCTGATCTCTAGCAAACAACATATCTAAAGGTGTGTGGAGGTTCAGGATGTAACCTTATGTGAGAACATGTGTGAACAACAGAACCGAGTGTGTGATATTTTCAGTCATCCCAACCACAGTCAAGGAAAGAAAAGAAAATAAGAAAACAGGGAAATCAGAGGGAAAGAAATGGGAGGGGACAGGAGGGAGGGTAAGGGAAGAGGTGGGAAAGAGAGGAAGGAAGAGTAGGAATAGGGAGGAAATAGGGGATAAAAAAGGAAGGGCAGGGGAAGTGGAGGGAAGAGGACTGTCAGATGAGGGTCACAATCAACAAGAAATCAGAGTATTTCCTAGAGGGGGCCAGCTGGCAACCCTCTCACCACTGGAAGGCAGAGAGTTTCTAAATTCAATATAACCTGCCCTTTATTCTCATGGGCTCAAAAACCCAACTTGCTAAATCTCATAAACTGATTTACATCCAAGTTGACTCTTGCATAAAAAATAGTAAGAAATAGTGCTGGGAGATAGTTCAAAGGGCTGGAATACAAGCTCTCCGTGTGCAGAGCCTGTCTTGATCCCCTAAGCCACATGGATCCCTGAGCACTGCCAGGAGTAACCATCAATCAACAGGCCAGAAGTAGCCCATAAGAATCACCTTGTATGTCCCCCAAAAAAGAAAGAAAAATAAATATAAATAGCAAGATAATTAGATATCTCTTTGACCAGCAAATTTCTCCCTCTGCGTAAATTATATGAAAGTAAAGTTAAAAATTATCTCCATAAATTTATTTGAAAAACAAAAAAATCAGGCAAGTCAAGAGTAAGTTATTAGAATGTCACATTGCAAAATGCCTCATGGTATCTGTTATCTACTCCTAACATCTGTTTTGCTTGCTTCTATGTCACCAGGAGGAACACGGTGAAAGAATCTACAAGTATGTATTGAATAAATGATCATTCTCTCTCCTGAACAGTATGGATCTTCCTTCAGTTTCTCTTATTGTTCCTGTTTCATAATTCAATATTTCCTCAGGCTGATGTGTCTTTCCATCATCTTTCAGACTGAATAAACCCCAGATTATATTATCTTAGTAAAACTCAAGACTCATATCACTTCTCTAAGATTATTCACATCTTCAATGGGCTTGGAAAGCACTTGGCTCCTATCTATATTTATTCCATTCTCTACCCTCAGATCACATTGTTTTCTCCTTTCTCCACAGCTGTCTTTGATCTTCTGTCTCATTCTTAGGTGACTTCTAATTGACTATTCCCTGTTCTGAATACCCTATCTTATCACCAGTTCCTATCCCTAAATAATTACTAGTGTAATCGTGACTCAACTTAAATTTTTATTTCTCAAAAGTCTTCCTTCATCCCTCAAACAAAGTTCACTTGTTAGAAGTCACCCCAAGATCTATTCTGTTCCTTGGCTGTACTTAGCATAAATGAACTATTGTGTATATACTTGCTTACTTAATGCTCATCATTAACTCTGAAAGAAGAACCAACTATATTTCTTCACAGCTGCAGTTCTTGTCCTACAGGAGGTGCACAGTAAACTCCTACTGAATGCAAGGAACAGGAATATTAACACACTTCACTGAATTGTGACAGCTCAGGCAGCTTTAGGAGTCACTCTGTATCTTTACACTGACTAGGAAAATGTTAACTGTTATTTCATAAAGACTAGTCTTAAGCCTATTTCTTAGGAGGAAATCTTATTTGTGTTATTAGTAAGTTCTTGGGTGCACTACCAATTTATAAATACCTATGAATAACCATAAGTCTCAGCAGTAATCTCTAAACTTTATACTCTTAGGTCAATCAAAATTATTCACCTTAAATTTTGTACAAAATCTATTCTAATGGCATATTACTAAAAAAAAATAGCTCCAAATTATAATAGTTTAACATGTTTCTGTCTATTGTTTTGGACCAATATATATTTCATGAGTGAAAATTAGTGCAAATAGCTTAATGATTGCATGACTCTGGTAAGAGTGTCCCAGTAACCTGATCTATTGCCACCCAGTGTGAACCATGCTACTTAGATGACCTGAATTCAGAAGGACAGTGTCTGTCTGATCTATTTATTATATTATAGGAAACCACTTCAAAACTTTCACGCATTTTTCATTCCCATTAGCTTTTATCAATTCAATAAAACAAAAACCCGTGGAGTCCAGATATCAGCTAGTAAAAAAATAGTTCTGAGGTTCTTAGTGAAATTCCTCAGACAAGTTTAACAGGTTTTTTTAAAGTGTGAGGGCAAAGCGAGAGGAGTTCAGGCAGTAAGGAAACTGGGGTTTAGAAGATCAAAACAACACATTGGGTCCAGGACTTTCCCCAAACAGGTTCACAGGTAATGACTAAAAATATATTTCCCCTGCTATTCTAATCATCAGAGAATAAAAGGTAGGTGAATGTTCCTATCACCAGTAAAACTCCAAATCTAATATTTAATCTCGTTAAGACGTTCTCTCATGGTCCAAAATGTTGCTAAATGATAATACCTGTAAATTATAAGCAAAACAAATTCTAGCTCTTAAATACGATGGGCAAAAATGCAATGCTCGAATAAAATCCTTCTGGGCTTGCTTTGTGGCTTTGTCATCACCATATTCCACATAAGAATTTCCCCGTCCAATGTAAGCATCCAGAAAATGTATATCCAAGCTAAGAGCATGACTGAAGAAATGGACAGCTTCTTCAAACTCTTTAATTCTGAAAACACATGAAAATATTGGTTCTTTCTGATGAATTGTCTGCTTTCCTGTAGATAACATTCTTATAAAGTTATGCATTGGCCCTTAATTTTATTTTTATTATCCATTAGGGAAAGTAAATACAGAAGTCCATTTGACAAAGGTAGCAAGATAAGTTCACTGACAAAGAAAAATGGGGGTTAACAGCAATTATGTGCTTGGACTTTTTCAGAATTTTTCATATTTATAAAAGTCTGAACTATGGCACCCCAAAGTGTGTTGTTTTTAACAGTTATCACTGTAAAATATAGAAAAATATATATTACTACTGATCAAATACATTAAAGTCTAACTTAAAGAAACATGTATTTTTACTTCCTTATACAATTAAAAAAAATTAAAAGATCAAACAGTTCTTATGTGGAAGTTCTAACTTCAAATCTTCTATAGAGGCAGTTCATTTGATGTGAACTCCAGGAAGTAAGAGAAGATAATTAATTAAAATATATTTCATTTATTACTTTATGAATATATGTGACTAAATAAATTAATACTATATCTCTCTTCAGTAATTAGAATTTTTATGGTGGGGTGAGAACTATTGAAGGAATTAAGTATTTGTTAATGGTCAGATAATGTTACTTTCTCATTTCCCACGCCTATCTAATAATTTTATTTGATCTCAGTTAAAATGGAAAAAAGTCTATAGTTTTTATAAAAGAACAGAACGAGCTAATATTCAGTAACTACTTACCAGGTATAGCATACTTCACATTTGCTTTTCCATTTATTACTACTTACAATGACTTTTTAAATGAACTATAGTTTTCAATATTTTACAGATTAAAAGAAAATCACACCTCAAACGAGTTTACACAGAGTAAATGATACAGCAAAAATAGTACAGTCAGGTAAGACATGATGCAAAATCCATACTTTTTCACTGTCATCTTTACTACATATGCTTCACCTTATTGTACTTGTTGGCACATAAGAACCAATAAGCTGATAATTTAAATATAATTAGAAGGGCTTCAAGTTCTGACCAATTCCTGTACATCCAAATCAATACTCATCCTTCAAGTTTGCTATGATAATTGAATGAGAATATGTGAAAAATATTTAACAGAGATGCTCATAAAGTATAGATTATCTTCTTTCACTACTTTCATTCCTTTTCCAACAGGTTTCAACATTAATCAAGACTGGGGCTAGAGGGATAGTATAAGGGCTAAGGCCCCTGCATTGCATCCTTTTATTGATTCCATCCCTGGCACCACATATAGACCTGCCGAGTGTAATTCCTGAGCACAGAGCCAAGAGTAAGCCCTGAACATTGCCATAAGGGGCCAACAGTAAATAAAATACATCACTTTGTTGGAGAAGGCTGTGGGAACTTTATATATATATATATATATATATATATATATATATGCATATATATATAATGTACAAGTACTGCTATTTATTAAGCCATTAATTTAGCTAATTGAATTGGAAATGAACTCCACATTACTTTTTTTTACTCAGAATGTTAATTTTATTCTATTATTTTATTATTATTCTTTTTCCCCCCTTTTTATTGATTCATCATAAGATACAGTTGCAAAGATTCATGTTTGAGCTTCGGTCATGCAATCATCACACACCCATACCTTCACCAGTGCACATTTTCTACCACAAAAATCCTCAATATTCCCCCCACCAACTTGCTCCCCACACACACGTTCCAACCCTTCCTGTGCCTGTGTGGCAGACAATTTCCCCCATATTCTCTCTCTATTTTGGTTACAATTGATATTTTGACACCAGTTCCACCACCACTAAAACCTGCCGAAAAGGCAATACTAGACGATTTGTTTTGTATTTCTTGTTATGGATAAAATATAATGTCCAGGAAGTTCTGTGTCATTCTCTTCCAGGAGTTTTAGTTTATAGTCCCTGGGTCTTGGCCATTGATGAGATTACATGGCACCAGGGGCAGTTTGTGGGTGTTTGTGGGTCATGATGATGATGACTAAAGGTCAAACTGGGGACCTGGTGGAAGGAGGCGTAGTCCTGATCCAAGTGGGCTTGGAGATCTGTTACGGGTTTCCACTTACCTCCGCACCAACGGCCCTGACTGCATCTTTTGATCTCTTTTGAGACTTATAGGTCTCTGAAATAAGGCCAATAAATGAGCTTATATAGCTGAGCCAAAGGTGGTTTGTGGGTGTGGCTCCCACATACCTAACTTTTGGCTGATTAATCTCTTGCTAAATTTGGCCCCAAATTGTTGGGGTCTGGCCAAAGGCACAACAGCAATTTTGGGGTATCTGGAAGTCTGAAGGCACCATGAGGCTGCTGATGCACTCGCCCCTCAGGTACAGGTTGACCTGCTGGTGGCACCATACCCTCTTGTGGGAACTTTTTTAAATGCATCACTTTATCAAGTGGATTTTATCAAGTTCACATGGAAGTATATCAAAGCCTTTAGGTAAAATATCAAAAACTATCATTTCCTAGATATTACTTCAGAATCTCTTTTTTCTGTTTTGTTTTTGTATGGGGCAAAAGAAAAAACCTTATCTGCATTATTATCTTCCCATCCCCTAGGAAATTGCTCTTAAAACAGTTTTTGAAACTTCAATACCCTTGAGGGACACTGGAATTATTTAGGGATGGCAGAAGGTGCAAGTGCATATGGGGGAAACTTTCTAATTGTTTACTTAAAGAAGATATATTTCCAGGACTCACCAAATAATTGTTTTTCTGAAGGGGAAGGTGGGGTGTTAGGCCAAATAAATTTTTTTTCTGAAAGGTAAGGGGGCAAGGTAGTTGGCCAAATAAGCTTGGAAATCTCTTTATCCAATTTCAAGGGGGGAAATGTAGCTGCAAACTAAAGTGGTGCATTCCTATCTCCATCTCATCAGCAACATGGAGGTTAAATAAGCATCTAGTCTGCTCAATAAACTTTAAAGTGAGAAAGAAACTTGAAAGCTACATCATGGGCTCTTCATTGCTGATGATGACTAAAGGTCAAGTTCAAAGGTGGTGACAATGACAAAAGCAGAGATGCCCTTGAAAGTGTCCCTAAAGAACCAGCAGTCTTTCTTTCATGAACTATGTGTACGTGTGTGTAAATGGGTGTGCGTGTGTACACCTGTGTGTAGAATATTATTATCAACAAAGTAGCCTATAGATGAAGATTTTGTTAAATAATCACATGGTAGTCAGACAACAGGAATGTTCTTATAGTAGGATATACTGCCAGACACCAATTACTGCAAATATGAAAGTTTATGGACTGATATTTTTCTAAAATTTGTTCAGGGGCCGGAGCGATAGCACAGTGGGTAGGGCGTTTGCCTTGCACGCGGCCGACCCGGGTTCGATCCCCGGCATCCCATATGGTCCCCCAAGCACCGCCAGGAGTAATTCCTGAGTGCAAAGCCAGGAGTAACCCCTGAGCATCGCTGGGTGTGACCCAAAAAGCAAATAAATAAATAAATAAATAATAAAATAAAATAAAATTTGTTCATATAATCTAAAAAAATTGATGTAAAATAGTGCAACTGAACACATATGATTCTCATTAGAGTGTCCATTCATGTTGGCTTCTGTGCTGAGCTTGCAGGCTATGCCACGGGCACAAAGGCCCACTGCATTTTCCAAATTAATCACATACGTGACCAGATGTGCCTGACTGAGTTATCCAAATAAATCATAAATGCCTCCCCAAACTAAAGAATGTGGCTTGCAGAGTCAAAAGAGTCAAAAATATTTTATGTAAATATTGAAGCCATATAATAAATATCCAAAAATAAAACATGGATAAGGGATGTAACCTTGGTTAATCAGACTCTCTCTCTCTGCAACTTGTTTTTTATTCTCAAAATTTGAAGGTGACTTTCCCAAAGAGATCTAAAATTTAAATCTACCCTAATACTCTTCATGACCAAATTGGGCAACAAGTAGGATATTCAGCCTATGGAATGTTGTCTCCTAGCAACCACAAGAGTGAGAAGCAGAGATATACAAAGGCAGACTTCAAAAGTCTGCAACCCCAGGAGTTCAAAGATCAAAGCCCTAAAAGTTAAAGATTTATTCCTTTTAAAAATTTTTTTTTTCAAATGGCAAAATTTTTACTTTCACCACTGTAATTTGCCAATAGTGAATCTCAATACTCAAAAGCTGTGCTGAGAGAGAATGAGTGTGATATAACTCATCTTAAAAAGCAAAATTATTTCCCTGAAATAATCATAACCAATCTCTAAACTTATCTTATTTTTGAATTCAGCAAAACTGGTAAAACACAAAACACATGGTATTGGGACTGCGGCTGTTAGGGCTTTCCTGTTGATTTAAATTCTACTTTTATTAAAGGACAATAGAGATCTCGGCAGACTGGAGAAAGTGGGGTATTTGGAATTGCAAAGCAGTGTCAGATTAAGGAGCCTCCACCCTATATACTCAGTGATTACATTTCATAAAAAAGATCAGAAAGTGACACAAAGAGAAATTTACTGAGTCTAGTAGTGGCTAAACTTAGGGAAGAGATTTAGAGAAATTTTAGATTCTGTTCTCAGTTTGAAGGGAATGAAATGGCCTCAAATATTTTTCATATACACTCATCCATCCAAACAAATACATTTGTCATCATTAGTCCATCACTTTCTAAGTATGACAATTAGTAAAAGAGATAGATTGTCTAAAAGTTTCTGGATTAAAATAGACAACAGCACAACTATGTTCTGCTTTCTCTATAAAATTAAACATCTGGAACCAGGTTAGATCTTTTTGAAGCCATCTTCGCAAATTCATTTGCGAAGTTACATTAATATGCTTTCAAATCTAGCCTTTGTATAGTAATACAGTTACATTAATATGTTTTCAAATCTAGCCTTTGCATAGTAACACAGTTACTATGTTCCAAAAGATATAAAAAATAATTAGTTCCTAAGTAATTGAAACCATGTCTGATGCTCTAAATTGAATAATAAAGCCTCATGTACTGTCTTATTTTCTTCAGATTAATTTCTACTGTTTCTCTCATGAAAAATAATGCTTTAAACTATTAGTTAACCAAATGCATTTTATCCCATAATAAATTCTGACATGCTGAATTTCTGTTTTTAAAAACAAACTGGCCAGAAATTAATTTTAGTGCTAAACGTATGTGTAGAAATATAAATGTTGCATAGTTAACAAATCTATCTGTTGTATTATCTTATAATAACTTTTCAATTATCTTCTTATTGCATTATGCAGCTGTTCCATTTCACCTTTTCCTACTCACTTATTTTATAATGACCCCAGAAATATGTGATAATTTTTTAAGTAGGGTATTTTTTCAGGTTTTATTGTACTTGGGAAATATTTACAGGCATTTTTTAAATCAGACGTAGATGGTAAACTATGAAGTATTTTTTAGAAGTATACAACTTCTCTGACTGCAAACTTTTCACTACCCTCTTCTCAGAAAATAGGTGGCTTTTGAGGGATACTGGGAACACTGGTGGAGGGGACTGGGCATTGGTGGAGGAATATAAACAAAATGCAAACATGAAAGTTCATAAGTTTGTAACTAACTCATGGTGATTCACTAATAAAAATAATTAGAAAAAAAAGAAAGAAAATAAGTGGCTTTTTTAGGAGGTGGTCTCCAAGCAGGGACCTAGGGCCACTCCACTCCCAGAGATTCTTGGTTCATCATGAGGACCCAAGGTTGCAGTGGTGCTCAGCAGAAGCTTCAGTGCTGTGAACTTCAGGGAACCACCCAGGATACTCCAGTGCTCTGGGATCTTCAGGATTTCTATATAGCCAGTGATGCTAGGGGGTGCCAATAAACAGGCTTCTTAAAAAAACAAACGAGGAGGGGCTGGAGCTATAGCACAGCGGGTAGGGCGTTTGCCTTGCATGCGGCTAACCCAGGTTTGATTCCCAGCATCCCATATGGTCCCCTGAGCACCGCCAGGAGTAATTCCTGAGTGCAGAGCCAGGAGTAACCCCTGTGCATCGCCGGGTGTGACCCAAAAAGCAAAAGTAAAAAAAAAAAAAAAGAATACAAACAAGGGGCAGGAGAGACAGTTCAGTGAGTAAGGCACTTACCCTGCACACAGTGACCCTGGTTCAGTACCCCCAGGCTCCTGTAGGACAGATCCCTGAGTGCAAAGTCAGAAAATAATGAGCCCTGAACACAGCTGGGTGTGGCATCCAAACCACAAACCAAAACAATAAACTGCACTACACTGTCGCCCTGTTATTCATCAATTTGCTCCAGCGGGCACCAGTTAGTCTCCATTGTGAGACTTGCTACTGTTTTTGGCATATCGAATACACCACAAGTAGTTTGCCAGGCTCTGCTGTGTGGGCAGGATACTCTCGGTACCTTGCCAGGGTCTCCTAGATGTAGAAGAATCGAACCCAGGTCGGCCACGTGCAAGGCAAATGCCCTAACCCGCTGGGCTATCGCTCCAGTCCAAAAAAACAATAAACATATAAAATAAAATAAAAATGAGGAAAAAAGGGCTACAAATGTTGATTTGCAATAATGCACATCTGACACGTCTAAAGTTGTAATGCAATACCACTCCAGCAAAATATATATATATATTGAACTTATATATATATATGAAATATATATATTTATAAAATAAATATATATATTGAACTTAGAAAGTTGGTTTTCATTTTATGAAAAAAGTTAATTACTTAATTGTATGCCCCTTGTTTATACTATCAAGTTCACAATGTTTCCTTTCTTTTCCTCTATTACAACTCTCAGTATTTTGGGCTCCCTTGTTTTCCCTCCAACACTAATATCATTCATACCTGTAATGGCACTCAGCAGTGGCATAATAAAAGTTGGCATTGGTCTTTTGCATCTCTGCCGCAGTTTTAAAATCCTGAAATGGTTTTATAAAATTTTGTCAGTTTTGCAACATCATCTTTTGTACTTTATTAAACATCTTTGTAATATTTATTCTATTATGAATACACTTAAAACAAGTTTTAAAAATATACATATTTTCCCCAGGGAGATTCCTCAAAGGGCTCATGTTTTGCATGCAGGAGGCCCAAGTTTGATCCCTGACAGTGCACAGTCTCCTGAGCATCACCAAGAATGAGTGACAAGCACAGAGAAGCACCAGGTAGATTCCCCCCCCCCAAAAAAAAACCCAAAATATGTATACAGACATCTTCTTGAAATTTAATTTTTTCCCCTTTGTATCACATTTACAGAGAAAACCCAGCTCTGAAAACTGGCCCTGAATCTTACACTACTTTCAGAACAATTATGTTTTATGTGGTTTTGCCTGTTGTACATAATCAAATATATCATTTATTTTTCAATGTTTTTGACCCTAATGAACACCACCAGAGACTTCGTTTAGAGAGAATGGTTTTCGTTTAAGTTTGTTCTGTCTTGGAGCCTCAGCCAGCAGCACTCAGGGCCTACTGCAGGCTCTGTGCTCTGTGGGCTCTCCTGGCAACGCTCAGAGGACCATGAGGTGCCAGGGACAGAACCCAGGCCTTCACATGCAAAGCGTGCATTCAGCGTGCATCGACCCTAGACAGAAAGGGAAGGCCACAAGGAGAGAACCTTTAGTATTAGACCACAGGACAAATAGACCCACTGGGTACTAGCAGAGGGCATGACTGGAGCCCTGGGTGGAATAAGGTAAGGCTTCTTCCACCTTTGGAATCCCTACTTGAAAGGAGAAAGGTATGAACTTATGTGGGAAGATGAAAGACCTCCTAGGAAGGAAAATCTAAACATAGTATTTTGAGTTAGAGAAGTCAGCTGAGAAGAACTGGAAAGGCATGTGAGAGATACCGCTTAATTTGTTAGTGATCTCCTTTCTGTGGTCCCCATTATTCTTCTATTAGGCATCACAGACACAGTGTCAGAAGATCAGACACTTTACAAATCTTAAAAATGAATTGGAGAACTCAATCAAAATACACCAAAGTGATATTAGCAAAACACCTGCACATCAAAATGTCATGCCAACTATATAAAGCACATATATTTGTGAATACAATGAGGGATATGAAATGCTGATTGACTTTAATATTTGTTATGTTGTGGAAGGGAACTTTTGAAAATAAGTATTCGAAAACCTGTGAAGAGGGGGAAAAAAGGTTCGACCTTTTTTTAGATGCAGTTTCAGCAGGGATCTGCATGGGCTGGTCTCCTTGTGAAACCTGACTAAGCTGAACTCTGAGAAGTACAATAGCAACTTAATTTTTTTTAGGGAACCAGGGAGTCAGTATAGTCATGTCAGTATAGTAGCCTTTGCGTAAAGCTAACCAGGGTTTGATCCCTGGCACCACATATGTTCCCCAGAGCCCAGCCAGGAGTGATCCCTGAACACATCAGGTGTGGCCCTAAAACAAAACAAAAATTAATTTTTTAAATGCCTCCAGATTCCCTTCCGAAAGGCACATGTCTGTGGGGATGGTGGAGAAGGAAAGTTGGTAGAAAGAACTAACAATCAGACTAGACCTTAGAAGTCTCATATCATCATTCCCTTCTACACGCCTCTCCTTCTCCACATCCCCACAGACCTGGGACAATTTGTTGGTTTGTTCTTGTCTCTATCTTACTTATTTCAAATGTTAAGCTCCTTAGAATGGCTGATTGTTGTTTAACTTTATCATAGTGTAAATTGACTAGAAAAAGGCTTCTCAGACCACTTCTAAATATGTGATTCTATAGAAAAGAATGTTAAGTAGAAAAATAATACAAGACATTATTGAATGAAATACACAGGGAAAAACTTACTACATGATAAAGGAAACAAGAAAAGAAAACTACTGTTACTTAATGGCAAACTTCAAATTTATATTCAATTAATTTTAATTAAAGCTAATATCACTTAACTATTCCAATGTTTATTAAATTAGGCAATATAAATTCAAAATTTAAAAATGAGAATGGTGAATTTTGTAAATTAGTCTGTAAACAAATGTATTTTAAACCACTTGCTTCTTTTTCTTATATTGAAAATAATAGCTTCTATTGCAAGTCTGAGTACCTGCTCCCACTATCTTAGAAACCTATTTGCAAAAGCATGTTTTGAGGAACTATTTTCTGCCCTGTGTTAAACAAATATATTCCTACTAATGTGTTTTCAATTAAAATTTGTGAATTACAGCAATGAGCAACAAAGTCATACACAAATTACTTTATTTGACAATTGATTTAGAATTGTGTGTACTCAAAATATTATCTGTGATGATACTGTATGTATCTCATCAAATGAACATTTTTAATTTTTTTGGCTATTTATCTGTTATCAAAGTCAAAGCTCATATTTATCAGACTGGGCTAATTATTAACATATTATTTGTTATTTTTTTAGCTTTTTGGGTAACATCCAGCGATTCTCAGGGGTTATTCCTGGGTCTGCACTCAGGAAAAACTCCTGGGGGACCATGTGGGATACCAGGGATCAAACCCAGGTCGGCCACGTGCAAGGCAAATGCCCTACCCATTGTACTATCGCTCCAGCCCTAAAATATTCTTTATAATTCTGTCTAATAATTTATAATTCTGTCTAATAATTCTGTCTAATGGTGAGTTAGTGATCACTAAATATTGCAACTTTCTATCAAGAAAATTTGTTCACTAATTTTCAAAAGTGAACACACAAAATCAAATGTGTAGTTTTTAAAAGGGTTTTGTTTTGTTTTGGGAGGCTGAGGGGGTGGCATTGGAACCACACCTAGTGGAACTCTGGTCTTACTCCTGACGCTGTGCTCAGGGATCACTCCCAGCAGTGCTTAGGAGAGCACATCTATGCCAGGTATCAAATCAGAGTCAGTCATGTTCAAAGAAAATGCCTTAATCCCTGAACTTTCTCTCCAGTTCTCAACTGAGCAGTTTTTCACAATTAAACAGAAAGGCTTACCTCTAAAGCAAAATGGTACTGCTTTAGTTCTGTATAGATACGTCCACGATTAATGAAAGTGTTCAAGACTATGGTTTCTCCAGAATCAAGAAGAAGCACTATTCCATAATCTATTAATGCCTAAAAATAAAACAAACTTTACAGTCCATATTCGGTTATTTAGAAATTTACATCAGCTATAAATGAATAAATGTTTTATAATATGTACATATCATGCCCCTATAGTTCTTTTATTTGATTTATAATCCATAACCCTAAGTAATCATTGTTAGCTATAAAAAAAGTTCTTTTTTTGTAGTACAGAATTTTCATTAACTTGTAGGTACTGTGCTGTATTTCCCAAGCTATTTGTGAAACATGAATTATCACAAACATTTTTATTGTGCCTAGGTTGAAAGACTTTCCCAAATCAGTAGCTTCACCAAGAGTTGGCTTTAAAGTAAAGTTCATATTATATTTTGAAATTTAATTTATTTTTAGTGTTTTCATTGTTTTCCTTACTGGAATCTGTTTTATGAGGCAGAATTAGTCCACTATAATCACCATTATAAACCTGTAACTAGCACTGTAACACATATGGTCACTCAAAAACTCTGTTGCATAAATAAATCATGAGTCAATTATTTAAGCAAATAAGCACTTAATTGGGAAAATATTTCCAAGCATGCACATACACACACACACACACACACACACACACACACACACACATACACAAACACATAGGCTAAGAATTGACTAGGAGACATTTTGCCATTTCTTTTATCTCTTTTTTTAATTCACTGAATAAACAAGTGTATATTGTTGTCCGATAGCACAGCAGTAGGGACTTTCACACGGCTGACCCGTGTTCGATTCCTCCGCCCTCTTGGAGAGCCCAGCAAGCTACCATATCGCGCCCGCATGGCAGAGCCTGGCAAGCTACTTGTGGCATATTTGATATGCCAAAAACAGTAACAATAAGTCTCACACTGAGAGATGTTACTGGTGCCTGCTTGAACAAATCGATGAGCAACGGGATGACAGTGACAGTGAACCAAAGCAACATTACATATTATCGTCCACTACACATCAGGTACTAGAAGCAGCAAAAATTTAATTTGGAGGTGAACCTCTCAACACATTTCCCTACTGCACTTTGTCATTCAAAAAAACCCATGGTTTGATCAGAAGACCAAAATGTGACTGGGGAGGTAATACAGCAGCTAAGGCACTTTCCTTGCACTAAAATGACCTGGGTTTAATCCTATATGGCATCCTATTTGGTCTACTGACGGGAGTAACTTGTAAGCAGTACTGGGTGTGAACCAAAAACAGAAAGGAAGGAAGGAAAGTAGAAAGGAGAGAGGGAGAGAGAGCTACAGGGAGAGAGGTAAATGGGAATGGAGGGAGAGAGTGAAGGAGAGAGAATAAGAGAGGGAAAGATAGAGGGAGATATCTCTGTCTCTCTGTCAGAGGGAGATGACAGAAAGGGGGCAAATCACATCTGTCTGTAGCAGATTCTTTTATTGGGGTGAGAAAGGGGGTGTTGGTCGGGGCTTACTTCTACTGTGCTTAGGGAATTACTCCTGAAGTGTTCAAGGGGGCATGTGGATTGCCTGAAATTGAACCCAGGTCAGTCACATGCAAGGCAAGCACCCTACCCACTGCACTATCTCTGTACAATCTATCTCCAGTACCATTCTGTAACTATATTCTAACTGAAAGTGAAAAAACTAAAAGTTGCATAATTATTGTTCATTGGTCCTCACTTGGTGTTTTATGATTTCACTCTCAACTCTCTGAAAGAATTGTACAATTAAACATCCTACAATGTGGAATAATTATAAACTTTGCCAAGGCTGCAAAAGTAATTCATGAAACTTGTTAGAAAAAAAAAGGCTAGAATGCTATCAGTTTTCATTTCACAGAATCACGAAATGCAAAACCTGTAAGATGCTTTAGAAATCCACTAAGCAGCTGAACATTCGATTCAAGAGGAAATAAAAGCTGGGAAATGAGATTTCATGAAAGTCAATGAACAGGATTTGTATCATGCCTTTGCTATTATTACCAGCTTTTCAGTCTTGGGAAAGTTACTTAACACTAAGCTTCAGCTTCCTCATTGGCAAAACTGGGATATTAGTAATTAATCACATAGGTCCAGGCAAATATATATATTGGCATATGTATGTTGGTATGCCTGTCACATAGTAAGCCCTAAGTTTACTGGTATACTCTTACTATTTTTCATTAATATCCAGTAGCAGTAACTAGAATTTAAATTTTCTTAATTGTTAGGAAACCACACCTTGGGACAATGCCTAAATGTGTTTTCCACAGAAAGACATTGAGGTTTCCTCAGTCTATCACCCTAGGAATGCTGAGAAACAGGTGGAGGTAGACAAAAGGAGGGAGGTGACACTGTTAAATGACATCCGGTTCACATGCTAGAGGTCAGAGGGCTTTACAAAGACACCCAAGGGCTGTTAACCAGAAGCAAACAAAGCTGTGGACATTAATACAGGTCATGCTCCCTATGTGACTTGGAAACCTTTCTAACCTCTCCCTACTTTCATTTCCGCATTAAAATGAAGTATTTGGATGAAACGCATATCATTCACCAGCTTCAAAACAGCCAGTAAAAGATTTTTCTAGCTAGCTCTCTAGGTGGATTTCCATTTTCTTCATTAACAGAGTATTGGCTTTACTAGTGTATCAAAGATTTTTATAGAGTTGTTGAGGGGAGTCTCCTGCCCTAACCTGGACCATTGCTTTGGGGTTTATGGTTGTCCAGAAAAAGCAGGAGTGGGGGTAGAGAGGGAGTTTATCAAAGACACCTGCTGTGAAGGTTAGTCTGACAGATGATCCTTTCATTGGTTTCCTATGATCTTAACAATTCCCTTGTTAAAAATTGGGTTATTCATTCATCAACATTTCTGGAGGAAACCTGATGGTAATTCTGCATCCTCTTGCAGAACAAAGTTGTTCAAATATTTCCTGTCCGTGACAAATACATCTCTACATTCCCTAACGTTTTAAACCCAGCCCATTATTCCTGTTTTCAAGGAGATTGGGGGAGTGAGTCCATACAAAGCAAGGGAAATGAAAGGTCTTCCTTTTAAAGAGTGCCTTGATAACTGTGGAAGGATAAGAGAAACAAAAGAAGAGGAGTACCTGGGTAACAGAGCAAGAGAAGATGAAACAGAACATTGAGTGAGGAATCTTGATTGGAAAAAATTCAAAGAAACAAAGGAACATAAATAGAACAGAGAAGAGAAAAAAAAAAAGGAACAGACACGGGCATAAGATTAGAAACATAAAAGATACAGGGCAAGTTCAAGTTGAATAAGAAACAAAAAATGGCCATAGGCTTCGATATATCTCCAGAGCTGGAAACCATGATTTAGGCCTTCATGCTGGTCCTGTGAGCTGAGCACCCTATCTGAAAATGCTTCGATTAACATTTACAGAGACTGGGAGGTAATAATCATGCTTATAATTACTTACCAAAAAATTGGCATGAAGCTTATGTGGACTCAAAAAATTATGTAACTAACATGACTTAACTTACATTTCACTGTCACTGTCACTGTCAACCTATTGCTTATCAATTTGCTTGAGCGGGCACCAGTCACGTCTCCATTGTGAGACTTACATTTAAGTGCTAAAAAGGCAATAGGCACTCAGCAGTGAAGAATCCTGGCCAGCAGGCACTACAACACAGGAGAATGCTCTGGACCCCAAACCAAGCCGATAACACTGGGGTGCCCCAGATGGAGCAGGTGCAGTCTCCCCACTTTCTCCAGATGGAATCTTGGAGACCATGAGCTTCTACAAACATGGCTCCAGTATGTGGTGACCAGTACTATTTCTCCAAACCGCACGGCTGCTTACATGGCCGCTGGACCTTCCCTGATATACAAAATTGCCCAGGAACAGTTCCTCCAGCCCTGAATGGCCATGATCCCAGAGGCACACAAACCAATCTCAGAACACATCAGCTGCTGGCAGAAATGCTCCTGGACTGTGAACTAAGCTACGGCCCCATGCCTCGCTGGGAAGGGAAGGGATTTTGTTCCTCAGCCTATTCCCCTTTGTGGCAGCATGGTGACAGCCACCTTTCAGAGCCAATTGGACAAAGAGGTAGGAGCTTGCAGTGATGGGGCACATGGAAAATCTCGTGATGGGGGTGGGGGTGGAACCTGCCCTGCTCCCCACCCAGACAAGACCCCGAGCGGCTGCCCACAAACAGCTCCTCTGCTCCTGAACAGCCATGATCCCAGAGGCACACAAACCAATTTCGAAACCCAGCAGTTTCTGGCAAAAATCACTCTGGACTTAATTGCTAAAATACCAGAAATCCAACATCATATGCTCTTCATTATCAGCAACAGAAAATACATTATCAAATGATGCCTTTTTGGCAGGTCTGATTGTTGGGGGTAAATTCCAAATAATAATAGTGGGTTTTCTGTCGAAACATTGAATGTAATCAAAGTAAAGAGAGAGTAAAGTGAAAATCATCTGCCACACAGGCAGGGTCAGGGGTAGGGTAGGGGGTATACCGGGGTTCTTGGTGGTGGAACATGTGCACTGGTGAAGGGATGGATATTTGATCATTGTATGACTGAGACTTAAACCTGAAAGCTCTGTAACTGTTCTCATGGTGATTCAATAAAATAATTAATTAATTAAAAAGATAAAAGGCAATTTTTTTCATGAGCCATTACAGAGATTATCACTGTAGCACTTTCATCCCGTTGTTCATCGATTTGCTCGAGCGGGCACTAGTAAAGTCTCCATTGTGAGACTTCTTGTTCCTGTTTTTTTTCATATAGAATATGCCACAGGTAGCTTGCTGGGCTCTGTCGTTGGACGGTACACTCTCAGCAGCTTGCCAGGCTCTCCAAAAAGGACAGAGGAATCGAACTCAGGCCGGATGAGTGCAAGGCAAATGCCCTACCCACCGTGCTATTGCTCCAGCATATGAGAAAAATTTGTAAGCCCTATAAAAAAATCTCTTTGACATGGTTCCCTGGTTTCTTATTGTTTTTGTATGTGTATTTCCACAGGAATTATTTTCAACATTATAGCAGAAATATGAAAATACCTTATGCATTAAAATGTTTATCAAATGTTTTAGGATGTTTACTATGAACATCATCTTACCTTTGCATATTCACTGACCTGGGTGTAACAAATAGCTCTGTTATAAAATGCTATATAACTATTTTTGTCCATGCTGACAGCTATGGTTAAATCTTTAATAGCTAATTTATATGTCTGCAAAGAAAAATAATAATTGAAAAGGGTAAATAATAATGGCTTAAAATTTAATTGTAAAATAAATTTTTAACTCTGAATCTTTTGCATATTTATTTAACTATTCTTATGTATCATCTGTGAAATTGAGACAATCAAACTAATCTTTGAGAGTGAAAATCTATTGATATGAATTGTTATTATAGTTTAACTTATCTGCAAATAAATTTAATATAGAAATAACAAATTAAATGATTATCTTATCAGCATTGTTTTTACATAGCAAGGAGAAAATTATGCTTCATGGCCTAAAACCCAGTCATAGTGACTCAGTAAACTTTCATCAAAGCTTGCTTGCTCCATCTTATATTCTCATATCATATAATCAAAATGTTTCCTACCCACATTCTCTTTTGCTTTTTTAAAAAATATTTTGATAGCTGTATCATCTATTTCTATAGATAGCAATTTTCATGGAATTAACACAAAATGCACAGTCTTTGCTTTAGGGTATTCTTTTGCAAAATCTTTCATATGAAATAGCTCCCACAAAAGATTAGGAAAGTAAGAAGGGAAAAAATTAGGGAGAAGCAGTGTTCCTTGGATTGCTTAGATATCCATAACACTTTTAGATATCAATAACACTAACATAACACTTTGACTCAATAATTTTTATTTAGGAATCAGTCATATACTCAAGAAATAACTTTCTTTTAGTATACATACTATTTAATATTTTTTTAACCACAATCAGTGGTGGTCATATCCCTGGTTGAGCTCAGGGATCACATCTAGCAGTGCTTGAGGGACCATATAGCATGCCCAATATAGGAATGAACATGGGCCAGCACCTTATATACTATCTCTTCATCCCTATAATACCATACTAACATCTTATTTTAAATGGCACAATAATAAAAATGAGTTAATACCTAAGTATTCATTCTTAGTACTATGTGCACATGAAGTTATTTGGAGAGAATAAGGCATTTTTATAGCTGAAATAGCCCAAAGCATTGGCAAAGAAATTATTCCTTGTAATTTTTTGTAATAGGAATAGGTATGGCATTATGTTGCTTTGGTTTCTGTTACTTAACTTTTGTGTGTTCTAAAACAGCAAACCACTCTGCCCTTTCTAGGTCAGAGAAGGCCTTTTACTCCTCCAGGATATAATCATCTCTAAGTGGCATTACTCATCCTAACTGATCTGATCTTTTTCTTTCAAATGCTGATAACTTTAGAAACCCAACCAATTCATTGCCTGGGCCCCATTAAAAATTCACCCCTGGGATAGGCAGGATCTACAAGTCCTATTTCAGCATGAAGAAGCTCGAGAAAACAGACCTTGAACCATTTTTCCCCTTAAAGATTTATGGCGATAAAATATCTACAAGGGAATACAATGCAGGCAGGTAGATAAGAAAAAGTCCCCATGGCAATAGAATATCTAGAAAGTAATAAAACAAGTAACCTTGAGGCTGCAAAAGCCCACCTTGCAGACATAGGAACCAAGGTCTGGTAAGACTTCGCTTGGCTCCAACAGACCCAGAGAAGGATGAACCCCCTCTGAGAGAAGCTCCAACAGGAATGAAGGCCAAGGAAAGGAATTTCAAACAGGACTGTAGACTACTCCCTACTCCCAAGCCCCTTAGCAACCACCCTAGCAATGGTAGCTAGAAGCCCTACCTGGAGAAGCTTGGGAAAAAAAACCTATAAAGGTCACTTTGAATAAAGGAAGGACACGCATATGCTGCCTGAGTTCATGTGCTGCTTGAGCCCATGTGTGGCTGAGCACATGTGGTGCCTAAGCACACGTGTCCTCCACATCTTCCCTCTTGAGATGTGTACTGGGGCTCTTGCATTCTCTCTCTTGAGCACATTACTCTGCTCCCTTTTCTCTCTCTCTCTCATTTCCCTTCCTAAAATCCTCCAAATAAAATCTGCTTTTACATAAAAATTGAATTTAATAACCCAAATGTCAAAAAATATCTGATTTAAAAATAAACTATGGTAAAGAAATATACCATGCGTTCATTAGAAATGTCATCTTGAATAACTTACTAAAAAGCAGGGCACAACACAGACAAAGTAGCATAACTTCAAATTTTTGAAAACACGGTTCACATATGATTAGAAAAGAGAACTAAAAGCAAAATTAAAATACAACAGAATGCTTTCTGGATATACCAGTTATTTGATAGTGAAATTAGAGTCCCCTCTTTCATACCTCTCCTTTTTCTGAATTCCCTACGATAAATTTAAACTATTTTCTTCATAAAGATAAAATTTATTGAGTCATGCCAATAAAATATGGATACACAGACCACAATGAAAAATAAATTCCCCTAAATATTTATATGTATGTGTGTGCAGCAAATATCACCGACATAAAATTTATCACATAACTTTAGATCAAAATAAGCACCAGGGCAGGAGAGACAGTACAGCGAGTAAAGTGCTTGAATAATATGTGACTGATTCAGGCTTGATTCCTGACACTGTATGGCCCCCTCAGCATCCAGGAGCAGTCCCTAAGCACAAAGCCTTGAGGAAGTCCTGAGCACACCACGTGTGCCTCCCGCCCCAAAACCACAAACAAACAAAAGACAAGAACCAGCACTATCAAAAGTAAATTTAAAAGTCTGTGATGTTGGTCAGGGCTGGAGCGATAGCACAGCGGTAGGGCATTCGCCTTTCACGCGGCAGACCCGTGTTCGATTCCTCCACCCCTCTCAGAGAGCCCGGCAAGCTATAGAGAGTATCATGCCCACACGGCAGAGCCTGGCAAGCTACCGTGGCATAGTGGGTATGCCAAAAACAGTAACAAGTCTTACAATGAGAGACGTTACTGGTGCCCGCTCAAACATATAGATGAGCAACGGGATGACAGTGACAGTGACTATGACAGTGATGTCGGTCAAAGAAGAGAAAGACTCTGAGCTCCTGCTTTCCTACTCCAGACAAAGAAGTTCTGTGCGGCCACTATAGACTTAGCAGAGTGAGCAGGACCTCAGGAGCTCTCAGTGCTCTAGGACCCCATATGTGACCATGAGGGGAGAAGGACCCATTCAGACAGACCCATTCTGAGGCTGCCTACTGTGAATTTCAGTTGTCCAAATCAACAGCAAGTCACTGCAGGCAGAGTTCCTGTCCCATTTCATCGGTGCTAACCCTTTAAATTAGCCTCAGGTTACTAACTCCTTTTTCAGCACAGGAAGGTCTCAGCTGTGTTAGTTTGCGATTCAAGCAGAAAAAGTAACTGGTCTTTGGGACACACTGCTTCTGGGCTCCCTTCTCAGAGAAGTATCCAGCTGGCTGATAATCTCTGGCTAAACAAAAATCACCATGAATTCAGCAGACATAGCTTGGCAGGGGCTCCTCTTCTCTCTATTCCTTTATGATATGAATCTGCAATCACTCTATTCTTGAAGTTACAAAAACCCACATTTAGCCCATGTCCTACAGAAGGAGAGGTGGCAAAATCTGGGAAGGTGAGACTTTTCCATCACTTCACTGGAATGAACAAAAGGTTTCAATGGCAAAGAAACTGCAGGAAATTGAATGAATCAGTCTAGTCTACACTCTCATGAAATGGTCCTAAAACACAAAACAGATCTTAAAAAACAAGAATGACAGAACCTTCTACTAAAAAAATAAAGCAAGTGTCAAAAAAAGCTTAAGTCCTTTGACAGTAAGTGAGAAAAAAGAAAACTTTACAGGAGTAAGTCTGATTGTCACAAAAATGGGGAGTCTAAGAAATTAAAATAACTATCTGGAGAGATAGCACAGTGGGTAGGGCATTTGCCTTGCACGTGGCTGACCCGGGTTTGATTCCTTCACCCCTCTCGGAGAGCCCGGCATGCTACTGAGAGTATCTCGCCCGCATGGCGGAGCCTGGCAAGCTCCCTGCGGCATATTTGATATACCAAAAACAGTAACAACAAGTCTCACATTGGAGACATTACTGGTGCCCGCTCGAGCAAATCAATGAGCAATGGGATGACAGTGATACAGTGATACAGTGATCATTATGTAACTCAAGAAACTAGCATGCTAACACAGAATAAACCTTTAATGAAATAATAAAGGAAACTCAGGAACATTTCAAAAAGATCAAAACTATTTTTTAAAAATAGAGAGGCCAGAAAAATAGCACAATAGTTTGGAGCATGTGCTTTATATGCAGGAGGCCCAGGTTTGATGCCCATCACACCTCATGGTCCCCAGGACACTTCCAGGAGTGAATGTCAATCCAAGTCAAGATTAGCTGCAGAGCACCACCAGGTGAGGTCCAAATCAAAACAAAAAAATTGAAACACAGATGGTACCAGATTTAAAAAATACAATGAATGAACTCAAAATCTCCATGAAAAGCATTTTTTGAAAAAGGTTCTGAGGCCAGACTAATAGTACAACAGGTAGGGCACGAGTCTTGAACTCCATCAAACTGAATTCAATCCCCAGTACCCCATACTGTCCTCAATCCACGAGAGAAGTTCAGAGCCAGAAGCAAGCCCTGAGTTTATCAGGTACAGCCCAAAACCAAAATCAAAACAAAGCTTCACCCCCGCCCACAAAGGTTCAATCTCATAGAGGAAAGAATAAACGAAATTGAAGATAAAATTTCAATAATTATTCAAATGGGGCTTCTCCCGGAAGGGAGCATAAAATGAGGCCCCCATAACCATGCCACCGGACTCCGCACCAGGCTGTTTCACAGGGGGTGTCCCAGAGGGGGGTGGGTGAGAGCCCTCCCCGCCCCAAAGGACCCAGCTCCAGCAGCCAAAGAACTCCAGAACCCAAGAGCCGCCATGCTCCAAGCTACTTCCCACACGCTTGGATTGAGCCTCACACATCACTGTATCACTGTCATTCCGTTGCTCATCGATTTGCTCCAGTGGGCACCAGTAACATTTCCATTGTGAGACTCGTTGTTACTGTTTTTGGCATATCAAATACGCCACGGATAGCTTGCCAGGCTCTGTTGTGCGGGCGAGTTACTCTTGGTAGCTTGCCGGGCTCTCTGGGAGGAGAGGAGGAATTGAACCTGGGTCAGCCTCGTGCAAGGAAAACGCCCTACCGCTGTGCTATCGTTTCAGCTCATATATAAGTAAACATATTTCTGGACCTTGCAGCCACTTTCACGGCCGAATGTGACACATCATAAGACACTCTCTACCCATTCTCCATAATTACCACATCACATTTGAGAGGGTTCAAATAGTAGGCAACAAATCATAGAGGTAGATATATATATGTATGCATATATACATATATACAGATGTAATGGTGGTGGGATGGGTTTTTTAATATTAAATGTAATTTAAATGTAATCAAATACTGTGAACTAACTTATAAAATTAAAAATTTGTTTTAAATAATTACTCAAATGGAAAAGAAATAGGTTAAGAAAAATAAGGGGGGATTTTGAGAACTATAAGACTTCAGGAGAAGAGTGTCAAATATAAATAGCTAAACCAAAAAAACTAGCTAAGTGAGAAAAGCAACAACAATAAAACTAACTTCTAGACTGGGTGGAAACTATAGTGGTTGCCAAAGTGAAAAGAGCAGTAGAGGAATGGGCTAATGGGGATTTCTGGAGGAAAATGGGACAGGAGGAAGGTTCATGGTGGGAGCAGTGAGTCTTCTATACATATATAGAAGGTATAAAGCTGTCCCCTTGAAATACTACAAACCAATAATAAACTACTAAAAAGGGAGAAAATAAAATATAAGTGGCATTTAAAATATAAGTATCAAAAATAAACATCACTGTTTTGTATAACATTATGAGAGTCCCTTTTGCTTTTCTGTGTTTGTAAGTTGGTTTTGGGGCCATACCCAACTGTGCTCTTGGCTTACTCCTGGTTCTGCCCTCAGGAATCACTCCTGGCAGACTCTGGGGACCATATAGAGTATTGGAGACTGAATCTGGGCCAGCCTCTCTTGTTCTGCACCTATCTCTCCACCCCAAATAAAAGTCCCTTTTGATTACTACAAAAATGCAATGTATTCTATATACATCTTTCATTCATATTATGGTCATACTTATCCCAGAAATTAAAAAAAAGTATAGAAAGAAAGGAGTCTTTCATTCATACCCAAGCATCTACCCACTCTAAAATTTTAGTAAAAACTGAAGAAAATGATCCTACCTTATTGTAGTATTTCAGAACTCCTCTGTAGATATAGGCAAACACATTCTGAGAACAAATCTTAATGGCCTCATTACAATTTAAGATTGCTTTGGAATATCTGCCTTTCAAACCATAGTAGGCTGCTCGACTTAAGTATGCCTATCATGGAAACAGAAGAGAAATGGAATATTTTAATTAAAAAATTCAATTCTACAAAAATATATGCTAGTTTAATAAATTTTTGCCATGAAAAGATAACATAGTGTTTTCCATTCTTCCATTAGAGATTATTTAAAGATATAAAATGATTTAAATATAAGCATATATGTGTTGCTTGTAAGTGGATGGTAATGGAGAGTTTCATTCTGAGTGAAATGAGTCAGAAAGACAGGAACAGACATAAAATGACTGCACTATTTTGTGGAGTATAAAATAACATAATATGAGACTGACGCCCAAGTACAGTAAACACAAGGGCCAGGAATATTGCTCCATAGGTGGAAGCCTGTCTCATGAGCTGGGGGACAAGACAGCTGGAATAGAGAAGGGATCACTAGGTCAATGATGGTTAGAGGGATCATTCGGGATGGGAGACGTGTGCTGAAAGCAGATAAAGGAACAAGCATGATAGCCTCTCAGTATCTGTATTGCAAATCATACTGCTCAAAAGTAGAGAGAGAGTATGGAGGAAATTGTCTGTCATAGAGGTAGGGGGAGGGTTGGGATGGGGGTGGATACTGAGTGGTGGAAAATGTGCACTGATGAAGGGATGGGTGTTTGATCATTGTATGACTAAAACTCAAACACAAAAGCTTTCTAACTGTATCGTATGGTGATTCAATAAAAAGAAAACAAATATATATATTTATATATATATATATAATGAGCATTCACATGTCCCTGCATTTGGTTACCAACTCTTTGTAATACTTTTTTAATATATTTTTTCTTAACTTTTAAACTAAGGTGTAGATAATCAAAAAATACTTGATTCCCAAGTCTCCCAGTATACATGTCCCATAATTGACATTCTCTTGCATAATCTTCTACCATAAAATATTTAATATATTCAATAGTATTTCTTTAAAACTATCTAATATTTAGTGCATATTCAAACTTCATAGGCTTTTGAAATCATAGGCAATCAAGCTTCCCCTACAGAATTCCAAGCATGTTCAGATCCGGACTGGGCCTTTTCTGCCCAGATCCCCCAATTTCCAGTAGCTAGGTGGTCAAACCCAGAAACTGCCCCTGGTTCCATGTAATCCCATCAACAGCCAACATCTGGAGACTATAAAACCAAACTCCCAGAAGGGACATCTTATATATAGCCTAGTTCTCCCTCTTGGAGAACCTGGCAAGCTACTGAGAGTTTCCTGCCTGCATGGGAGAGCCTGGCCAGCTAAACCAGTAACAATGATGGGTCTCATTCCCCTGACCCTGAAAGAGCCTCCAGTGCGACATCGTTGGGAAGGATGAGTAAAAAGAGGCTTCTAAAATCTCAGAGCTAGAAAGAATGAAGACGTTACTGAGACCACTCGAAAAAATCCATGATAAATAGCATGATGAAGGGATGAACTTAGCTACCCAACCGCCGCCATGCTCCAGGCCACTTTCCACACACTCAGGCTGAGCCTCATGTATGAGTGAAGTCCCACGGAACCCAGGTAATGCGGAACTTTGTGATCTTGGACTCTGGGCTCAATGGGACCCGGGAGCAGAGATCCCCTGCCTGCTTCTTCCAGTTTCCAGCCATCCAGGGGTCACACCCATAAGCCACCTCCTGTCAGCGCCAGATAATCTCATCGGCCACCCTCCAGAACTCATGGCTGCTTCTCTTGGAAGGGAGCATAAGATGAGGCTCTTATAACCATTCCACCGGACTCCACACCAGAAGCTGTTTCCACTTGGGGTGCCCCAGAGGGTGGCGGGTGAGAGCCCTCCCCACCCCAAGGGACCCAGCCCTGGCAGACAACCTCCACTACCCAACCAATGCCAAGCTCCAGGCCGCTTTCTACACGCTCAGACCAAGCCTCACACCTGATTGAACATATTCCTGTACACATCATAAGACCATCCCTACCCATTTTCCATAAAATCATAGAGGGAAACACACACACACACACACACACACACACACATATTGCCTCTTGGAGAGCCTGGCAAGCTACCAAGAGTATCCCGCCTGCATGGAAGAGCCTGGCAAGCTCCTGTGGAGTATTCGATATGCCAAAAACAGTAACACTAACAGCTCTCATTCCCCTGACCTCCAATCACTGGGGAAAGACGAGTTAAGGAGAGGCGGCTAAAATCTCAGGGTTGGGATGAATGGAGACATTACTGGTGCCCACTCGAGTAAATCAATGAAAAATGGGATGACAGTGATACAGTGAAGTTAGCTAAAAATTTGACATAATTAACTAAATGATAATTGCTAACTATTAACAGTGGCATGCCAACAATCTAACATTTTAAACACATTCTTCAAATCACTGAAATTGTTCTTTTAAATACCTGGTAATGATTTGAATCCAGGGTAATTGCACGATTAAAATCCAGGATTGGGTAATTCTTGCCAAGTTTTACTTTACAAAGCCCACGTTGATAAAAGCCTTCTGCAAAATCTGGTTTTGCTTTCACAGCTTTTGTAAAACAATCATAAGCCTAGACAAGAACGTTATTTAAAAAGCAAGTCACTTAGTAGGTAGAATATGTTAATTTTAAATGTTTATAAGTTACAGTATATAATTATTGTTTAAAAGATTTACCCTAGTTTTATTTAAATATATTTCTGCCAGTGAATATTACAGGAATACAAGTGTACTATTTATAAATAAGTTTAATATAATGTTTAAAGCCCCTTACACACAGGCTAATGTCTACACAGTCCAACTTGTTAATTTGCAATACTTTTGGAGGTATGGTTTTAATCCATATTCTCCAAGTCCTATTTCTCCAAAGAAATCACAACGGAACTCTCCATGGAAGCCCCCAAACCGTGAAAGATACAGTTATGAAATTTTAGAATGGCACTCCAAAATTTTCCCCAACATTATGAAACAGATCTATGATTGAGTTGTTCAAAAGGGCTAAATAAGAGGAGCTGGAGAGAGAGCATAAAGATTAGGCGTATGCTCTGCATGTACCCAGTCTGGATTAGATCGCTGGCACCACATACCCCCCGCCCCACTGCATTTCAGAAAATGACATGTGAACAGATAACTCCTAAGCATCCTCGGAGGCAGCACTGGTGGCCCTAGGCTCTGCAGGGTCCCAGCAGCACTGCATTCTCAGGTCCTCATATTGAACCACCAGCCAGGTTGGCTGAGAATTGCCAGGAGTAGCTCATGTGCACCCTGAGTACTGTCTAGGAGACGCTCTCCCCACAAAAACTCAATCCCTTTTTAATTAATCTTGCAATTATTACAACTTGTAACTAAAACAACAAATAAAAATATAATTTTTATTCCACATTTATGCAAATTATTGAGCTGGAACAATAATACAAGGTAGGTCATTTGCCTTGCACACAGCGGGTGCAGGTTCAATGCCTGGCACCTCATACTGTCCCCTAAGCCAGCCAGGAGTGATCCCTGAGCATCATTAGGTGTGTGGCCTAAAAACAAAATCAAAACCAAAATATCAATGCAAATTCTGTCTATCTTTATGAATGTAAGGATTGGAATGGTGTGCATGCATATGTGTGTGTGTGTGTGTTTGTGTGTGTAGAAGTGAGGAGAGGGAGAGTTGTGGAATATCCAACATTAGCTACCCCCTGGAAAAAATATGATTTTATATATTTGTCCATTATTAATAATTCCAAAGTAAATCACTTTGTAAAGCTACTTTATAAATTACATTTATACTGGGTAAATGTATAATTGAATGAAGTGGATTTCAATAAATCAGGCCATCTTAATAAACAATTTTAATCGGATTTAAATTTTCCAGTTGTCAATAAGAAAAGCCAGTGTCCTAATTATTTCCTAATCATTACATATTTTACATTACAGTGAAGCATACGATTTAAAGTGTTTATAATTTAATAAGTGAATTAATATTAATGTGATGAAATTATGCTATAATTTCTAGTTCTATTTATTACTTTGTTGGAAAGTAAACAGTCGTCTTTAGACTATTAACTGTAAAGCATTAAATCAAAATGTGCTGATTAAGTAAAACAACAAAATAGGTATTTTAAGGTCCCAACCTACTGCAATAAGCCAAGTTCTATGTGAAACTTCACTGGTTAGGTAGCTTTCAGAAATAGAAACAAACGCAAGGGTTGGAATAATAAAATTGCAGTTAGGGTGTTTGCCTTGCACACGGCCAACCTGGGTTCGATCACTGGCATCCCATATGATCCCCTGAGCACCATCCAAGAGTAATTCCTGAGTGCAGAGTTACGAGAATCCCAGAGCATCATAGGGTGTAGTATAGGGATTGTAAAAGGCATGTGCCTAAGCCCTATATCAAAACCAAAAATCAACAACAACATTAAAAAATGCAAGCAATTTCAAATTCTCGAATAGCTTATGATGCACAAAATACCATTTGCGAATTGCCTTCCTCCACATAACAAAGACCCAAGTGATACAGACAGTCTGCTGAAGCTTCAGTGGCATCCGGTCCTTTGCTGGACTGTGAAAACACCCCCAATGCCTTTTTAAACATTTTCAAAGCTTCCTGTAATGATAAAGAGAAAATTTTAAGAGAAGAAATGTTTCTTTCAAATATTTTTTAACATGCAGTCTTACATGTTAAAAGGACTTTTATCAGGCCTGATAGAATAGCAGATGTTATCAGTGCACTTCAGAAATGCCGAGACAGAGATTTGGAGAACAAGGGAGGAGGGCAACAAAGTCAACTCAATGAGTCCCACCCATATCCCAGATGCTATCCTACAAACTGGCACTTAGAACCAAGTAAACTTCTAGAATTAAAGCCTCTTTTCATACAGCCTTAAACCAGGCTTCCACGATGGATTATTTTGTGACCCATTTTTTAATTCATTTCCTAAAGGGACTATCTGGCAGCTATTAGAAAGTAATAGATTTCCAATGATGGTATCATGTCTAATATGATTTTAATCAACAATTATTTTGTTCTGATGTGTCGTTAGTGGGGTTCCATCAGCATAGGAAGTAATGTGAAAAATTGCACACTTAGGAACCTTATTATAGGGGTTAAGGTGCTTGCCTTGAATGTGGCCACCCTGGTTTTATCCCTGACACCACATATGTTCTGAGCACTTTCAGGAGTGATCCCTGAGCACAGAGCCAGGATTAATCTCTGACCACTACCAGGTTGACCTCAAGCCCCCCAAGACCCAAACACACACACAAAAATTGTACATTTAATTATCTAGTCAAAGTAATAGAAACTCACTGATAAGAAAAATTCAACTTGCCAATAGAAATGCCTTTCATAATTATCCAATAAGTGTATATATCTATATAGGCATACAGATAACTTAGGCCCTTTTAAAAAATGTAATAAATTACTGAAGAAAAAATGAGATTTAACTTTCTATGATAAAGTTCTTTGTGAGACCCTTTATAATTTCTTCACATGTGTATGTCCACCTCAACATCCTTCTAGCCTTATTCTCAGCACATGACCATGCTACAAGGGGAAAATAAAGTATCCCCATCTCAATATCTCACCTTTCTAATTTTGAATGTATCTCTATTTTCCTCCATTTTCAACTTCTTCACTCAGGCCTTTGAATACTTACCTATCTTCCCCTTGTCAGAGCTAACTCTCAGTGGTTTCTTTCACCTATCACCTTCTGTCCAGGTTGAGCATAACCTGTTTTACACTTCTCCTTTGGGACCTTTGAATCACCACTGTCTCCTTGACTCCATCAAGTCTTCTATTATTAAATTAAAGTGAGCACATCTTCACTACCTCCATCTTTTTCTCTAGCTGACGTCCCACCTATCCTTGCTATTCCATAAAATCTCTGATTTTCCAAGGAAGTTCTGGAGAAGCTTGCAAGTAAGATATACTTATTTACTGAAATTAGTAAGGTAGGTGCTTGTGCATAGATGCAATTTCTTGAGATATTGAAATACTGTTGATATAAATCAAGAAAAAAATGTTCTGGACTAGGATAAGGGCCACATAAACAGAGAAAAGGAAAATATGTTAGAGCTGTTTAGAAAGTAGAAACAAAAGAACATCACTATGGACTGGGTAGAAAAGGGCAATCAGAGATATATTTTTTAGGTTACTCCTTTCTCCTCAAAGATGCTATGAGTAAGCATGCTAAGTGATTGAAGTGGCTCTGGAAACTTTGGTGGTGTTTGTGGAGGTGGTTTTGGTGGGAACTTTCGCCATGGAGGAAACATCAGTGGACCGGGTGGCTTTGGTAGCAGCTGAGATGGTAAGTGGATATGGTGGCAGTAAGGATGGCTATAATGGATTTGGCAATAATAAAAGCAAGTTTGGACTTCCTGGAAACTACAATAATTTTGTCAACTACAACAGTTAGTCTTCAAATTCTGGGCCCATAAATGGAAGAAATGTTGGATGCCAAAGCTTAGATGCCTATGGCATTGGTGACCAATACTTTGCCAAACCATGAAACCAAGGTGGCTATGGTGGTTTCAGGAACAGTTGTAGACATAGTAATGTAGAAAGTTTAAGTTGCCAGGTAATAAAGTGTAGCAGGAGAGGAGACCCAGAAAAGTGACTGGGAAGCCATACATTACAATAGATTTATGAACTTAGCCAAGCACGCTGGTGGCAAGGCCTAGCTGCTACAAAGACATGTTATAGACAATACTCATGTGTATAGGTAAAAAAATCTAGAGTACTGTTTAAAAATAGAGGGCAATCAAAGGTGATCCCAGGTTTCTATAGATCCAGGGTGGAGAATGGAAGGGAGAATGGCTTGAGTATATCAAAGTATTCTTTTTAGAAATTCAATATCACAAAGGTGTCAGTTCTTCTTAAAATAATCTAGAAATTCAAGATAACTTCAGACAGGGTTTTGTTTTTCTTTTTGGGTAACACCTGGCGATGCACAGGGGTTACTCCTGGCTCATGTACTCGGGAATTACTCCTGGCTCGGAGGATTATATGGGATGCTTGGAATCGAACCCAAGTCTGCCACATGCAAGGCAAACGCCCTACCCACTGTGCTATCACTCCAGCCCCATAGGGTTTTTTAATGGATCTTGACGAAATGAATTTAAATGGTATAATGGACAAATTATGACTGTCAGAGAACTATGAAAATCTTGGAAAGGTGGGACATCTTCTACCCACTGTCATGTAGATATATAAAACTATAGAAAAGAAGACACTGCCCTCCCCTGAGGACTGCCAGCCGAGTGGCCGGCACGCCGACCCCAAGCACCGCCGCCATTCTGTCTTCCGGCAAAGGTCTGTGATGCTCCCTCGACCCGCCCTTCCGTTCGCACCCCGCGCTTTGACCGCTGCCGGGTTGTGGGAAAGGGGCGTGGCATAATCGACAGGGGCGTGGCCTAAGAAAAGTGGGCGTGGCCTCATCACTGGTGGCCGAAGCTCACGCGGCGGCAGATATTTTTCTCAACATCCTATCCAAGACTAACATCCTAGCTATTCGCAAGCAGTAGGACAATAAAACACAAGACTTCACATAAGAATTGAAGGAAAACATCTTAGTAAGAGACCAGGTTCTACAAACGGCAAGTAAAAAGGCAACCACTATTAACTGAGCCTATCCACAATCCTTTTTCGCAACAAAAGGAAACAGGGATACCCATCTTCAAGGGCCATCTTTCATACTACAACAACAACATGAAGAAACACCGAAAATCCCCAGTGCAAGCAGAGGACTATCAAAGGAGTCCGGAAACCTCAAGGGACGTTTCCTACAAACTTGACCTCTCTGATAAAGAATTCAGAGTTGAAATCCTCAACATGTTCAATGAACTCAATGAAAAGATAGGCAACTTTAAGGAAGACCTGGCAGAAACAATACAACAGACAGCCGACAAAATACAGGAAGAAATGAGAGCAGAAATAAAAAGCCTTCAAAAAGAAATGAAGGATTCGGTACATGAAATCAAAAACTCTCTGGCTGCCCTCAACAATAGGATGACTGCAGCCGAAGACAGAATCAGTATGCTTGAAGATGAGCTGCAAGAGGCCTACAGGCAACAGCAAACCATGGCAAGAGACCTCAAAATAGCTCTAGCCAGAATCAGAGTCCTAGGAGATGATTTCAAGAGGAACAACATTAGAATCATTGGACTACCAGAACCACAGGGAACCAACCCCAACGAAAAAGACACAGTCAAACAAATCATTGCGGAAAAGTTCCCACAGCTGGACAATGCGGGCATCCAGATTCAAGGAGCCCGAAGAGTGCCAGCTAAAAGAGATCCTAACAGAAAAACCCCAAGACATATCATAGTTACAATGATGGACATTGTTCAGAGAGACACAATACTGCAAGCAGCAAGGTCCAAGAAGGAAATTGCATACAAAGGAGCACCCCTTAGACTCACAGCAGATCTATCAGAGGAAACCCTCCAAGCTCGAAGTGGAGCAAGGAAAGCATGTTTAACAAATTGTGCTGGCAAAACTGGACGGCTACATGCAAAAAAATGGGCTTAGACCTCCATCTATCACCATGTACAAAAATCAGATCAAAATGGATTAAAGACCTCAACATCAGACCAGAATCCCTAAGATACATTGAAGATAAGGTCAGCAAAACCCTCCACGACATTGAAGCCAAAGGTATCTTCAAAGCTGACACGCCACTGGCCAAGCAAGTGAAAGCAAAGATAAATAAATGGGACTATCTCAAACTAAGAAGCTTCTGCAACTCAAAAGAAACAGTGACCAAAATACAAAGACAATCTACAGAATGGGAAAGGATATTTATGCAGTACCCATCCGATAAAGGGTTGATAACAAGGGTATACAATGCACTGGTTGAACTCCACAAGAAGAAAACTGCCAACCCGATCAAAAAATGGGGTGATGAAATGAACAGAAACTTTTCCACAGAAGAAATCCGAATAGCTCAGAGGCACATGAGAAAATGTTCAACATCGCTAATTATCAGGGAGATGCAGATCAAAACAACAATGAGATATCATCTCACACCACAGAGACTGGCCCACATCCCAAAAAACAAAAGCAACCGGTGTTGGCATGGATGTGGGGAGAAAGGGACTCTCCTTCACTGCTGGTGGGAATGCCGACTGGCTCAGCCCTTTTGGAAAACAATATGGACGATTCTCAAAAAGTTAGAAATTGAGCTCCCTATTGACCCAGCAATACCACTCCTGGGAATATATCCCGGAGAGGCAAAAAGATATAGTAGAGATGACATCTGCATTTCCATGCTCATTGCCGCTCTGTTTACAATAGCCACAATATGGAAAAAAATAGAGTGCCCGAAAACAGATGATTGGCTAAAGAAACTGGTATATTTACACAATGGAATAATACATAGCTGTCAGAAAACGTGAAGTCATGAAATTTGCATATAAGTGGATCAACATGGAAAGTATCATGCTGAGTGAAATGAGTCAGAAATGAGTCAGAAAGAAAGAGACAGACATAGAAAGATTGCACTCATATGTGGAATATAAAGTAGCTGAGAGGTACAAGCTTACAATGTTGCGATTCCTGGCAGACATTTCTCTGGACTTAGTTACTAAAATACTAAAATACAGAAATCCAAAACTATGCTGCTGCTAGTGTGGCCTCCTGACCTCATATCTCTTCATTCTCAGCAATGGAAAACAAATTACCAAATGCTTTCTTTTCAGCAGATCGACTTTAGGGGGGAGAAACTCCAAATCAAAAATAGTGAATCTTTTTTGTTTAAATATTGAATGTAATCAAAGTAAAGTGAAATTTACCAGTTACACATACTAGTGTGGGGGGCTGGGGAGGTGGGGGGAAGGGGGGAGGTATATCGTGATTCTTGGTGGTGGAATAGGTGAAGGGATGGGTGTTTGAGCATTGTATAACTGAGACTTTAACCTGAACGCTTTGTAACTTTCCACATGGTGAATTAATAAAAGAATTAAAAAAAAAAAGAAAAGAAGACACTGCACTTCAGACCAGGATGGAAAACTAATAAAAGGTCTGAAATCATGTTCACATATGTATCAAAACTTTTATGATCTTTGGATAAAGAAGACCTTTTCAAAAAATGATAGTGGAACATTTGGGTAGCCACTTCTGGGGCCACACCCATTTTTTTTTAATTAATAGTTTATTTTTAATTAGTGAGTCAACGTGAGGGTACAGTTACAGATTTATACATTTTTGTGCTCATGTTTCTCCCATACAAAGTTCGATAGCCCATCCCTTCACCAGTGCCCATTCTCCACCACCGTAAACCCAACATCCCTCCCACCCTCCCCAGTCTCGTCTCCCCCCACCCCACACTGCCACTATGGCAGGGTATTCCCTTTTGTTCTCTCTCTCTGATTAGGTGTTGTGGTTTGCAATAAAAGTGTTGAGTGGACATTGTGTTCAGTCTCTAGTCTATATTCGGCCCGCATCATCTTTCCCCCGTATGACCTCCAACCACATTTGACTTGGTGTTCCCTTCTCTGAGTTGCCCAGAATGAGAGACCAGCCTCCAAGCCATGGAGACAACCTCCTGGTACTTATTCCTACTATTCTTGGGTGTTAGTCTTATAGTCTATTATTCTATATTCCACAGATGAGTGCAATCTTTCTATGTCTGTCTCTCTCTTTCTGACTCATTTCACTTAGCATGATACTTTCCATGCTGATCCACTTATATGCAAATGTCATGACCTCATTCTTTCTAACAGCTGCATAGTATTCCATTGTATAGATGTACCAGAGTTTCTTCAACCAGTCATCTGTTCTAGGGCACTCGGGTTTTTTCCAGATTCTGACTATTGTAAACAGTGCTGTGATGAACATATACGTGCAGATGTCACTTCGACTATACTTTTTGGCTTTTCTGGGATATATTCCCAGCAGTGGTATTGCTGGGTCAAATGGGAGCTCAACCTCTAGTTCTTTGAGAATCGTCCATATTGTTTACCAAAAGGGCTGACCCAGTCGGCATTCCCACCAGCAGTGTAGAAGGGTCCCTTTCTCCCCACATCCTCTCCAACAGCGGTTGCTTTTGTTCTTTTGGACGTGTGCTAGTCTCTGTGGTGTGAGGTGGTATCTCATGGTTGTTTTGATCTGCATCTCTCTGATGATTAGTGAGATAGAGCACTTTTTCATGTGCCTTTTGGCCATTCGTATCTCTTCCTTGGTAAAGTTTCTGTTCATTTTTTCGCCCCATTTTTTGATGGGGTTAGATGTTTTCTTCTTGTAGAGTTCAACCAGTGCTTTATATACCATTGATATCAACCCCTTATCTGATGGGTATTGTGTAAATATCCTTTCCCATTCTGTAGATAGTCTTTGTATTCTGATCACTGTATCTTTTGCGGTGCAGAAGCTTTTTAGTTTAATGTAGTCCCATTTGTTGATCTCTGTTTTTACTAGATTGCTTAGTTCCATGTCATCTTGGAAGATACCTTTATCTTCAATATCGTGGAGGGTTTTGCCGACCTTGTCTTCAATGTACCTTATGGTTTGTGGTCTGATGTTGAGGTCTTTAATCCATTTTGACCTGACTTTTTTGCATGGTGTCAGGTCGAGTTCTAAGCCCATTTTTTTGCATGTGGTTGTCCAGTGTGCCAGCACCATTTGTTAAAGAGACTTTCCTTGCTCCACTTCACATCTCTTGCACCTTTATCAAAGATTAGATGATCATACATTTGAGGTTGTGTGTGGGGATATTCCACCCTGTTCCATTGGTCTGCATCTCTGCCTTTGTTCCAGTACCATGCTGTTTTAATTGTTACCGCTTTGTAGTAGAGTTTAAGGTTGAGGAGGGTGATGCCTCCCATCATCTTTTTCCCAAGAATTGTTTTAGCTATCCGTGGGCGTTTATTGTTACATATAAATTTCAGGTTGCTTGCTCCGTTTCTTTGAAGAATGCCATGGGTATCCTTATAGGGATCGCGTTAGATCTGTATAATGCTTTTGGGAGTATTGCCATTTTGACAATATTTATTCTCCCTATCCATGAGCAGGGGATATGTTTCCATTTCCTCATGTCCTCTTTTATTTCATGGAGTAGCGTTTTATAGTTTTCTTTGTAGAGGTCCTTTATTTCTTTAGTTAAGCTGATTCCAAGTTATTTGATTTTCTGGGGCACAATTATGAATGGGATTGCTTTTTTCATGTCCCTTTCCTCTGTCTCATTGTTTGCATATAGGAAGGCCATGGATTTTTGGGTATTGATTTTATAGCCTGCGACTTTACTGTATAGGTCAATTGTTTCTAAGAGTTTCTTACTAGAGCTTTTAGGTTTCTCTAGGTATAGTATCATATCGTCTGCGAATAGTGAGAGTTTGATTTCTTCCTTTCTGATCTGAATCCCCTTAATATCTTTTTCTTGCCTGATGGCTATTGCTAATACTTCCAGTACTATATTAAAGAGAAGTGGTGAGAGCGGGCATCCTTGTCTTGTCCCCAATCTTAGAGGAAAAGCCCTTAGTTTTTCTCCATTGATGACAATGCTTGCCATAGGTTCATGGTAGATGGCTTTGACTATCTTCAGAAAAGTTCCTCCAAAACCCATTTTGGTGAGAGTTTTTATCATGAATGGGTGTGGATCTTGTCAAATGCTTTCCCAGCATCTATTGATATGATCGGGCCACACCCATTTTGGTGCTCAAGTATCAGCAGTATGATTGAGGGGCCATGCAGTGCCAGAATCAAACTCAGTCACAGGCTTCAGCCCCCTGCGCTATTTATGTCCCCAGTCCCAAGGAAGGGCCTCCTAAACAAAACATTTTGAAAGCAATGGAAATAAAACAAAATATGAATACATTTAACTACACTAAAATTTAAAATCTCTGTTTATAAAAAACACCACCAAAAAAATTACTGAAAGAACAACCACACATTTTAAGGCACACATACAACCAGCCATGGAATAACATACAAAATATATTTTAAGTACCTAAAACTTATAGAAATAAGACAAACAAAAATGAGTGTACCAAAATGTGATAAAACAGAAAATACAGGAGATGAATAAAAATATTAAAAGGTGTCCAACTTGCACTCGATAAATGCAAATTAAGACCACATGAGACATCTGCTTTTAATGTATCAATAGCAATTAAATGTGATATCAATTATTGTAGAAAAAGAAAACCAAGCACTCCGATGAGAAAAGAAAAAAATGGTGCATACAAAGAGACATTTTCTTGAAAGTTAATATTCACATATCAGACTTATATAAGTATATTCTGAAAAATCAATCCTCATGTTAACAGGGGATGTTAAAAATAATATATATAACAGTCCTCCTCTAGAAAAAAGCATACACATTGCTAATTAATAGAGAAATCGGTAAGTACACAGCATAATTTAATTGTTTTCAAAATTATGTAAGTGTTTATCTTAAATACAGTATAAAATGCCATTAACAAATTTATTAAATGTTACTCAATACAATTCACCTTATTTCTTTTGGCCTTCATTAGGGTTTTTGCTAATAAGGTATATGTAGTTATCTCTGGCTTCTGCAAAGTAATTCCATCCAAGACCTGAATGGCCTTGTCATACTTGTCACAAAATGAATAAACTAGTGCTTTCTGTAGAGGACTTAAGTTAATGAGACCTAAAAGAAAAGTTTATCAATACCATTATTGAGTAGTTAGGATCTAGAAAACAATTACTCAAAGGAAGTCAAGCAATTCAACAATCTATAACATGAATTTACAAATCAATACAACACTAAAATCTATTTACTATCACTATGATATCCCAATTTCAAAGTAATAAAAGGTCTTCATTTCCCATAGTCTTTTTCACAAAATTCACTTCTATGAAGCTTAATAGTAGCTGGTTATATGTAAAACTGAAGCTTTTAAATTGCAAAACTCTTTTAAGTGAACCCTTTATGCAACCAATATCTGAAAATAAAATACAAGATTTTAAGAAGTCTTTCTTGGGGCTGGAGCGGGTAGGGCTTTTGCCTTGTATGTGGCTGACTTGGGTTCAATTCCCAGCATCCCATATGGTCCCCTGAGCACCGATAGGAGTAATCCTGAGTGCATGAGCCAGGAGTAACCCCTGTGTGTGACCCAAAAAGAAAAAAAAAAGTCTTTTTTGTCAAGTTAAGACAATTATAACTTTGCATTAATTATATTTACCTTTATTCATTTCTGTTACTTGTTGAATAGTGAACTTTGCAAGATCATAACATTTCATCTTAACAAGATATTGTCCTCTGAAAGAAATAATACTTTTGCAAATCAAAGCATTTACAATAATTTTAAATAAAGTTTTTTAAAAGCATGTAATTAAATTTTTGCAATTATAAAATTTATATGTACCCACATATGCATAATAAAAACAATGAAAATTCTATACATTTTATTTGGTCTAACAATATCAATTAGCATAGATATGTAAGGTGAAAACTATTTAGAAAATATAGTTTGAAAAAAATGTTCAAATATACTTTTAATAGTCTGTATTTGAAATGCTATGTCAATAAAAAAATTAGTAAGAGACAAATCCAGATCACAAGACAGAAAAGAAAAGGAGTTATTTACATAAATTGCTGAAATGTAGGTCAAGAGATAAAAGACAAGGATTCTTTATCAAAATCATTGTTTCTGTCCACCTTCCTGTGTCCCATGTTAAAATCCCATGTACTAGATTCTAACATTTTTGCTCTTGAAAACTCATAACTTTCCAAGGGCCACTTAGGAGAAAATTGAACTACACTTGAAATATAATTTATCGTATCAAATTTTTTTCACTGAATTACTGAAGTTTATATTAATAAAATTCTGTGGATATGAAATCTGTTCAAAATATGTATTCTTACATTCATGAAGTATATAACAACTCCATGATCAGTAATCTAAGGGAACTCAAAGAATTGTCTCTAAATCACTAAAGAGTTGTATTTTATTTTATTTTATTTTTTTTGCTTTTTGGGTCACACCCAGCGATGCTCAGGGGTTACTCCTGGCTTTGCACTCAGGAATTACTCCTGGCGGCGCTTTGGGGACCATATGGGATGCCGGGGATCGAACCCGGGTCGGCCGCGTGCAAGGCAAACGCCCAACCCGCTGTGCTATCGCTCCGGCCCAAGAGTTGTATTTTAATGTGACATCAGAACAAAGGGAAATATGAGGATACCTTATATTATAAAATATCTCGAATGTCAACAAAAATTAGAAAGCTGATATACTGGTTTGGAGATGTCCACTGTTGGAATATTAAATATAACCCATGGAACAAGAAAATACTAAACATAACCAAAAATTATCTCAGATGTTGTCTCAAGGAAAATTATATTTTTATGTCTGTACCTTATTATATATAATTCAACTTCATCTGGCTGAAGGTGGATAGCACGAGAAATCTCCTTTAAAGACCTGGTCAATTTATGCAACTGTTGAATGATGAATAGACAAATGGAAGTTTAGCTCACAATAATCCTATCTATCCTCTCCTCTCCTTCAAGACAAACATTCCATAGGAACAACGTACTAAAACCCCTTTTTTCCTCTCTTTATTTTTTTGTTGGGGGTCACACCCATCAGTGCTCAGGGTTTATTACAGAGTCTGAGTTCAGGGAGAACATATAGGGTGCCAGGGAACAAACAAGTATCAGCCACAAGCAAGGCAAGTGCCCTGCCCATTGTACTATCTTTCTGGTCCCTAAAACACATTTTTTTAACAATTATCAAAGCAATTGGGGCTTATGAAATTTTTTATTTAAAAGTTCATGATGAAAAGTATTTTTTGTTTTTTTCTTTCTGTGTGTCGGGGGGTGGGGGTCCTAAATAGTGCTCAAGGGATGGGACATTCCCAGAGATGCTCGGTCAACTGGTAAATGTTAAGTGCTAGTATCAAGGTGTTTCTGTGACCTAGGTTGTCTCAGGTGCTGGGGACCACAAGGAGCACATGCATACACCCAGCAATGCTCCAGGGCTTCCAAGTTTATCCCTAGCAATGCACAGGAGGAACTGAACCCAAACTCACTCTATTTCCCTGCTCCTGTTTATTCATTTTTTTAAAAAATGAATAAATGACTGCACAAATTCAAAGATACGTTTTCACCTAATTATGATTATATCATACATTCTAGTTTATGTTCTTTTGGTTTTGCCCACAACAATAACATAACCTTTTTACCACACTTTAACTGATTTAATAAACTGGAATGTAAAGAAGGGTAAACTAAAAGGACAAAGTTAATTCCATTTAAGCGTAAGCGAGAGAAAACAGATTTGCATTAAAAGTAGTTAAATGAATGGAACAAAATACTGTTGGGGGACCCAGTCTGTTCCTCAGTCAATCCTTGTGCAGCTTCTCGGGCTGGCATGAGAGCAGCAGCCACACTTCCTTTCAGCCACTTTGTGTAGGCAGAGAACGCCTGGCATCACAGGCAAGACTCAGATGCTGCAAGGGTTTGAGCATATCAGAATGTCTGGACCCATGGAGCAGAACCCAAACATCGAAACATTCCAAAAGGAAGGGATAATATCTTTCCCAAGGTTTCTTTTTTTTCCATATACTCCCAAGTCAACTGATGGTGGATCAGAATCTTTTATTTTTTCCAAGCTGCTCATGATTGGATTTCAGTCATACAGTATTCCAACACCCATCCCTCCACAAGTGTACATTTTCCAGAACCAGTGTCCCCAGGTTCCCTCCCATTAACCCACCCCCCATTCCCTGCCTCCTCTATGGCAGACACTTTTTTTCTCCCTCCCTCCCTCCCTTCTTCCCTCCCTCCCTTCTTCTCCCCCCCTGCCCCCCTTTTCCTTCCCCCTCTTTTGGTCACTGTTATTTGCAATATTGATACTGAAAGTTTATCTAGAATATCCCTCACCTACTTTTAACCCTCAGATCTTGTACAGCATGATCATTCCCAGCTGGTATTGTCATAGTGGTCTCTTCTCTATCTTACCTACCCTTAGCCCCCCACACACTTGTTAGTTCCAACCATTGACAGTCTTCCTAACCCTGTTTTCCCTGGCCATGAATCTTATTCCTCTAATAAATATATATACATATATATATATATATTTCTTGTATACCACAAGTGAATGCAGTCATTCTTCTGTTTCTGCCCCTTTCCTTCTGACTCATTTCACTCAGCATGATTTTCTCCATGTCCATCCATTCATAGGCAAATTTCATGACTTCATTTTTCCTGACAGCTGCATAGTATTCCATTGTGTAGATGTGCCTTAGTTTCTTTATTCATTCATCTGTTCTCAGGCACTCAGGTTGTTTCCAGGATCTTTGTGGTATTGGCTAATCAAAAGGATAATCCAGTCAAGGCAGTCATGAAGAAGTGACATTCTTGGGGCTGGAGCGATAGCACAGCAGGTAGGGCATTTGACTTGCACACGGCCAACCCGGGTTCAATTCCCAGCATCCCATATGGTCCCCTAAGTACCACCAGGAGTGATTCCTGAGTGCAGAGCCAGGAATAACCCCTGTGCATCACCAGGTGTGACCCCCCCCCCAAACAAAGAAGCGACATTCTTGCAGAACTTGTTCATTCCTTGGAAGAACAGCAACAATTTTCCAAGAAAGCAGCTGCCTTTGGGCTAGAAGTGGTAGACACTCTTCTCTTCAGCTAGTTGAGGCAGTAGTAGACTGTGAGGCACTGAAGAAAACAAATGGTGATCTGCTTAGGAGAATCTGACTGGAGTCAAGCAGGTTCAGGCTATATTGCAGGACAGAATGAAGAACTGTCACTTGCTGTGGTGGATGTAAAAATGATGCCTTTTTAGCACTCTGCATCCAAGCACCAGACATTGTTGAAAGGGTTACGGCTTCAGCTCTGAGTAATGCTTCACCTCATTCTCTGGGGTTAGCACAAACAGTCATAGGTGCAGAAGTAACTGATCACTTACTCCCAAGTGTTCCTGAATCCTGATGCTAAAGGAAAGCATCTGTTCCTTTCAGCTCCCAGACCAATTGCAAAATGATTGCATTCTGTGCATCAGTAAGTTGAAGCTGAGTTTTTTTTCAAGTTATGTTTGTCTGAGGGTCAAAGATGAATTCACAAAGAAAAACACTCTTACTGTGCTTACAGAGATTGCGAAACATATATAGTTGATTGTTAATGAGGGCAGAGTTGCTGCAGTGATTGATGGTAGCGGGTCCTGCAAAGATAATACAACACTCTCTGGTACCATGATGCTTGATTATGTCACAGCTTGTTCTAAGAGCTGGTCATGCAATGATCATTTGCAAGGGTGTGCCACAGTTGTCTGTCCACTTGTCAAAAGAGCCCTGTTATGTTAAGGCCATCGCTGTCTGAGTTTTAGGACAGATTACAGAACACACTTGTGGGCATGTTCAGCCTGCTTCAATCCAAATTCTTTGTCTATTCTGCTTTCCTCGTACAAGTCAGCAGATAATTCTGAGGATCTCCAAATTAAAAATTAAGAATCCAAAATGACTACCTTATAAAAATTCACCATTTACCATACCTTGAGTCATTTCTTTTTTTATGTCATCTTACATTTTTTTATTAGTGAATCACCATGAGGGTACAGTTACAGATTTACACATTTTCGTGCTGCATTTCCGTCATACAATGTTTGAGAACCCATCCCTCTACCATTGCCCTATATTTTGTTCTCTGTATTCTCTACCACCAATGAACCCAGTATTCCTCCCACCCCCAATCTCATCCCCCCACCCTACCCCTCCTCTGTGGCAGGGCATTCCCACCTTGAGTCATTTCTATGATATTCATTCCAATATTTTGGAGCATGTGGCTGGACAGGTCAGTAAATATCACTTGATAAAAACACTCACCAACCTTTTCTAACTAGAGTTAAACTTCAAAAGGTTCAAGATATAAAGGCAGAACTTGGAAATCTCCTTGAAGAATACTCACTACAGGTATACAGAGTAACAAGATAAGGCAACAGAAGGTGTCAAACATGGGCAAGCCCTTGGCCCTGGATTAAATAAATTAGAATGTTGAGGAAGGGGGGACTGTGTGGGAATGAAGGTGGAATATTTGTAATATAGGAACATTGGTCAGGGGCCTTGGACATTTTGATGGTGCAGGGGTGAGGTGATTGTAAACATAAAAACTATAAGAGCCAACACTATTAGAAACATCTGACCCAAACTATAATAATGAAATCAAAACAATGAGTTTTCTAAGGAGGTGGGTGTGTTTTGGAAGGGAACCTTGAAACATTGGTAAAAAGGTACTGGCCTGGCTGGGTATTGGAACGTTTTAAACTATTATTATTAATATTTTTGTAAATCACAGTGCTTAAATATAATTTTTTAAATGTTGATTGATTTAAAATACTGAATTTGATACTGATTAAAATACTCACTACATTCCTTGCACAAGGCCAACCTGTGTTTAGTCTCCAGTGTCCCATAAGGTTCCCTGTGCCCTGCCATGAATAATTTCTGAACACAGAGCCAGGAGTAACCCCTGAATATTGCTGGTTATAGCCCCCAAACAAAAACACCAACCAATCAAACAAAAAATATTCATTACAGTTTTAGCAATTGGTACCCAGAGGAAAAACTAATGCTGACTTAAATATTTATATACACTTTTCTGTAGAAAGTGGACAGTTATGCAGCACTATAACTAAGTGGAGTCATGTTTTAATACTAAAATTCCAAGTAGTATATTTAGGGACAACAGTTGTTCTTGAAGCTCTTTCTAAACATTTGAACTAAGAGCATTCTAGATGCATACCATCTGAAATATCTTTGGGGCTGGAGAGATAGTACCAGAGTTAAGGCACTTGCTCTGTATGCAGGAGATCCAGGTACAATCCCCAGCACTGCAAAGCAACACAAGGAGTGATCCCTGAACATCGATCCAGGAGTAATCCCTGAGCACTGTGAGGTGTTCCCTATTCCAACCCCTCCCCAAAGAAGTAAATAAAGAAAAAAGAAACAGCTTTGAATAATGCTTTATAAATTTATATAATACTTTTTGTTTAAAATGAAGCTTAAATATATTATGAACTATCCATGGTAGTTGCCAAGAAAGTTATCAAAGGTAGCCTTAGTAAAGTAGAGCACTTCATAGAAGTGATTCAATGGGTCAATGCCATTCATTAGCCAAACAAACAAAAGGTATTACTGTATCACTGTCATCCTGTTGTTCGTCGATTTACTCGAGCAAGCACCAGTAACATCTCTATTACACTCAGTCTTGAGATTTTAGCAGCCTCTCCTTACTCGTCTTTCCCAACGACAGGCGGCTCTTTCAGGGTCAGGGTAATGAGACCTATCATTACCATTTTTGGCATATCGAATATGCCCCGGGAAGCTTGCCAGGCTCTGCCATGCAGGCAGAATACTCTTGGTAGCTTGCCAGGGTCTCCAAGAGGTATGTATATATCTTTTACTGTATCAGGGATATGAATACGCCATGTAAAGCTTGCAAGACTTTCCTGTGTGGGCAACAGATTCTTGGTAGCTTGTCAGGTTCTCCAAGAGAGAGAACAAGGCTATTAGATGTTGCATGGCCATTTTTTGGTGCGCGCTTCTGGGAGCTTGGTCTTATAGTCTCTGGATGTTGGCCATTGGTGGGATTACACAGCACCAGGGGCAGTTTGTGGATGTGGCTGCCAAGCTACTGGAAAATGGGGGTCTGGGTTCGGACGAGCCTCACACATAAAGGGACTGTCAGAGGAACCCAGGTATGTGGGACCTGGGGCTGAGATCTCCAAGCCTGCTCGGATTGGTACTGAGCCTTCTCCAGCCACACAAAAGATAAGATAAACAAATGGGACTTTATCAAACTAGGAAGCTTCTTCACTGCAAAGGAAACAATAACCATAACATCAAGTCGCCCATCGACTGGAAGAGAACATTTGCCCACTACTCATCTGAAAAATGATTAATATCCAAAATACATAATTCTCTAGTCAAACTCTACAAGAAAACAATGCTCAACATAAAATGGGAAGGAATAGAAATTTCCTCAAAGAAGATATACAGGTGGTTAAAAGTCTGTCTTCTGCATACTCAATATCTGGGAAATGTCAATCAAAACAACAAGAATATATCACCTTACAGAAGAGAGATTGGCACATATAACAAAGGACAAAAATAACAGTTGTTATGGGTGTGGGGGAAAAGGATCCCTCATTCACTGCTCGTGGGAATGTCAACTGGCCCAGCTTTTTTTGGACACTTCACAAAAAGACAGAGACTGAGCTTCCATATAACCCAGCAATTCTACTTCTCAGCATCTAGACCAAAGGTTCATTATTTTATTCCCAATAGCCCAAACCTGGAAACAACCCAAGAATTGATAACTTCATAAATAAAATATGGTATAAATGGCATAAATACAAAATGGAATCCTACTTGGCTTTTAAAAAAATGATAAAATCATTCACTGTATTGCTGTGTAGATGCTATGTAGCGCTAGAGATGCTGCTGCTGAGTGAAGCTAGTCACAGGGAGAGGGACAGACACAGAATGAATGATCTCTTTCATATAAAGAAACAGTATGAGGATACAAATGCCCACATCCAACAGAAATTGAGAACTCATCTTCAATAGGAAATTTACAACAGGGGGTGGAGGGCAAAGCGGGACACTGGAACAATGGTGGAGGAAGCAGAAAGTCTGGTGAAAGGTGTGGCACTGGGATGTTTTATGCCTGAAACCTACCAATTACAATTTTGTAAACCACACAGTGCTTACAATAAAATTTTTTAAATATAAAATGAAGAGCTTCATAAAACATCATACACCACAAAAATGGGTTAATAAAGGGTTTATGGCATTTGATATTCTTTTAAATCTCTATTCACCCCATTCCCCACACCTCACCCCCCACACCATGCCTGTGTACACACACATAGAAACACAAACACACAAACAAACACTTGAACACCCTCACCCATGCGCACACACATAGCTGACTAGATACAGAAGAAAGATCACTTGTATCACTTGTCATTCCATTGATCTTTGATTTGTTTGAGCCGGAGCCAGTAATGTCTCCATTCATCCCTGTTGAGTTTTAGTGTAGCCCAGTGGTATCTGCTCACTCCAGGAACACGAAAACCCTCAAACTGTTCATTCAGGGTCTTGAGGAAGAAGTCTGACCATCTCGTAGGTGGGCGGCGACTCGGTCTTTAGACATCCTGTGGAATTCAGTCAGTAGTAGCTCTAGTCCAGCAGTCATCTCTAAATTGCATTACGTGTCCAACCATCTGATTTTCAATGCCTTAGCAAACGAGACAGCGTCCCTGATTCTTGATCGTCAACAAAGATGGGAACTCCAGATTCCTTCTCTCACCTGAGTGAAACATGATACTCCAAGCATAGCTCTTTCAATTCCTCTTTGGGATACCCAAATAGAGTTCTCATCCTGTTTTTGTAGGGCCCAAGTCTCTGAGGCATATGTTAGTGCAGGAAGAACAGTGGAGTCAAAAAGATGTGCCCAGAGTCGGGGCCCGTGCTCGGCTCCGGCCGGCCGGGTTTTCGGCCCTGGCGCCCATGCCCCTGCAGAACCGGTGGATGTGGAACAAGCGGGAACCAGAGACAGCTTTAGGAATTGGGGTTCCAGCAAGTGCTTGCACCCATGTATGGAGACTGTGAACTAAGCTTTTGCCCCACGCTGGCTAACGGAGGAAATAACCTTCCTTCTTGGTCTCTCTCCCCTCCGGGAGAAGGCGTGGTGTCCGACATTTTGTGGGTCCGTTGAGAAGGTATGAACTTTGGTGCGGAAAAAAAAAAATGTGTGCTTTGAACTTGAAACAGCCGCGGGATACAGGGCCAGCCCCAGTGGGCCCGTGCTCGGCTCCGGCCAGCCGGGTTTTTGGCCCCGGCGCCCATGCCCCTGCAGAGCCGGTGGATGTGGAACAAGCGGGAACCAGAGACAGCTTTAGGAATTGGGGTTCCAGCAAGTGCTTGCACCCTTGTATGGAGACTGTGAACTAACTTTGGCTACTGCTGTTCCAGGAAGAGAAATGATTCATTTTCAAACTTAAATCTTCGCGGACTTAATTACTATAATACAGAAATTGTAAACGCGCGACATTTTATCTCTTCATTCTCATCAATGGAAATAAATATTAAAAAAAAAAAAAAAAGATGTGCCCAGAGCCGGAGGTTCTTCGTCCTCTTAACCAACTTTGATGCTCTTGAAGGCATTCCAAGCCACTCTCTTCTTCCTGCACAGTTCAGGTGCCAGGTTGTTTATCATGTTGAGTTCTTGACGTAGGTACATATAACCACTGCATTTGGAGATATTCGTTCCATTGAGGGTAAATGGAACATCAGAAACTAGTCCGTTTCTTACGAACATTGTCTTTGTGAGATTCAGCTTCAGTCCAACCTTTCCACATGCATGGTCAAAGTCGGCCAACATTCATGCCACTTGTCTGATATTTTGTGTTATGAGAACAATGTTATCAGCAAAGCGGAGATGGTGTAGTTGCCAACCATCTATCTTCACTCCCATTTCTTCCCATTCCAGTCATCACAAGATATTCTCGCTGATGGCACTGAAGAGTTTCCGTGAAATGGTGTCACCCTGCCAAACCCCTCTCTTTACATCGATGATCACTTCTTTGTAGAATGGTGAGATCCTGGTGGTAAATCCATAATACAGCTCACAGAAGATCCTGATGAACTGAGTTTGAACACCCTGTTTGTCTAGGGCTTCGATGACTGTGCTTCAGTCTCAACAGAACCAAAGGCCTTCTTTAAATCAATGAATGTTAGAGTGGCATCTTGAGCTCTCGCAAAACCTCAACAAGCTTGGTCACTGTGTGGATATGGTCAATTGTGCTGAATCCTTCTCAGAACCCAGCTTGCTCACATGGTTGTCCATCATCTAGTGTTCTGCCAATCCTATTCAGGATGACTCGAGTGAACAACTTGTAGACGATGGACAACAGGCAGACCAGGCGATAGTTGCCGATGTTGTGAATGTCTCCCTTCTTGTACAACAGGATGGTCCTTCTGGTTTTCCATTGAGATGGAACCTTGCATTCAGACAGGTAGCGTGTGAAGAGCTGAGCCAGTGTATTGACCAGTACTGGTGGCAGATTCTTCAGGTGCTCAGGTCTGACCTTGTCTGGACCGGGTGCTGTATGCTTCTTTACCAATGAAATGGCATGTCGAATTTCGGAAGGGAGAATGCTGGGAACAATATATCCATTCTGTGGAATTTGGTATATGGGCAGGTGGACATGGCTATCAAAGAGATCTGAGTAGAAGTCATGGATAACCTTTCCCATTGCCCTTCTGGAAGATGTGATAGATCCATCAGGACTTCGGAGGGCAATCATCTTGGTCTTATAGTTGGCAAAGGATAGGCAGATGTTGCAAATACTTTTCTCAGCTTCTGCCACATCAGCCAACACTGCTGCTCTTCTCTCTGAGGTTTTCCGTTATCGCTTCTCTGCACAGCTATGCAAGCTGGGATGTTAGCTTGTGATTGACTGAGGCTCGTGCCAAACCACATTGGCGAATGAGCTCGAGAGTTTCCGAAGACAGGCTTCTGTTTGTGGCTTTCCCACTCTCAGCATTCCTCATGCAGTCATGGAGGTGCTGAACCAGTCAATCGTATTCCTCATCAATGAAAATGATGGCATCTTCCCACACTGCCACAAGTGCCAAAGAGCTCCAGTTAGTGGTCATTCTGGGAGTTCTCTTCTTAAACTTTACAACTCTTTTCCTCCACTCCGTGAAGTAGAATTTCTCACAAAAGAGATGCTGTGGTCTGATCCCGTTTGGAATTTTGAGACAACAGCGACATCGGTCAGGTCAGGCAAAACCATCAATTGAATATGATGTGGTGAATTTCGTTGTGGAACAACTGTCCACCGGGAGACTCCCATGTCCAGCGTTTAGATTTGGCCTTCTGGAATTGCGAGATACCATGGATGGTCTTGGTCAATATGATGAACTCAGACAGTCTCTCACCCTGTTCGTTCCATTCTAGGCCATGGGTTCCGATGTGGAGTTCTTCGGGTGACCTTCTAGGTCCTATCTTGGCTTTAAAATCACCAACAATAACCTTGTAAAAGGTGTGGTATTCTTTATAGATCTCCCACTCCATGTAGAACTTCTCAATTTCTTCTTCATCATAGTTGGATGTTGGTGCGTAGACGATGAGGATAGAAACTGCCAGCAATGAGCCACATCTATTCAAACTTAAGCATCCAATTCTGGTCGGTAGGCATTCGAACAAATCAATGCTCATGGCCAAGTTCAAGTTGACAAGGACACCGACACCACCAACACCTCTACTGTCACATGTTCCGAGAAACTGTTCTTCTCCAGTGTAGAAAACAATATGATGTGTTCGATGCCTTCTCATCTTGGTCAATCCAATGACGTCGTATTTGATCTGCTGTGCTTGCACCATCAGGTCCTCAATGGATGCTTCCAATGCCAGCATACGTGCGTTAAAATTGCAAACAGTCATTTTAGTCCTTCTTTGTTTTGGCAGCTTAGTTTGGCCCTAATATTTTATCAGCCTTTCCTTGCCAGATAAACTTCTCATCAGCCGACCTCCACTACCCAACTTCCGCCATGCTCCAGGACGCTTTCCAGACACTCGAACTGAGTCTCACGCATAAGTGAAGTCTCACAGACCCAGGTATTACAGAACTTTGTGACCTTGGACTCTAGGCTCAACGGGACCTGAAACAGACATCCTCTACCTGCTTCCACCAATCTCTGGCGACCCAGGGGTCATATCCATGATATGACCATGAGACCCACCCTACCAACACCAGATAAATTCCCTCATTGGCCAACCTACACTACCCAACTTCCACTACGCTCCAGGATGCTTTCCGGACACTTGGGCCAAGACTCACGCATGAGTGAAGTCCCACAGAACCAGGTAACAGATCATAAACACATCATAAACACTTCCTACCCATTTTCCATCATAACTCTACCATACTTGATGGGGTTCAAATATGGTGTGAATCATCAGAACACCTACAATGGTGATTGGAAGCTGCCCTAAAAGCCTCCAGCCTTCTTGGAGAGCCTGGCAAGCTACCAAGAGTATCCCGCCCACATGGCAGAGCCTGGCAAGCTACCCATGGTGTATACAATATGCCAAAAAACAGTAACAACAGATGAAAGATAGTGTTCAAAAATTCTTACTTATTTTAGTCAGAGAAAGGAAAAATGCCTTGCAAATTCCTGAGGGAAGTTTGAGTGAGGAAAAAAAACAGTGAAAGAAATACAGGGCATTTGGAGAAGACTGATACTGCTGTAAAAATACTTTAACCTGCTGCAAAGAACTATAGATAGCCTGTTGGAATTTTTTAGGAACTTAGGACGATTTCCTTCTTTTTTCTTCAAACTTATGAACTTTCATGTTTGCATTTCAGTCATACAGTGATCGTTTACATCCCTCCACCAGTGCCCATTCTCCTCCGCAAATGTTCCCAGTATCCCTCCCACCACCCCCACAAGCATCCCCTGCCACTCCACCCTGCCTCTGCAGCAGGGCATTCCCTTTAGTTCTCTCTCCTATTGGATGATGTAGTTTGCAATAGAGGTATTGAGCGTCCTTCATGTTCAGTCTATAGTCTACTTTCAGCACGCAGCTTTCAACTCGAGTGGGTCCTCTAACATTCTCTACCAGATGTTCCCTTCTTTACCTCAGCTGCTTTTCCCCCAGCATGTGAGGCCAGTTTCCAAGCTGTGGGGCAGACCTCCTGGTTCTTATCTCTACTATTCTTGGGTGTTAGTCTCCCATTCTGCTACTTTATATTCCACAGATGAATGCGATCTTTCTATGTCTGTCTATCTTTCTGACTCATTTCACTCAACATGATACATTCCATGTTGATCCACAAATGAAAATTTCATGAGTTCATCTTTTCTAACTGCTGCATAGTATTCCATTGTGTAGATGTACCAAAGTTTCTGGTTAAAGGAGGCTTTCTTTCTTATCCCAGACTTCTAAGAAAGTTTCTCCCCCAAACCTAATTTGCTCTTTACTCTTCACGAAGCTGGCAAGAATAAAAGTCAATAGTAAGCTTCTGTCTTTTACACAATACTAAGTAGTTTCTAGTAAGTACATCACAGTTTACTAGTAGTGCAGACATGTTCTCCATTTACATAGCACATTTCCTTGGTCTATTTCTGAATTGACACAAAAGCAAGCACATACATTGTTCTACAGTGTTCCCACATTCTAACTTTACTCTTCAATGTTCCAAAAGTTACATCTTGAGAAATGTGAGGAATAATTTGAGAATACCACCAGGCTCAGACTTTATATGCATCTTCACCTAGGAACTGAAAGGGAGAGCGCATTTCAAGACAACTTTAAATAAAAGATATCATTCTTTTCATTCCCCCTGTTTAACATTACATCTAAGTTTGAAGAACATGATTAAAATTAGAAGTCTTGTCATGGGTATACTTCACAGTAAAAGAACTTTCCTTGCAGTGATCTCACCTGGAAGTCTGAAAAAGTGAATAATAGGAGCTGGAATACTTTTATTTCAAAAGTCCTTTGTAAATTGACTATTAACCTTTTGTCAGATGGTTCAGGAGTAAATATCTTCGTAATTTTAATTATTTATTTTGCAGTGCAGAAGTTTCTAAATTTTATGTAAGTACAATTTATTTTTGCTCCTGTTTTCTTCATCGGTGACACTGAGTCCAAGAAGATGCCTCTAGAAACAATATCATGGAGAGCTTTGCTACATTTTTCTCAATGTAGTTTATAGATTCAGTCTAGTAACAGGTCTTTAATCCACTGAAAATTAACTTTGTATAGAGTTGTGAGTGCAGAGAGTCTCTTGCCCATGCGCCTGGCTATCTTTCCCGAGGCCCCTCGAAGGGGATGGGCTCCAGATTCCCTCCCTACCCTGAGAAGAGCTCCTGGCAGCTGAAGACCTCTGGAGCCTAGCCACAGCCATGCTCAAGGCCCCTCTCCACACGTTCGAACGAGCCTATGCATGAAGCAACCAGCAGAGGAATCCAGGTGTGTGGGACCCGGGGCTGAGATCTCCAAGCCTGCTCAGATTGGGACTGAGCCTCTTCCGCCCAGATTTCCCATTTTCCAGTAGCTAGGCAGTCACACCCAGGGACTGCCTCCGGCACCATGGAATTCCATCAACAGCCAACATCCAGAGACTTAAAAGCAAGCTCCCGGAAGCTCACTGCCGCTTCACGGCTCTGCGATATCTTATAACCTACTTCTCCCTCTTCGAGAAACTGGCAAGCTACCAAAAGTTTCCTGCCCACATGGGGGAGCCTCGAAAACTCCCCATGGTGTATTCAATGCCAAAACCAGTAACAAGCTGGGTATCATTCCCCTGACCCTGAAAAAGCCTCCAGTGTGGCATCGTTGGGAAGGACGAGTAGAGAGAGGCTTCTAAAATCCCAGGGCTAGGACAAATGGAGACGTTAATGAGACCACTCGAGAAACTTGACAATCAATGGGATGATGATGATGATGATGATGATGATGAAGATGATGATGATGATAGAGTTGTGAGTAAATCGATGAGAAACAGGATGACAGTGATACAGTGACAGAGTTGTGAGACAGGGATCAAGATTATTGTTTCTCCTTAGTGCATCTCACCAGTTACCCCAACAACCTTAAAATAGGTACTAATTCATTTTGGAAAGAAATATAGCAGTTCCCTCTTATCAACAGAGGTTTATTAAACACATATCAGTTGTTTAGCTTATGTACTTAATATTCTTTACTTTATATGCAATAGCCTCTGGAATTAACTGGAAAAGAATGTATCAAAATGTTTTAATTATTTGGAACTAATCGTTTTAAAAATTCTAAATTCTCAAACCTTAATTACCTTATCAAAGGCATGTGCTTGACAAATATAGCTTTGAATATGGAAAGGATCAATTTTAATAGCCTCAGAAAAATTTCTAACAGCTTCAATGTAATTATCCAGGTACAGCAAATATATGAGGCCAATATTTATATAAGCCGAAACAAAATTTCTAAAAAAATGTAAAATCATGTTAGATATTGAAATTATTCTAAATGTTCTAGAGTTATGAACAAATATAAAATTACATACAATATACACTAGGATTTTTTAAATAAGTTTACTTTGCTTTAGCAAAGTAAGTGTTTTTCTCAGAACACCATAGCACAGCAGGTAAGGCATTTGCCTTGCATGTGGCCCAACCAGGTTCGATTCCTCCGTCCCTCTCAACAAGCCCAGCAAGCTACCAAGAGTAACTCACCTATATGGAAGAGCCTGGCAAGCTACCCGTGGCATATTCAATATGCCAAAAACAGTAACAACAAATCTCACAATGAAGACTTACTGGTGCCCGCTCAAGAAAATTGATGAGCAACGGGATGACAGTGATACAGTGATATTACAATTTGTAATATTGAAAGGACATTGGAAATTACCTTGTTCAATGTCTATATATTAAGAGAGGAAATTGAACATAGAAATCCTGCCTTTCAATTACCAATGTTTTTACTTCAGCCCACTTTTAGCCCTTGTATAACTGAAACTCTTTTTCTCCCATTCCTGAATGAAAAACATCCCAAAGAAAATCACTGTGCCCATTATGGGTCCATGCCAGAGAACCTTACTGGTCAATTTACCTAGGAATAGCTAAGTAAACAGCTCACTGGTTGGTATGGAACTGGAATGATTTATCGCCTACTGAATACTTCTAAAGAAGTGGAATCATTGTATTAAATTCTAAGGGGGCTGGGGGTCTTGGACAACTGGTGATGCTCAAGGGTTACTCCTGGCTCTTCACTTAGTATTCACTCCTGGTAATGCTCAGGGGAACATCTGGGATTCCAAGGATTGAGCCCATTTGGCCATGTGCAAGGCAAGCACCCTACCCTCTCTACTATCTCTCCATGCCCTAGTTGGTTTGCTAAATAGTGTAATATGTACAACTTTCAGTCTGTTCTAAAGGATATTAGCTTTTCTCTATTTTCTTGCAAAATAAGTAAGTAAATCAGTCAGAAGTGATAGAGGATTTCCTGCCAGTGAGTCATATATTAGGCATGGCATTGATGTATCAGATAGGACACTTGACATTATTTTAAAACTTGAGAGCAGTTTTTGTTGAACTACAATGAGATCTACCCTGGGTATTCCAAGGCTTTATCTAAAAGCTTATTGATAGGATCAACTACTTCAAAAACATCTAAATTTTTCAAAGCACCTGAAGCATGCATACATTGAGGACATCTTTGACATTAGAAACAATCTTACTTTCATAAATAGTTTTTCTCATCGAGGATGAATATATAGTACACTGACATTCTACAAAGCTCTTAATGGTGAAGGCGGAAAATTTTATCTTTTATTTTGTTGGGGTTTTGTTTGATTTGATTTGGAACACACCCAGCTGTGTTCACGGCTTACTACTTGGCTCTTTGCTCACTCCTGGCAATGCTCAGAGAACCTTGTGGGATGTTGGAGATCAAACATGCATTGGACACATGCAAGGAAAATTCCAACCACTCTATTATCTCTCCATTTTGCCTTTTCTCATTTTGTTTTTTACTTAATTTTATATAAATTTGAAGTCAGTAAGTACAGGAAAAGAAAACATACCTGTCTAGAGAAATAACGACTTCAAAATCACAAAGTGCCATCAACCAAAACTTTAGCTCTGCATAGAGTATGCCCCGATGTAGAAAACAATTTAAATTCTCATAGCCATCATTTATGAGAGCTTAAAAGTAAGAATTACATGTTTTATTCAAATTCTAAACAAATATGTCTGAGTTAGTCTACATACTTCCCATTGTTCATTCTTCCTTTTCTTAAATATTCTAAAACACATCTTCGAGGAGCATATTCTTTGGTGAGTGAAAGAGAGCATTTACATTAAAAGGCATTTGTCTATTGCAATGTGGCCATCATGGCTCACAAACTCACTAGTGTTTTAAGAAATCCTGGAGGTATTCCACTCACTTTACAAATGAAGAAATTAAGGTCAAAGGGGTATACCTACAATTTCCATGGTCATGAAACAAAACAGAGACCATCTAAAACTTAATATTGATTCATTTCATCAGATTGCAACTAGAAGGACAATAAACAGCCTTCCCATAATAGCCTCCTATTATCAAGAAAAGGGGCACTGCTACTCATCAAGGAATTAGCAACACATATAGTCTCATATAAATTCAGACTATTGCAGATAGTAGAGGTCAAACAAAAGTGAGGAAGGGCAGCTGAGAGAGGCCATCTTAACTTGGATGGCTAGGTTGCACTTGGGAGTCAAGGTAGACAACATGACAGTGCATGCCTCAAGTAACAGAAGCAACAAGGAAAAAGAATGTCACGTCAGTAGTCCTGCTGTGACTATCATCAGTAAACTCTAACCCGCATCACCTGTTGTCCCATTTACTGGCTAAAAAACATGCTAGTCAATTAGAATGGCTTTTACACATCATTTGACCCATGTTTCCTAAATTTCTCAAGCCAATTCAAAGAAGGGAAAATATTTCAAAGTAACAATACTCTTAGGTTGTCGTCCCTGAGAAGTTGTGCAACTGTCATTGTAAGTGTCCAAATGGCTTTTTAATTTCTTCGTCCTGCTACATATGCAATGATGTGATTCCCAGATAAACAGTCATTTTTGAAATGTAATGATTTGGCTATATTTACCTGTTAGGGCAGGTTGATTTATTCACACAGTAATAGCTATTAACTATTAACTATTTTCCTGCTCAAAATCATACTGTGCATATTCACATTCCAGGAATACACCTGATACAGGGTGAAGTAGAAATAGTCACTTTAAAGTTTTGCCATCCTCTACTAATAATTCTCAAAGCCTTGTTTTCAGTGTGAGATTTAAAAACCTTGAATTTTAACTGATCAATGGTCTAGGCATATGAAATATGACACAGCCCTCCAGAAGAATTTGTGCATGCTGATTATAAAAATAGGCCAAAATTTCCTGAAACATCCTCCAGTTCAATAGAAAAAGATTTCTTTTAAATTTTACTTTTTTCTTTGCCATAATTATACACACATACACACACATAAACATACACACACATACAAACACATACCATTTCATTGAATACCATAAATTTACATAAATATATTCCCATATTACATTTATAATTATATACATTATATTATGTAATAACATAAATATTAGTCACCCCAAATTAATATTTCACTCCGTTAAAGAATGCTGCTGAACTTATAAAATGCCCACAGATATAGTAGCTGTCAAGATTAGAAACTGTACATGTGAAACCTGTAATAATATGGTAAGCCAATATTACCTCAAAAAAAATCCACCGCATATATGTGCAAATTGAAATAAAAGTACCTGAAACACTATAATCCTGTAGTGCTCTCATAGGCTTTGTCTTTCTGAATAAACAGGCTCTATAATACATTGCTAACCAGTTATTTGGATCTAAGTGAATTGCAAAAGAAAAATCTTCAGTTGCTTGTCTAAATGAGTTTCGTTTATAATATGCACTCCCCCTGTATGTCCTAGAAAATGAAAAACAAAAAACATTTTAAGGGGTCAGAATGATAGTAGAGTGGGTAGGACACTTACTTTGCATGCAACCAAATCTTGGTTTAATCCCCAGCATTCCATATGGCACCCCAAGCACTACTAGGAGTAATTCCTAAGTGCAGTGCTAAGAATAACCCCTAAGCCACACTAGATGTGGCCCAAAAACAAACAAGTAAAAAAGACACAATTTGGGGCCGGAGCGATAGCACAGCGGGTAGGGCGTTTGCCTTGCACGCGGCCGACCCGGGTTCGATCCCCGGAATCCCATATGGTCCCCCAAGCACTGCCAGGAGTAATTTCTGAGTGCAAAGCCAGGAGTAACCCCTGAGCATCGCTGGGTGTGACCCAAAAAGCAAAAAAAAAAAAAAAAAAAAAAAAAAAAAAAAAAAAAAAAGACACAATTTAACACATACTGCATAATACATATTTCTCCTTTCGGTAAAACTACACATCTAATTTTATATACAAATAATACTTTGTGATAATTTCTGCTTCCCAGTAAAATTAAAAAATTAATAGAAAAATGATATAAATATTTTGTGTAAACAATCACACTTGCACAAGGCCGACCGGGGTTCGATTCCTCCATCCCTCTCAGAAAGCCCAAGCATACTCAGGGCTTACCCCGGCTCTGTGCTCAAGAATCATTCCTGGAAGTTCTTGGGAGACTGTATATTTCCAATGATCAAACTAGGGTTAGCTGTGTGCAAGGGCCTTAACCGCTATACTATCTCTCCAGTCCCACAGATATGATTTTAAATTTAATATCTTACCAAGTATGGCTTTCGAATGCCATTAATCATATCAATTCTTCAACACATTAAAATCTGCATTTGTTCCTTCTTTGATTCCCATTGTCTCAATACTTTAGACCCTTATCAGCTCATACCTAGGCTACTTTATCTTACTCTATTTCCTAGCTCTTGAGTGACAAAATTTAATAATCAGGATAATATCTCTTTTCTCATAATCTTTCAAAGATCCTTTATTGACAATAGGATAAAGCAAATTTTTATAGAGGCATAAAAGACATTTATAAAATAGTACCATTTACATAAATTTAATTACCCTTCTCTTGTTTTTCAACTAACTTGGTACCTTCCTGAGAGCAATGTCTCTTTAATTTAAAAAGATTCTTTTTAATTCAAGAGTAGCAGGTTGAAATAGCCAGAAAAGATATATATTCTACAGATAGGCATGGGAGGAAGCATTTGATAAAATCCATCCCCAGTCGTAAGATCTCTCAGTAAACAAGGAATAAATGGAAGCTTTCCCAACTTACTTAATTAAATACAAAAAATCAAACTAACAAAATGGTGAAATATTCAAAGCTTTCCCACTAAAATGTGATTCAAAGCAATGATGCTCTTTCTCAAGACTCTTTTTATCATACTGGGAGTCTAGACAATTCTGAAAATCTAGTAATGGAAATCATCCTGGGAATTATAACAGAAATTGTACTGAAAATCTAGACATTATGGTATCAGTAAAAGGAGAGATAAATAAATTGGAAATTTGGAGACCATAAATAAATCCATATAAATAGAATGAACTAAAGGTGAAATAATGGAGCAGTTGCTCTCTTCAAGGGATAATACTGAAACAATGTGTATCCCTACTCAAAAGAAAAAAATCAATACAGACCTTACATTCTCACATAAATTAACTCAGAACATAGTACAGATCAAAATGAAATAGAAAACCCATTAAATTCATAAGTGAAAACCTCCATGACCCTATAAGCTTAGGGATGCCTTTTAAGATATAGCACCAGACCCAATCCATGAAAGAAATAATTGATTTAGCTAGATTTCATTAAAGCAAAAAGCTTCTGCTTCTTGTTAGACAATATCAAGAGAACCAGGTGTGAAGCTACAGGTTGGCAGAATATAGTTGTGAAAGATACATCTGATTAAAAATTATTATCCAAAGGCTATAAAGAATTCTTCAAATCAAGAACAAGAAAATAACTAACAAATATGTCAAGTCTTTGACAGGTACCTCACCAAAGAAAACATATCAGTTTAGTATATAAACAGGTTTTGGAATAGGGAAAGGGTCAAAACTTGAAATGCTGAGAACACAAAATACTGTCAGAGATATAGAGCAACAGGAACTCCCAGACACTGTTGGTGAGGGCGCAAAGAGGTACAGCCATTTTGGAAGACAGTTTTGTGGTTTCTTATAAGCCAAACATACCTTTCCATATGACCCAACAACCACACTCTTTGGTATTTACCCAAAGTAGTTAAGAAAATGTCCATGGAAAATCCTACATGTAGACGGAAATATTAGTTTTATTCATAATTGCTAAGCCTTGAAAGCAATCAAGATATCTACAGTAGGTGAAGGGATTAATAAACAAACTCTAGTATACCCAGAAAACAAGATATAATTCTGTATTAAAATGAAGGATCTACTAGGTCACAAAAAGATTTAATAAACCTTAAGTTCATACAACTGTCACTGTCACTGTCATCCCATTGCTCATCAATTTGCTTGAGCGAGCACCAGTAACGTCTCCATTGTGAGACTTATTGTTACTGTTTTTAGAATATCTAATACGCCACGGGTAGCTTGTCAGACTCTGCCACGCAGGCGAGATACTCTTGGTAGCTTGCCGGGCTCTCTGAGAGGGGCAGAGGAATCGATCCAGGGTCGGCCAGCATGCAAAGCCAACACCCTACCCACTATGCTATCGCTCCAGCCCAAGTTCTCAAAGTTCATGTAACCAAGTATAAAAAAAATCTGAGAAGGCTACATATTGTCAGTTTCCAATACCGTAGCTGATAAACATTTGAACATCAGCCTTAGTGATATTTTTATGAATATATCTCTAAGGAAAATTAAAGTAAAAAACAAGCAAACAGACTGACATGAAACTAAAGTGCTTCTGTATAGTGAAAGAAACCTCACTGAAACAAAAAAGATGAGGTAGCAATGTGGCTGATGTCAGAGGGCACTGGCACAGGCAAGGCTCTGGTGACCCCTGCACACCACTGGGACAACACTACCAGAACAATAATAAAATACTGAGCCCACAATAATAAAAATTCAGAAAGCAAATAAATAAGATACAAAATGAAGCAAGTGCTAGAAAGAGGCTGTTAAAATGGGGAGTGCATGCCTTGCATGTGTGGGGGCACAAGTTTGACCGGAGAACACATGTTCCTCCAAGCATCACTGAGCATAGCCTTGGCATCATCCAGCCCAAGCAACAAACTATCAGGCTCGCACTATCGGGAAAAACTGAGAGTGACCCAAACTCTGAACACTATTTGGGAGGTCCCCACCAGAAAGGGCAACCTACTGAAAAGGGAAAAGTATTTGTAAGCCACAGTTAAGAGATTAATGTCCAACAGTGTGTATATATATATGTATATACATACATACATATATACATATATATGTATATATACATACACATATACACATATATGTATATACATATATACACACATACATATGTACGTATGTATATACATATTTATATATACATGCATGTATATACACACACATATGTATATGTGACTGTGACTGTCATCCCGTTGCTCATCGATTTGTTTGAGCGGGCACCAGGCACCAGTAATGTGAGACTTACTGGTGAGACTTACAATGTGAGACTTACAATGTGAGACTTATTGTTACTGTTTTCGGCATATCCAATACGACGCGGGTAGCTTGCCAGGCTCTGCCGTGTGGGCGCGATACACTCGGTAGCTTGCTGGGCTCTCCGAGAGGGGCAGAGGAATCGAACATATGTATATATATATAAAATAATCCAACAAACTAATTAAAAATGTACAGAGGGTCTGAACAAAATTTCTTGAAAGAAACTCATGCCTGGGAGAATGCAGCCATGCAAAAGACAACAAACAAGAGCTGGCAATGCGCAAGAAAGAAAGCCGTATACATTGTTGTAGGAATATACTGATGTAACCAACATGGAAGATGTGAAGATTCCTCAAAAAATTAGGAGTAGAAATAATACGTGATTCAGATTTCCAAAGAACACAAAATTCTAATGTTTGCATCAGCACTAGAAACAGCAACTAAGAGAAACAAGTCCCCATCAATAGGAGAGCAGAAAAAAAATGACGTATAGACACAATGGAATACTTCAAAGCTATCAAAAAATAAAGGTAAGTCCTGTTATTAAAAACAAACTGGATGAATCTAAAAAGACAAACATCATTTGACATTATCTTTTTGAAACATATGCATCAAAATAAATAAAAATTTTTTTAAAATAAAATATTGGGACTGGAGCTATAGCACAGTGAGTAGGGCATTTGCCTTGCATGTGGCCAACCCAGGTTCAATTCCCAGCATCCCATATGGTCCCCTGAGCACCACCAGGAGTAATTCCTGAGTGCAAAGCCAGGAGTAACCCCTGTGCATTGCCGGTGTGACACCGCCCCCAAAAAAGAAATATTTTAATCTAAAAAAAAAAAAAACACAATAGTTACCTGAATGCAAGGGCTATGAGGGGGTAATTACACTGGGTCAAAGAGATCAACAGTATGGTAATGGAATAAAACTAGCCTTTAAGTGACAAGAATAATGCAATAAGATATTGGCTTATAATGCTGTACATCCAACCCCTAATAAAATGTCATAAGGCAAATGTTTCTTCAAAAACAAGTCATAGATTTCTACTTTGTATGTTTTTCTAGATACATGCTTTAGTTTAATGTAAATGTTTATAATAAAAATTGAGTGAAAATTTAACAGATAAGACTAATTACAAACTTTAAAACTATTCAAAACAAAAGCAACAAAGAACTATATTAAGCATAATAAAGTAGTATGAAAATTTAATATCTAAGTTAATACAATAAAAAAAATCTGAACTCAATGAATAAAAAGCAAACCAAGGGAGAATACAACATACTGTAACATATACATAGAAACTACAAATAAAACAACTTTAACCTATGCTTTTCTGCCTGCTAATCAAATTATCCACTACTGTTAGGGTACAGAAAGATAATTAAATCACTGGTAGCATTGAAAACTGATTAACTATTTTTAAAGTTCTGCTTTATATATTTGGAACAATTTATTGTGCATATATTTAAAACACTAAAATAATTTCACAATTCACATTAAAATAATACAACCAACTCCCCATACTTTACAGAGTAAACTTGGGGTTTTTTATTTACCTAAAATGAACACTCTCACTACTCGAAATTTTTAAACTTAAATTGAATTAATCTCACCTTGCTTGAGAATTTTGGGGATCCAAGTCTAGCAAGTCTGTAAAATCCTGTATGGCTTGCTGCCACATTTCATTTTCATAGTAAAACAACCCACGTTTCATTAATGCATCAGTTCTTTTGGAATCATAAAAGATACACTGTGTGGGAGTGGAGTAGGGAGGAGAGGAACAAAACCATATCACATAATAAGAGAAAAATACAATATACAATACCAGAGAAAATTAAATGGCCTACAATCCCATCATTTTAAATTTCACATAACATTAATTAAGACAAACAACTCTAAGATACCAAAACTTTCTGATTTGCATTTGTAGAGGATATCTTTAGGAAGCTGATTTATCTTCAAATTCTAGAAAGGAGAGATTTTCTATGAGAGAAAAACACATACAATAAATCGTGTCTTTTACTTACTAACATTTTTACTGGTGAAACTTCAGAAGTGAACTGTTCAACTATAAAAGGTACACTAATATATCACAGTATCTATTCCAATTACATATGACACATAGTAGACATCATGGCTGACTCAATCAAATCAAGCAAGAATGAATTCAGTTCTTAAAATGGTGGGAGAAGGGGATGATTTTGTATTTCGATAGTTCATTTCTTTCTCATTGACATACAAGTCAGTAGTGTAAACAGACTAAATCACTGTATAAGTTATAAAATGTATGTTATAAAACACAAAAATTATCAAGTGAATTATATTTGATATTGAGGTATCCAGGAAGAAGAAATAAACAGAAATGATAATATTTTCTTAAAACAGGAGTGTCAGTGAGTAATCTTTGTGTATTAAGAAACATTATCAGTGGTGGAAAATGTAAACTGATGGAGGGACAGGTGCTTGCTCATTGTATGACTGAAACTTAAACATGAAAGTTTTGTAACTGTAGCTTACAGTGATTCAATTAAAAAAAAAGAAAAAGAAAAGAAGAAAATAAAAGAAACATGGAGGGGGTCAGAGAGTACAGCAATTACAGTGCTTGCCTTGCATGAAACTGACCCAGATTTGATCCCCAGCATCCAAATGGGTCCCTGACCATTGTCAGGTTCTGAGTGTACAGTCAGGAGTAACACTTGAGCATCATCAGGTGTGGCCCAAAAAACAAAAAACAAACAAAAAGAGCTAAGTAAAAAAAAAAAAGAAAAAGAAAAAAAATGGAATTTGGAAATGTGGATGGCTAAATTACTAAAATTACTTCTAATTTTGTAGTATACTAAGAATAAGAATTTATAGCTAAAAGTCAGGATACCAGGCCATAGCATAGTGGGGAAGGCACTTGCCTTACACACACCTAACCCAGGTTCAGTATCTGGCACTCTATCAGGTCCCCCAAGCTCTGTAACAAGTGATCCTTGAGCACAGAGCCAGGAGCAAGTCCTGAGCACTGCAAGGCATAGTCCAAAAGTACATCCCCTCTCCCCCCAACCCACATACACATGCAAATCGAGAGCTAGGTTACAATTCTGCTGCAATCTGGGAACAACTTTACCTAACACTTGTCTCAAAGTACAGTTCAGCTAAAATTTCAATTCCTCGTGGGATATCACTGATAAACCCCACAAATTAAAAACCCTGTCATCTTTGTTTCCTTCACAGAAACTCGTTATAGTTTGCAATTGTACATGCATGCACTTATTCCTGTAATATATGTCCTTTAAACTCTAGGGTCTATGTAAATAAGGAACATATGACATTTGTGTGCCTTTTATTCACCGAGCTTCATCCACTATCCATGATAGTATTGTTCACTTATTTGTACATTAATGAATGTCAGTGAGGAGAATTTCTTAGAGCCGAATGGTTTGCTGCAGAAAAGAATCAGCTTTGTCTTGGGAATTAAGTAGAAGAGAAGTGTTTTCTCTATTGTTTGAAGGAAAGAAGCAATTTTCAAAGGCTCTTTACTAGTTCACAATTCAAGAGGGAGCTGTAAAAGTCAAAGTCTATTGCAGAGTTCGCTTATGTACCAATACCCAGCTCATTGATTCAAAAGCCTTCATTCATTTACAATTTGTTTAAAAAAAACTTTAGTGACAAAAAACAATAACAGGGTATTAATATCAATTCCAGTTAGTGTTATAGGCTTTAATCTGTAACAAATATTTATTATATAACATGTAAAAATTTAATAATTTACTATAATATTGAAACTATTCCATCTAAATTATGTAAATGGCAGGAACATGTGTTACACACAGCTTACCTTAGAAAAATCATCAATGGCCAGTATTTTGTTTTCCATTTCATACAATTCACCCCTCCTAAAATAAGCATCAGCATCTGTGGGCTTGCGTTTAATTCCCTGAGTATAGTTTAGAATTGCCAAAGTTATATCATTTCTTGCTTTGTAAATTTCTGCCTTAGACAAATATGCCTCTAAAGAAAGTTAAAACAGTAAAATATAGGGTGGGGTAGTTAACAGTTCTTCTATTTACTCAAAAAAATTTAAAGATTCAACCTTTTCCCTTAAAAAATGCACTATTAAAATGCTGTTTCTCTATTATACTTTGACCATTAAAGGTTTTTTTTTAATTTACCAATGAAAATATTGTTTTCAAAGATTGATTACACACTCTTTTAAGTTGAAAAATGTTTTTTCAGTTTTGGAGTCAGACCTGATTGTTCATAGGGCTCACTCCTGGTGGTATTTGAGGGACCACATACAGTGTTGGGAATGAAACCCGGGTCAGCTGCATGTAGGGTAAGTGCCTTACCCACTCTACTATCTATCTGGCAAAAAATGTGCACTTTCAATTTGAAATGATTAAAAATTACCCTTAGCCTTAAAACATTTAATAGTCTTTTAAAATTTCATAAAGTTATTTTAATTGCACAAATTTTAAGAACTATGGCAGAAATCAAACATTTGTTAAGCTCATATTATGCTCTAAGAATAAGTTGGGGATGCTAGTGATACAAAACTATGGCGTCTTCTCATTCTCACAATACTCCATGTCATAAAATCCAAGATTGTTAGAGAATGATGCATAAGTGTAAACATATAGATAGTTTCACCCAGCCAACATGTCTTTAAAATATTAAAAATCAAATTCAGAAACTTGTGGTCAAGAAAAAAATTGTGAATCACTTCTACAATAAGATCTAAACGTTCATGTTCTTGTGGTATTAGCCCATTTATTGTAAGAACCAAGTTACTGATGTATACCAACAGCATTAATATTTCAAGCCATGATTAATACTTTAAAAATAATGTAGGGTCATATGATTTTAAATTTACCATAACAAGAAAAATTTACTTGTAAAAGTCATGAAAATTTTAGGAGACATTTTAAGATTTTGATTTCATTTCTGTTCCACATCTGGAGGTGCTCAGTGCTTATTCCTATTTTTATGCTCAGGGATCACTCCTGGTAGTGCTCAAAGGACTATATGTGGTTCCAGGGATCAAATCTGGATCAGCAGCATGTAAGGCAAGTGTCCTAATCACTGTCCTATCTCTCTGTCCTATCCCCCTGTGCCTGAGGAGACATTTATTGATCTATGTATCTTCGTAATACCATTAAATGACAAAAGCTTAGTAAAGAGATAACATTATCTATACAGACTACCCACCTGCATTATTTTTATTATGTTTAATTATATAATTTAAGTCATCCAAAGCATCATTATATTTATCTTGGAAAAGATAAATGAAATGTCGGTGCCAATAGGCATTGAGAAATAATGGTTCCAAGAGGATTGCCTAAAAAATTAAAACTATGTTTTATAAAATGTCATGTCCTTATAAAATATAAAATATATAAGCTTCATTAATGTTTATAAATAAAAGTTACCATACAAAATGAAATTTTCAAACATTATTAATTTCAATGACTTTGGAGAGTATAAAACAGTACCTCCTAAGACAAACAAAATCTACTGGTCTACTTAAGTATTGTTTGAAATTTCACAGTATCACTACAAATAATTATTGTTCAAAATTCAAAAAACTACCATAAGTCATAAGCAGTATACATTCTAATTTTATTTCTTTTGTTTATATCTATTTTTATTCACTACTTATGTAAGCATTATGATTTACAATCACTGTATCACTGTATCACTGTCATCGATTTGCTCGAGTGGGCTCAGTAACGTCTCCATTCATCCTAGCCCTGAGATTTTAGCAGCCTCTCTTCACTCATCTTTCCCAACGGTGCCACATTAAAGGTTCTTCAGAGTCAGGAGAATGAGGCCATCATTGTTACTGTATTTGGCATATGCATACGCCACCGGGAGCTTGCCAGGCTTTCCCCCGTACAGGCAGTAAACTCTCAGTAGCTTGCCAGGTTCTTCAAGAGGGAGAACTAGGTTATAAGATATCGTGCAGCCGACATCATAGGAACTTGGTTTTATAGTTTCTGGATGTTCGCCATTAATGGGATTACACAGCACCACCAGGGGCAGTTTTTGGGTGTGACTGACTAGCTACTGGAAAATGGGGAATCTGGGTGGAAGGGGCCCAGTCCCGATTTGAGCAGCCTTGGAGATCTCAGCCCCAGGTCCCGCACACCTGGATTCCTCTGCCGGTTCCTTCATGATTTACAATACTGTCAATATTAGTGTTTCAGGAGGCACTCCGAGCCAGGCTGTTTTCACTCGGGGCGCCCTACAGGGGGGGCAGGTTAGAGCCCTCCCCACCCCAAGGGACCCAGCCCCTGGTAGCCGACCTCCACTACCCAATCACTGCCATGCTCCAGGCAGCTTTCCGCACACTCGTCTGAGGCTCATGCATGAGCGAATATATTCCTGGACCGCACGGTCACTTTACAAATCATAATAAAGGGAAATAGACATATATATCATATATATATATATGTCTCTTGGAGAGCCTGGTAAGCTACCAAGAGTATCCTGCCCACATGGAAGAGCCTGGCAAGCTCCCTGTGGTGTATTCAATATGCCAAAAGCAGTAACAATAACAGGTCTCATTCCCCTGACCCTGAAAGAAGCCTCCAATCATTGGGAAAGACGAGTAAGGAGAGGCTGCTAAAATCTCAGGTCTGGGACGAATGGAGACATTACTGGAGCCCACTCAAGTAAATCCACGAACAACGGGATGACAGTGATACAGTGATATAACAGTGTTACAGGAATACAATATTCCTATTCCACACCCACCACTAGTGTCAGTATCCCTCCACATATATCTCAAAATTCTCTTCTCCCCACCTACCCCCTTAGCAAACTTATTTTTAAGTTAATATAGTTTGGGGGACTATGTTTACTATAATGTTACCTCATCTTACCCCCACCAGAATGCACAATTAATATTATTTTACTTTAGATGTCACTTACTTTCTGTAGATCATGCATGGCACTCTGTAACTTTCCTAGTTTCCTATAAATAGCTCCGCGTCTACAATACAAAAATGCAGGATATTTTGTCTTATTATTTATTTCTTCAGTCAATTTCTCTACTTCGGAATTATAATATTGAATGATTTCTGGAGCAAGATCAGACTCCAAAGAATCACTGAGTTCCAACATCGGTAGTTTTTGCACTGCTAGAGTATACTCTTTAGGAGTAGTCATTTTAGGTATTTGGGGGTCTTCCTTATGATAGGTATATTTAGAGAACAAATTAAAAACCCATGACCGAAGGCCAGCAGTCTTTGGATTTCCTCCCTTCTTTAGGACAAATTCATCAAAATTTAAAACCATTGGTAGGCTGGGACTCCGAAGTTGCCGTTCATACACTGGAACTCTGAGCAAGAATTTCTTCTGTCCAGGAAGGATTTCTTGGGACATTGATCTAATTTATAAAAAAGAAATTTTTAAATAAATATATATTACCTTATAGTAGTGGCACAAAATTATTACTTCTCTATTATCAAATTAAAATTGCAAGCTAGTTTTTTGAAAATGCATTCCTACTGTTAAATTTTCAAATCAGAAGTTAACTATAAATTAAAGTTTTAACATTCTAATAATCTCTATAGAGTTTATGAGAAAAATATTAAAGATAGAAATTTTCTAGCCAATTGAAACAAGAAGCCAACATTCTCAGGATTGGGTTACATCCTGCCTGCAACCACAGAAACTGCAATAGAAAATGAAAGAGGTAAAACTTTGATGAACATAAAAGTCATCCATGAGGAATGAGTGCATATGAACAAGATGAAAGGTTTGACTATACACCACACTACTAAATAATCACCCAACACTTTACCCTTCGGTAGTGTACTATTAAATTAGATAACACATAATGTTTCAAAAGTTGTATTTCTGGTAATATACTGCTCAAGTTCTCCATTTTCCACACAATTCTCATTCAGTAAGATTTACTATGTGGTTTGTACTACCTCAGTCACACAAGACATAAATAACTCTATTAGAAGAAAATTAAAAGTTATCAATTTATTAAGCTGCTTACACATTGATAAACAGCAAAAGTCAAACACTAGGGAAATGGGAGTGAGAAAAGTCACTTTCCTTCCCCACTTTTGACATCTTCATGCCATTCCCTAGCTGCAATTTGTTGCTATGCTTCCTATGTGGAGTTCAAAACTTCCCTTTTTTTTTTTTTTTTTTTTTTTTGCTTTTTGGGTCACACCTGGCAATGCACAGGGGTTACTCCTGGCTCTGCACTCATGAATTACCCCTGGCCGTGCTCAGGGGACCATATGGGATGCTGGGATTTGAACCTGGGTCGGCCACGTGCAAGGCAAGCGCCCTACCCGCTGTGCTATCTCTCCAGCCCCAAAACTTCCCTTTTTTAATGAAGGGACAACTACTGAAACAGTGCTCAGGAGGTACTCTGAGAGATGCTTGAGGAAGTAGAACCTGGAACTCCTTAATGCAAAGTATTTTGAGTGATTTCCCTGCCTACAGAGTATAATAAGCTACCGAGAGTATCTCGCCCCCACGGCAGAGCCAGGCAAGCTATTCGTGGCATATCCAATATGCCAAAAACAGTAACAAGTCTCACAATGGAGACGTTACTGGTGTCCACTTGAGCAAATCGATGAACAAGGGAAGGACAGGACAGGACAGAACAGTGATAGAGTATAATACTTTCTTAATTCTCTGCTTCTACTCTGCTCTTTGTCAATTTCATCCTCCACGTACCAGTCAACATGCTTTTCATTAACTAATTATTGCTATTATGTAGCATTAGGATATCACATAAACTTCAGAAGTGCATCACTGAAAATCAAAATATGTGTATACAACATAAGACACATCACTGAGAATACAATTCTTTTATAGCTATGTACTATTCCACTGTGTTGTGTGGCCCCCTGAGTACTTGTTTGGGAAATCCACCAATCCAAGAAAATAAAATAAAACAAATAACAACAACAAAATAGGTATCTAGATTACTAAATAATTCCACAATTCAAAATTTGAAAAGTGTCAAGTACAAGCAATGCATTGATTTTTCAGTAGTGTTACTTGTTTAAAGCAGGGGTTGATTTGGGTACTAAGTCATTTTAATAATTACAGAGAAATAACTTTGTAGATTTTATATTCTTACACTTCCTTATCAAATTCACATTTTTGATGACCTTCAACAAGTCCTATCTTTAAATTATAGTTGGAACCATTCATATATTTATAGTATCAAATAGCCACTTACTAAAAACAGAGAAATTTTCAGTGTTAATAAAATAACTTTAAAAAATTAAGTCCAAAGCCACAATAAATTTCTAAAACTATAGAAATAATTAATTAAACAAGACCTTTGAAGTATTTTTGGAGGCTTGGCTAGTTCATCAAATACAAATGGAAGTCTAGTGAATCTTAAATTTTTCTCTTTTTTTTTTGTTTTCTTGGGATAAACAATGTACGAAATGCCAGCTTGTTTAGATGCTTCCACGAGAGAGAATGACAAATGTCCTGACTTGATATTTTCCTGAATGTGAGCTAGGACGGTATCTATATTTTTTTCCACAGTTTTGTCACTTTCTGTATGTATAGTTTTATAATGCTCCAATTCCTTGGCTCTCTGAAATAATACCTCTCTTATATTGCTTTGCATGTCATTCTTGATTTCAAATGAAACACTGGCCTTCTCCTCCTTCCTTAATTCAATGGCAGATTTTGCTCTCTTAAAAGGAGATATAAAGGTGGAGAAAAATCAATGTAATTTTTATGCATTAATTTATCCATTTGGGGAGCTCTTGAAAATCTTAAAATTGACAGCATCAGAACTATAGTCATGCAAGGTTACCAAATAAGTACGTGATTTGAACCTTTCAATCAACTTTGGATGAATCAAATGACACTATTTTATGAAGTCAAACAAAATATTAGAGATCATTGCTAGACATAGAAACACTTTTGAAAAATAAAACCCTGAGAACATATCATACCTTTAATTGCAGAGATTTGGTACTGAAATGTTTTGGGATATTTTCAAATGATGCAGACTTTTTTAGGATGAAATGCTAAAACAATAAAATGATAAATATACATTGAACACAGATACTATTTGGAAAACTAAAATACTCTATTAGAGTTGTTTAACTCAATTAAATCAAATGCAGAAATATTCATTAAAATACAGGCTCATAATGTTTTCAAAGTCACTAGTTCTATGGAAAGAAACAGAACTTAGAATCCATCAATCAATTTAGGAAAGAGCAATAATGGAAACTCTTTTTCTAAACTGCCTTAGTAAAATTAAATGTTACCAGGTGGCTAGAGATAATACAGTGGAAATGCTATTATGTTGTATATGGCTGACTCTAGTTCAAAACCTGACATAGAATAAGATCCTCCAAACCCACCAGATGAGAGCCCTTAGCCCAGAACCAGAGGCAGGCCCTGAGTAAAGCTGGGTGTGGCAAAAAAATGACCAAGTATCTGCCTTGCTCAAGATGCTATATGCTGTAGCTTTCAGTTGTTATCAGTTAGAGAGTTGACTATATCTCAGATGTGCTATGTCATAGTCCCTCTGTCCTGAGAGATGCTCTAGGAACTTGAGAAATTACTATCTTTAGAATAACTGCTTCTTATAATATGAAAATTCTACTTTTTTGCTCCATAAGATCACACAGTTATTATCTTACCATGAGAGCTGTTATACTAAAAGAGTTAGGAAACACTGCAATATGACAGAGTAAAAAGTATAAAATATAGCATACCCGATGACTGTTCTTAGATATTCTCAAGAAATATTCTCTGGAATCACTAGAAACAGTATCTAAACCATAAGAAGATAAACCAACCAACACACAATTCAAAATAAAATTTATACACACCTTACGTATCAGACTACTTGAAGAAATGCTATATTGCTTCTTAAAAACTGAAAATTTCTCAAGTAAAATTCTGCTTGCTTGAGCACTCTGTGATTAAAAGGATAATAGTTTTGGATTATACAGTGAAATACTTTTAAAACCCTACAACTATTATTTATAGTACTGTTATTACCAAAACAAAACAGGTAGAAAACGTAGAATGCTAGAAATCATCAGAGAAATTTCAAAATCCAGTCTTGGTATGTAGCCTAAATATACTATCTAACTTCAGTGTTGGCCTACAGCTAAATAGATATTTTTGCATCTCTTCTTAGGAGCAACCAATGATCCTGTAATCTTAGAGGTTAGCACTGAATCTTTTTAAAATCTCAACTTTCAGAATTAAAAACAAACTAGAAACAAAGCAAAGCATTTAAATTTATTATGTGACTATTTGAATTTATTATGTGACTATTCATTGTCAAACAAAAGTAAGCATTCTAAAATTTCCTTAAATATGCTTAGTTTTGGAGCCAAAGAAATAGTACAGCAGGTAGGGTGCTTGCCTTGCACATGGTCAACCAGATTCTATCACAACATCCCATATAGTCCCCAAGCACCGCCAGGAGTAATTCCTGAGTGTAGAACCAGGAGTAAGCCCTGAGCATCGCTGAGTATGGTCCAAAACTCACAGTAAAGCTTAGCTTTATAGCTCAAATTCAGTATATATATATGAAGATATATGTGTTTTGTTACTTTTTTTATGTGTGCATTGTTAGAGTTTTTGGCATATTGAATACGCCACGGGGAGCTTGCCAGGCTCTGTTTCGGGTGAGATACTCCGGATAGCTTGCTGGGCTCTCCGAGAGGGGCAGATGAAACAAACCTAGGTCGGCAAAGTGCAAGGTGAACGCCTTACCCGTTGTGCTATCGCTCCAGCCCACGGGAGAGCCTGGCAAGCTACCCGTGGCATATTCCATATGCCAAAAACAGTAACAAGTCCCAAAATGGAGACATTAAGGGTGCTCGCTCGAGCAAATTGATGAGCAACAGGATGACAGTGACATTGATAGTGTGTATTTATTGTTGTAACCTGCTATAATAAATATAAGTATTATTAAATATTCTACTATTATCAAAAGTACTAGCTAGGGGGCTGGAGCCATGGCACAGCAGGTAGGGCATTTGCCTTGCACGCTGTCAACCCGGGTTTGATTCCTAGCATCCCATAAGGTCCCCTGAGAACCACCAGGAGTAATTTCTGAGTGCAGAGCCAGGAGTAACCTCAGTGCACCGCCAGGTGTGACCCCCCCAAAAAACGTACTACCAAGTAATCAGTAATTTTGTTATGAAGAAACAACTAAATATGAGTTGACAGCCTAGCAAATTTATAATGAAATGTTTTTGCTTTCTTCACTTAAACTAGGGCATTCAGGGGCCAGACAATAGTTCAGCATGTAGGGCACCTGGCTTACTCTTGACCAATGTGGGTTTGATCCCTGACAGTCCATATGAAAGTCCAATCCTGCAGGGTAACAGAATGCAGAGCAAGAAGGAAGTTCTGAGCACCACTAAGTATGGCCAAGAAAGCAAATAAATACTTTAATAAATACAAATAAAAAGTTATTGAATAAAAATAAGCTTTGGACATCTTTAAAGACGAAACAGCACTGACCATGCAAGTGGAAGCAAACATAAACAAATGGGACTACATCAAACTAAGAAGCTTCTGAACTTCAAAAGAAACAGTGACCAAAATACAGAAAGAGCCCACAGAATGGGAAAGAATATTTATCCAGTACCCATCTGATAAGGGATTAATATCCAGGACATACAAGACACTTGCAGAATTGTATAAGAAAAAAACCTCCAACCCCATCCAAAAATGGGGAGAAGAAATGAACAGAAGTTTCCTCAAAAAAGAAATACAGGGCTGGAGTGATAGCACAGCGGGTAGGGCGTTTGCCTTGCATGCGGCCGACCCGGGTTCGATTCCCAGCATCCCATATGGTCCCCTGAGCACCGCCAGGGGTAATTCCTGAGTGCAGAGCCAGGAGTGACCCCTGTGCATCACCATGTGTGACCCAAAAAGCAAAAAAAAAAATGCTCCAGATCCCTAGTCATCAGGGAGATGCAAATCAAAACAACAATGAGTTATCATCTCACACCACAGAGACTGGCACACATTCAAAAACACAAAAACAACCAGTGCTGACTTGGATGTGGGAAAAAAGGGACGCTCCTTCACTGTTGGCGGGAATGCCGACTGGTCCAGCCTTTCTGGAAAACAATATGGACAGTCCTTCAAAAACTAGAAATTGAGCTTCCATATGACCCTGAAATACCACTTCTGGGAATATATCCCAAGGATGCAAAAGATCACAGTAGAAATGACATATGTACCTATGTATTCATTGCAGCACTGTTCACAATAGCCAAAATATGGAAACAACCGGAGAGCCCTAAAACAGATGACTGATTAAAGAAACTTTGGTACATCTACACAATGGAATACTATGCAGCTGTTAGGAGAGATGAAGTCATGAAATTTGCTTATAAATGGATAAACATGGAGAGTATCATGCTAAGTGAAATGAGTCAGAAAGAGAGGGATAGACATAGAAGGACTGCACTCATTTGTGGAGTATAGAATAATGTTACATGAGGCTGACACCCAAGGACAGTAGATACAAGGACAGGAGGATTGCCCCATAGCTGGAAGCCTGCTTCATGAGCAGAAGGGAGAAGGCAGATGGAATAGACAAGGGATCACTAAGAAAATGATGGCTGGAGGAACCAGCTGGGATAGGAGATGCATGCCGAAAGTAGATAATGGACCAAACATGATGTCCTCTCAGTGTCTGTGTTGCAAGTCATAATACCCAAAAGGAGAGAGAGAGTATGGGGAATATTGAGGCAGGGGGAGGGTGGGAAAGGGGGGGTGGTATATCCGAGATTTGGTGGTGGGGAATGTGCACTGGTGGAGGGATGGGAGTTTGATCATTGTGAGATTGTAACCCAAACATGAAAGCTAGTAATTATCTTATGGTGATTCAATAAAAATTTTTTTAAAAAGAAAGAAGCTTTTGAAAGTATCCAGAAATTATTGCTGAAAAAACAGTAGAATGAAGAAGACTGGGTAATTTAAAAATCGCCAGCAATGAATTTTGTTTATTCACGTCTGTTGTGTTTTTAGAAAGTAGCTGTGGTACCATGCAAGGTAAGAGATTACTGAACACAGCAAAAATATACTTACTCACTTTGATAATTATTCTCCAAAGACCAACTGAACATCACAAGAACAATTTTGACAAATGCTTTAATGGAATTTTCAAATAAGATGGGTTATCAGCTATCATTTCAGCAAGGAGTTCTAAACCCTAATATATTTTACAGGTATTAAAATAGCAGGATTTACTGACAAACAATGGAGATTTGTTTTTTTAGTGAAGCAAAATCATTTTGATTGAAAGAAATTTAAAGAAGGGTGAGAAGAGAGAAAGATAGGAATATGTGTTCAAGACAGAAAACGGGCTTCTCCAGAGTGGAAAAAGCCTGGAAATTTTAAAGTGAGAATGTGGTTCATATGTTAGAACCTACCAAGGTATTGCCCAACCTGTTGTTCTTTGAGAAGACAATGACAGTATTGCTTACATAATAATTGATGTAAAATTCTTCTTACCACACTCCAAGGAGATTGCTGAAATTGACATGCATGCAACAAAAGATAGGGTGAATGTGGAAAACAATTTTGCATACATCAAAGGTCTATGTGAATCTTACTTCTAATTGGACTGGAGAGATAGCACAGCTGGTAGAGGGTTTGCCTTACATGAAGCCAACTTAGATTCGATTCCTCCGTCTCTCTCGGAGAGTCCGGCAAGCTACCGAGAGTATCCCACCCACACGGCAGAGCCTGGCAAGCTACTCGTGGCGTATTCGATATACCAAAAATAGTAACAAGTCTCACAATGGAGACGTTACTGGTGCCTGCTTGAGCAAATCAATGAAAAATGGGACGACAGTGTACAGTGCTACTTCTAATTATGATAGGCTAGGTAGTATTGCTGAAACTAAGAAAGCCACATGTAATGTGAAAAAGCTAATCTGCAAATCATCAAAGAACTAACGAGATAAATAAACTGTGCTAAAGTTTAAGAAAATTCCTGGGAAAATAAATCCGAATTAAAGGCTATTTGCCAAAACAGATGCAAATTTGAATTTCAGATTTTCAGCTTCTTGATCCAGAGGTGATAAACACTGAAGTATAGAATCCTGAATATGCACCTGAGTGAGATTCTATATATGTGTGTGTATATGTAAACTTATAACTTAAATATTTTGCATGTACTTACACAGGTATTTGTTGTTTATGTTGTTTACAAAGTATATAATTTAACAAATTTAACAATATTTAGTTGATACAAGTGATGATAGAATTTTTGAAATTCACTATGCAGAATAGAAGAAATTGTTCATAAAATAATATTAGTAAAGACACACATATAAAATTAAAAGCTATGTCTTTAATACTTGCAAATCAGTCTATGCCCTCAGGGCTATGTCTTCAGATTAAGAATGAATAGAAGTAAATCCATCTTTGTACAGACTTTGAGCCTAGACTGTGTCACAAGAATGGACAAAGGTTGAGGACATCCCTCAATCTTAGTTTAAAATAGGCACACAAAGAAACAAAATACCAAAGTATAGGGTCAGGGGTGTAGCTCAGTGATAGAGCACTTGTCTTGCATGTGTAAGACCTTTGATGAGTTTCATCCCTGATACTGCATGGTTACAGGGACACCACCTGAAGCAACCCAAGAGCACTTAGCTGGCAGTAACTCTGGGGCCATGGACCAAAGTTTTTTTTAAAAAAAATTATGTAGAGAGCTGGAGCAATAGTACAGTAGGTAGGGCACTTGCCTTGAACACATCCAACCAGGTTCAATCCCCAGCACTCCATATGGTCTCTGAGTCCCTCAAGGAGTGATCCCTGAGACAGAGCCAAAAGAAACTCCTGAGTACAGTTGAGTGTAACTCTCCAAAAATATTTAAAAATAAACAAAAAATGATTAGATAAAAACAAATTCTGGGCCAGCAGATAGTACAGTAGGAAAGGTTCTTGCCTTGCACATGGCTGACCCAGGTTCAATCCCGGCACTAGATATGGCCCCTAGAGTCTGCAAGCAGAGATCCCTGAGAGAAGATCAAGGAGTAAGAGCTGAGCACAACTAGATGTGGCCTAAAAACCAAATAAATAAATTATATAAATTATAAAACATATAAACTCTACAAAAATAAAAAGTTCAAAACTGTTTAAAATTACAGTGAACTAATTTAACAAATTTAACAATATTTAGTTGATACAAGTGAAGAAAGAATTTTTGAACTTCACTATGACAGAATAGAAGAAATTGTTCATAAAATATTATTGGTAAAAACACGTGCTATTTATAGGGTTCACCTGAAACAAACAACAAAAAAGGAATAAATACATCAAAGTGAGTAATTTTAAATTGATGAAAAATAAAACAATATTGGTAAGGCAATTCATAGAAAGTTAGAAGATTGATAACTTTAGTACTGTTGTCCCATTGTTCATTGATTTGCTCAAGCAGGAACCAGTCACGTCTCCATTGTGAGACTTGTTGTTACTGTTTTTGGCATATCGAATACACCATGGGTAGCTTGCCAGGCTCTTCCATGGAGGCAGGATAATCTCAGTAGCTTGCCTGGCTCTCTGAGAGGAACGGAGGAATCAAAACCGGAGTGGCTGCATGCAAGGCAAACGCTCTACTCACTGTGCTATTGCTCCAGTCCAAAGATAGATAAATGTATAATAAAAAGCTTCTAACTACATAAAGCAAAAATTATTACTATAAAAAGGAAGAAATGGAAAAGACTAGACAGATCTTATTCAATTGATTTTTCTAATATTTATTTTTTTTTTGAAAATCAGGCGGTATTTATTGTACAGTTTAGTACAGTTATTATTATAGTACAGTTTAAGCAAATTGAAGAGAAAATAGAAAAACACCCGATGCTCATGAATTGAGAATATCAACAATGTAAAATAGCACTTTGATAAAAAAACATAACACAGATTCAATACGATCCCATTAATATTTCAATGGCATTCTCACATAAGCAGTATAACATAAAAACGAGATCAAGCAAGCACTCTTTAAGGAAACAAAAATTATAGTTTTGTTAGTGTTAAACACTTTAAATATTAAATTAACTTAATACATGCTGTGTATCTTGAAATCATGGTTAAATAAAATATATTTTCAAAAATAAAATATCCTTATCATCAGACTAAATATAGATAAGCACAATAATTTTTAGAAATGCAAATTACATACACTGATATAATATTTATAATATCATTTCTATAGTTCCATTCTATTTTCTTAATTCAGGTACTAGTTGTCTGACAATTTGAATATCAGCTATCTAGTGAAATTTAATAAAATTTAACATTAAATAAAAACAAAAGGTAAGTCATTCAATATGTTACCTCATACTTTGGATAGACGGTTTCCTTAATGACAGAAACTGGAACAGAGAATTTGGGTGAAGCTGAATTCCAAAGAAACTTTGTAAATCCTGGATACGCAGACATCTTTGAAAATAACACATAAAGGTCATAAGACACTAAGAAATGGTTCCTAGGGTAAAATCTCAAGTTTCTGTGAAAGTTGTTTCTAATTGCTTAGAAAGAGCAGTGATTGGTTTCACTGTCTCCAAAAGTCTGGGAATGACAACTTTTCATATTCATCAGATTAGCAAAAATTTTAAGTTGGTCATTGCAAGTGATATATGTTCATGCTAAGGATGTGGGAAAGCTAGCACAACCATACTGGAGGCAAACTACCCATTTCTTATAAAACAGAAAATGCACATGCCACAAAATTCAACATTTCACCCACAATCTAAAGAATTCTCACACGTTAATGAAAAGATACCTACAAGGATTTTCAGACAGCATCACAAATCATGAAATCCCTGTTAATCATCAATTTCTCGAGCGGGCTCAGTAACCTCTCCATTCGTCCTTTCCCTGAGATCTTAGAAGTCTCTCTCAACTCAGCCCTCTCAATGAAGTCGCACTGGAGGCTCTTTCAGAGTCAGGGGAATGAGATCCATCCTGTTACTGGATTTAGCATATGAATACACCATGGGAAGCCTGCAAGGCTGTCCCTTGTGGGCAGGAAACTCTCAGAAGCTTACCAGTTTCTCCCAGAGGGAGAAATAGGCTACAGGATGCGCGCTTCTGGGAGCTCGATTTTAAGACTCTGGATGTTAGCCGTTGATGGAATTACACACACCTGGGTTCCTCTGCCAGTACCTTCATGCATGAGGCCTGTCCGAACGTGTGGAGAGGGGCCTCAAGCATGGCTGTGGTTAGGTTCCCGTGGTCTTCGGCCACCGGGAGCTCTGCTAGGGGTGGGGAGGGAAGCTGGAGCCCATCCCCTTCGAGGGGCCTCGGGGAAGACGGCCAAGCGTGCAGGCAAGAGACAGCATATAAAAGAATAAAAATTAAACCCCAATCTAAACGCCCATCAATAGAAAAAGAGATTAATTTTTAAAACTTGAAATATATTACTATACATAATAAATTCATCCAAGCACAAAAGGCTATAAATCACAGCTGGATCACAAAAAGAGATGTACTATATGATGGCATACAGAACATAATAGAGGCCAGAGAGACAGTAGCTGAGGTAAAGTGCAATTCCTAAAAATCTCCAGATATGGCTCAAATCCCCCTCCAAATAAAGAGTGGTATGCTAAAACACAAAACTACATAATTTACTGTTTAGGATCACAAAATAACTAGCAAATTACCCCACAGGCTTGAGCAAAAAGCAAAAGAAATAAAACTAAATAAAAGTAAAAGTAAAATCATCTAATAATTTTCAATGTTTTGTTATTAAAATATTTACGCTTTATTATATTTGAGGTAATATGGTTAGAGTAGAATTAATATTGTCTGTGATATATAGTTATTGCAACATCACAACTATCAAAATGCCAAAGACCCACCACCATTGCATTGTCACTTTAGTCTGATCTTCCTCCCCCCAAGTCTCAATTGCTTTTTTTCTAGTTCCTCAACTGAAAAGTTAGGCTATTCATATGCTATTTTTATTGTTTCGCTATGTAAGCCTATTTTGCTTACACCTTGGCACTTTTGTGCAGTGCCCCATTGGTTCTAGTAGTTTACTCTTTATCCTTGTTCATCTTTAGGAATCTATTTCTTTTTTAATTCCCCTTGCACTCAAAGGTCAAGACAAACAGTTTCAGAACATTAGTTCTTATCCAGAATGATAATTTCCGACTATCATTGTCAAGGTGGTCCCTTTATCCCAACTGCCTTCTCCCCCAGGACTTGAAGCAAGCTTTCAAACATGGACCAATCCTGGCCTTTGTTTCTACTGTCTTTGGGTATTAGTTTGAAAATGTTTTCATAACTCCCTCATACTGAGTGATAACCTTGTAAGGTATAGGATTCTTTGCTGGAGGTTTTTTTAATTCAGTATCATGAATAGATCATTTTATTTTCTTCTTGCTTATAGTTTCATTTGAGAAATATAACATAACTCTTATTGGGGTTCCCTTATACATGAGTCTTTATTTCTCTCTTGCATCTTTTAGTAAACTCTCTCTCTCTTTCTCTCTCTCTCTCTCTCTCTCTCTCTCTCTCTCTCTCTCTCTCTCTCTCTCTCTCTTTCTCCATTTCTAGTAATGTGTGTTTTGGAGTTTTTATGCTTGTGTTCACTTTGTTTGACACTTTTTGTGACCTCCAGAGATGGGAGTGCACTAGCCTACCCTCTCTGATTGAGGGGCATATTCGATTAATATTTCTTCCCCTTTCTCTCCTCTCCCTCTGAAATTTCTAGGATGCCGAGGCTATTTCTCTCGATGTAGTCAATTATAAGTCCTAAATTTTTTTCATTTAAAAAAATCTCTATTTTCTGACCTCTTCTTTTTTGATGACGTCATATACCTTGTCTTTGAAAATGTGAATTTGGGGCTTCTTTCATTCTGATGCTAAGTCCTGCTACTGTAGTTAATTGTATTTTAACCTCAACAGTTTTTTTCTTTAATGAGTTACCAAGATATAGTTACAAAGCTTTCATGATTAAGTTTCAGTCATACAATGATTGAACACCCATCCCTCCACCAGGTGCACATTTTCCACTACCAATGTCCCCAGTATCCCTTCTGCCACCCCACCCCACCCCACCCTCTGCTTCTATGGCATACAATGTCCTTATTTCTCCCTCTCTACTTTTGGCATTATGATTTGCAATACAGATAGTGAGAATCGGCCATCCTGTTTGGTCCTTTATCTACTTTCAGCACACATCTCTCATCCCAAACGATTCCCCCCAACTATCATTACTTAGTTTATTTTGGGAGGTAGGTGGTTTTTGTGCCATAATTGATGGTACTCAGAGCTTACTTCTGGCTCTATGCTCAGGGATCACTCTTCGAAGTGCTCAAGGGGCCATTTTCTGTGCTGGGAATCAAATCTGGGTCTGCTGCTTGCAAGGAAAGTGACATAATACTATGCTATCACTCTAGACCCTGTATTTTCCAGTTCTATCATTTTGGCTTGAATGAGTTCTTTCATTATTTTTACTCTCAATAGGTTTCTTTGACTTTACTGATTCTTGGTTCTAAGGTTCTTCTTAGCTCAATAAACAAAAGTTTATTGTTTTAGACTGATGCTCTAAGGCAGTTTAGAATTATTTGATACAGTTGAGGGACCTCTCAGACTTTTGTCCCCATTCATCAATGTGACTAAATTCATTTTTTTAATCACTGTATCACTGTCATCCCACTACTCATCAATTTGCTTGAGTGGGCACCATTAAACTAAGAAGCTCAAAGGAAATAGTGACTAAGAGATAAAGACAGCCCATGGAATGGGAAAAATGATTTACCCAGTACCCATCTGATAAAGAGTTAATATCAAAGGTATATAAGGTACACATAGAACTTTACAAGAAAAAATATCCAATACCATCAAAAAATAGGAAAAGAAATGAACAAAAACTTTCTCAAAGAAGACCCTCAAGTGGCTAAAAGGCACATAAAAATACTCTATATCATGAATCATCAGGGAGAGGCAGATCAAAATAATAATGGATATCATCTCACACCACAGAGACTGGCATACATATAAAAGAACGAGTGTTGGCATGGATGTGGGAGGAAAGGGACTTTTGTTTATTGTTGGTGGGAATGACGATTGGTACAACCTTTTTGGAAAACAATATGGATATTCTTCAAAGAGCTAGAAATTGAGCTCCCATTTAAACCAACAGTACCACTTCTGAGAATATACCTTGATGGCCCAAAAATACATAGCAGAAATGTCATCTGCACTTCTATGTTCATCACAGCACTATTCACAATAGCTATAATTTGGAAACAACCTGAGTCCCAAGAACAGATAACTGGATAAAGAAACTATGGTGCATTTATACAATGAAATACTACGCAGCCATTAGGAAAAATGAAGTCATGAAAATTGCTTATAAATGGATAAACATGGAGAGTATCATGCTGAGTGAAATGAGTTGAAAGAAGGACAGATATGGAATGACTTCATTTATTTGTGGGATGTAAAAAGTAATATAGTATGACACTAATATCTAAGGCCAGGGAAAACAGGCCAGGAGAACTGTCAATTGTTGGAATGTATCACAAGTGCACAAATGTGTGTGGGATACATTTATAGGATAGATAAGATAGAGAAGATGTCAATAATAGTTGGAAATAAGCACACTGGACAAGAACTGAGTATTGAAAGTAGGTAAAGGGATATACATGATAACCTTTCGGTATCTGTGTGACAAACCACAATGCCCCAAGGCAGACACACACACACAGATCTCACAGATAGAGAGAGAGAGAGAGAGAGAGAGAGAGAGAGAGAGAGAGAGAGAATGCCTGCCATAGTGGCAGGAGATGGGAAGGTAACTGGGGACATTGGTGATGGGAAATGTACACTAGTGAAAGGATGGGTGTTGGAACATTATATGATTGAAACCCAATCATAAACAACTTTGTAAAAAAAAGTCCAATATAAATAAAGTTCTTAGTTTAAAATAAACCCGTAAGATTTCACTCACAAAATTACATTTTTCTCCTTCACTTGCTACTCTTTGCAGTCTTCATCCTAAAAGTTTTGGTCTCTTATTTTCTTTTTAAATCAAACATTGTAATTTCAGAAATACTATAAAATATCTCATGTAGTTTTAGTATAATTATTTATCATTTATGAATAAAATCAGAATTACTCTTTAAAAATAAAAGTAATTTTAAAAATATGACAATAAAAACAAAATTCATTGAACATAAATTGAACCAAATTAGAGTAAACTATAAAATGTCAAAATTTGTGGAACACAGCTCAAACAGTTTTAAGAGGAAAATTTATAATAATCAAAAGAGAAAAGGGCAGGTATCAAATAGTAACTAAAGCCCCTTCCTCAGGAACCTGAAAAAATAAAGAGTAAAATAAAACAAAAGCTATCTCCACAGACCCTGCAAAAGAATAATTAGAGAACACATGTATATACATAAATTTGCAACTTACATGAAATGGAACAATTCTTCAAAAACTGAAAAATACCACAGCTCACTCAATATAAAACATTTAATTTGAATAGCCTCATAAACTTTTTTTTCTCATTTTATTGATTTCACTTTATTTAAACACCACGATCTACAGAGTTGTTCATAGTACAATTATCATGGGTGTTCAGTGTCCCAGCACCACCCCACTGCCCGAGTCATGTTCCCTCTGCCGTCCTCTCTGTCTTCCCAGCCACCCACGAGTGTCCCCTTAGAGGCACACAGTCCTGTGTTATATACTGCTCGTTACAACCCAATAGCTGAAGAAATGATCAAAAATACTGTAGTAGAAGAAAATTTGTGAAAATTGTTCTATCTTACCATGAGGTTGTTAAGTCTTTGAGGATTTACTAAGCTGTTTGTTGTTAACTGAGACTTTTGTATTATTGCTTTCTCTGTTAAATCTAGTTGGCTTCTATGTTTCTTTCCCACCCAATTTGGTGTACTCTCACTGGAATTTAGTACTGTGGAGTTGGAGGTGTTGTATGGTCAGGTGATACAGAAACTCCAGGATACGTAGAACTGGATGATCCGTAGAAACAGATGAGTCTTAGTGAAGCTGTGGCTTTTAGACCATAGACCATTGGCATGGTGGTGATGCTGGGTCACCGGCAGGTGCAGCTGCCAGGGCATTGGCAGGGCAGGAACACAGCACGCTCTACTCCTGAGGGTGCCCTGGAGTTTTCTTTTATTTATTTATTTTTAATTAGTGAATCACCATGGGGGTACAGTTACAGATTTATACATTTTTGTGCTCATGTTTCCCCCATACAAAGTTTGAGAACCCATCCCTTCACCAGTGCCCATTCTCCACCACCAGTACACCCAACATCCCTCCTACCCTCCCCATTCCCGTCTCCCCCCACCCCACCCTCCCACTGTGGTAGGGCATTTCCTTTTGTTCTCTCTCTCACATTAGGTGTTGTGGTTCGCAGTAGAGATGTTGAGTGGCCACTGTGTTCAGTCTCTAGTCCACATTCAGCCCGCATCACCCTTCCCCCGCATGGCCTCCAACCACATTATACTTGGTGATCCCTTCTCTGAGTTGCCCTCTCCCCAGAATGTGAGGCCAGCTTCCAAGCCATGGAGTCAACCTTTTGGTATTTATTTCTACTATTCTTCTATTCTTGGGTGTTAGTCTCCTACTCTGTTATTCTATATTCCACAGATGAGTGCAATCTTTCTGTCTGTCTTTCTCTTTCTGACTCATTTCACTTAGCATGATACTTTCCATGCCGATCCACTTATACGCAAAATTCATGACCTCCTTTTTTCTAACAGCTGCATAGTATTCCATTGTATAGATGTACCAGAGTTTCTTCAACCAGTCATCTGTTCTAGGAAACTCTGGTTTTTTCCAGATTCTGGCTATTGTGAACAATGCTCCAATGAACATAAAAGTGCAGATGTCATTTCAACTATACTTTTTAGCTTCTCTGGGATATATTCCCAGCAGTGGTATTGCTGGGTCAAATGGGAGCTCAATTTCTAATTTTTTGGTAAGTGACCATATTGTTTTCCAAAAGGGCTGAACCAGTCGGCATTCCCACCAGCAGTGTAGAAGGGTCCCTTTCTCCCCACATCCTCTCCAACAGCAGTTGCTTTTGTTCTTTTGGATGTGTGCTAGTCTCTGTGGTGTGAGGTGGTATCTCATGGTTGTTTTGATCTGCATCTCCCTGATGATTAGTGATGTAGAGCACTTTTTCATGTGCCTTTTGGCCATTCGTATCTCTTCCTTGGTAAAGTTTCTGTTCATTTCTTCTGTTCATTCTCTGATGGGGCTGGATGTTTTCTTCTTGTAGAGTTCAACCAGTGCTTTATATACCATTGATATCAACCCCTTATCTGATGGGTATTGTGTGAATATCCTTTCCCATTCTGTAGATAGTCTTTGTATTCTGGTCACTGTATCTTTTGCGGTGCAGAAGCTTTTTAGATTAATGTAGTCCCATCTGTTGATCTCTTTTTCTACTAGATTGCTTAGTTCCGTGTCATCTTTGAAGATACCTTTATCTTCAATATCGTGGAGGGTTTTGCCGACCTTGTCTTCAATAAACCTTATGGTTTGTGGTCTGATGTTGAGGTCTTTTATCCTTTTTGACCTGACTTTTGTGCATGGTGTCAGGTCGAGGTCTAAGACCATTCTTTTGTATGTGGTTTTCCAGTTGTGCCAGCACCATTTGTTAAAGAGGCTTTCCTTGCTCCACTTCACATCTCTTGCTCTCTTATCAAAGATTAGATGATCATACATTTGGGGTTGTGTGTAGGGATATTCCACCCTGTTCCTTTGGTCTGTGGCTCTGCCTTTGTTCCAGTACCATGCTGTTTTAATTGTTCCTGCTTTGTAATAAAGTTTGAGGTTGGGGAGGGTGATGCCTCCCATCGTCTTTTTCCCAAGAATTGTTTTAGCTATCCGTGGGCGTTTGTTGTTCCATATGAATTTTAGGATTGCTTGATCCATTTCTTTGAAGAATGTCATGGGTATCCTTATAGGGATTGCGTTGAATCTGTATAATGCTTTGGGGAGTATTGCCATTTTGACAACATTGATTCTCCCTATCCACGAGCAGGGTATATGTTTCCATTTCCTCATGTCCTCTTTTATTTCATGGAGTAGCGTTTTATAGTTTTCTTTGTAGAGGTCTTTTACTTCCTTGGTTAAGTTGATTCCAAGGTACTTGATTTTCTGGGGCATGATTGTGAATGGGTAGCCTCATAAACTTTTGAAGAAAACTGAATTCTTAATTGAAAACCTCTTCTGTCTAATGAGAAATGATTGGTAGGTTTTTATCTTTTATGTTTTTAAACAAAACAGGCAACTACTATACAATAAGAGGGATAAAGGAACTATATATACATATGTATATATATACTGAAAGGCTGAATATTTGAAGAATTATGCTGGAAAGCCAATTATAAAATGTCAGTAGTTATTATTTACTTTATTATATAATTTGTGAAAAGGATGAAGTTCTGGAAACAAACAGATATCAGTGGTCACTAGAATTTGAGCGGGGAGTTGTGGGTGATGGCTGTACCTATGAAAGAACATGGGATATCTTGTGGTGATGAAAATGTTCTATATTTTCATGTATCAATGTCAAGATCTTGCTCATGATATTGTACTATAGTTTTAAAAGTGTTACCTCTAAAACAAACTGGATGACAGGATATCTCTGTAGTATATCTTAAAACTGCAAGTGGATCTGCAGTTATCTGAAAATTACAACTTATTAAAATTTATGGCTTTTAAACCAAAGAAGAGAGAAAAGATAAACAGTTAAAAAGAGAGTGCAACTCTTTTCCGGTTACGGTGGCACATCGCATCATGAACAGCAAGGTGTCCCATGACTTGCAGTGAGAGGCTGTGTTGAAAGCCCTGAATGGGAATGTCAGCACAAGTTCTGATATTTCTGGAGATGGAGGAGCTGCAGATCAGCCTGAAGAACTATGACCCACAGAAGGACAAGTGCTTCTCAGGAACCGTTAGGCTCACGTCTACCCCTGATGAGGCCAAGGCTGTGGATATCTCCCCCACATGAATATTGAGCTGCTGAAGAAACTCAGCAAGAATAAGAAGCCTGTGAAGAAGCTGGCCAAGAAGTGATACCTTGCTGGCTTCAGAGTCTAATCAAGCAGATCCCCAGAATCCTGGCCCCTGGTCTGAATAAGGCTGACAACTTTCCTTCTCTGCTGAATGATATGAAAACCAAGTGGCCAAGGTTGATAAAGTGAAGTCATAATCTAGCTCTGAATGAAGAAGGTGGTGTAACTGGCAGTGGCTGTCAGGCATGAGAAGATGACAGATGGTGAGCTTGTTTACAACATCCACTTGGCTGTCAATTTCCTGGTGTTATTACTCAAGAAGAATTGGCAGAACGTCTGGGCTTTATACTCAAGAGCACCATGGGTAAGCCACAGCACTTATATGAGGGTACAACTAAAGAAATCCTAGTGGTACCAAAGGGAGGGAGGGGGAGGGGAGAGAGAGAGAGAGAGAGAGAGAGAGAGAGAGAGAGAGAGAGAGAGAGAGAATGAGAATTACAGAGAAGGGAGACCACTATGACTACGATAATGGAAAGTGTACAAGAACTGTATGCTGAAAGGAGGTAAAGTGATATGCAGGATTCCCTTTCAATAAAAATAATGCAAAACCATAGTGTCTCGAAGGGAAAAAGTAAAAAGGAAAGTGTCTGCCATAAAGGCAGGGTGGGGGGGGGGCGTGCTGGGGTGGTGGAAGGGAAATTGGGGACATTGGTACAGGGACATGGGCACTGGTGAAGGATGGGTGTTTGAACATTGCATGATTGAAACTCAGCTATGAAAAACTTTATTACTTTATATCTCATGGTGATTTTATTTAAAAAATTTGTAAAAAGAATTCATTACAGGGGCCAGAGCAATAGCACAGCGGGTAGGGCTTGCATGCAGCCGACCCAGGTTTGATTCCCAGCATCCCATATGGTCCCCTGAGCACCACCAGGGGTAACTCCTGAGTGCAGAGCTAGGAGTAACTCCTGTGCATTGCTGGGTGTGACCCAAAAAGAAAAAAAAAAAGAATTCATTACATTTTCATTTGTCAGCTGAAAAAAGTAATCAAAATTCAAAACCATATTGTGACTTTTTCACATCTTGATACAATAAAATCTGTTGTTTTATTTTATGTTTTCTGTTGTTTTATTTTAAATTACTGTTTGACTCACTCATGATTTTGTAACATTCTGCATTGTATAGTTGAAAAATATCCCTCAGTGAGTTATATGGATCTTTAAATGTTGACACATTTCTCTATGCATATCAAAATACTTTATTTTTTGTCATATATATGCATATATAAACATATTATAGCATTCAGAACATGGCAAGTTCATAGTAAGACTTGTGTTTACTGGAATTCTAAATTTTACTAAAGGCTTAATTTTTTCCATTAGTACATATACTCTATTATTTTACTTAAAGAGTTTGCGTCTGTGTTTTAGTGTCATTTTGTATAGTACTTGGGGTTACTTCTGGCTCTGTAGATGGTTATCACAAGTCTGATCTGTAAACAGGAGCACTGGTTAGCTGCTTGAATCAGATAGTATGCAATGCTCCACTCTTAGCTTCCACATAGCATCAAGAATATTGAAAAAAAAAGAAGGAGATTGGGCTGGAGCTATAGCACAGTGGGTAGAGCATTTGCCTTGCACGCAGCCGACCCGGGTTTGATTCCTCTGCCCCTCTTGGAGAGCCCAATGAGCTACTGAGAGTATCTCGCCCGCACGGCAGAGCCTGATAAGCTACCTGTGGCATATGCGATATGCCCAAAACAGTAACAACGAGTCTCACAATGGTTTGTCTTGTCTTACGATTTGCCCCTTCAGTCCTTTTTCTTTCTTTCATTTTTTAAAAAATTTTTAGTAGTGAATCATCATGAGGTACAGTTACAAACTTATGAATTTCGTGTTTACATTTCAGTCATACAGTGATCGTTTACCCATCCCTCCACCAGTGCCCATTCTCCTCCACCACTGTTCCCAATATCCCTCGCAACACCTCCACCCCATCCCTCACCACCCCACCGTGCCTCTGTGGCAGGGCATTCCCTTTTTTTCTCTCTCTTTTTGGGTGTTGTAGTTTGCAATAGAGGTATTAAGTGGCCATCATGTTCGGACTCTAGTCTACAAGTGAAATGAGTCAGAAAGAGAGAGACAGACATAGAAAGATCACACTCCTCTGTGGAATATAAAGTAACAGATCGGGAGACCAACACCCAAGAGTAGTAGAGATAAGGACCAAGAGGTAGGTCCCTCAGCTTGGAAACTGGCCTCACATACTAGGGGAAAAGGCAGCTGAGATAGAGAAGGGAACACCAAGTTGAGGACGTTGGGAGGACCCATTTGGGTTGAAAAATGCCCTTCAGTCCTTTTTAAAGTTGGTTTTGAGTCAATGAAGTTCCTGACTTCTTGTTTATTCATGAAGTTATACATAATTCCTTCAAATCTAAATGATAGTTATATTGTATTGTCAGTGCGACATTCATTTCATTGAGCTTTTTCACTATATACCATCACTGTCTATGGAACTAGAGAGGGTTTCATCTAATGAGTCAACTGTAAATCTAAGGGTCACTCCTTTTTATGGAATTTCCTTCTTTGATCTTGCTCCTTGTAGCATTGTGTCGCTATCTATAGTATTCATCGTTCTGATTAGGATATGTCTTGGAATCTTTTCATTAGGTTCTCTTTTAGCTGGTACTCTTCGGGCTTCTTGGATCTGGATGCCTGCATTCTGTAGCTCTGAGAACTCTTCAGCAATGATGTCTTTAACTGTTACTATTTCACTGTGGTTGCCTCCATGTCCCTTTGGGACTCCACTGATTTTTATGTTGTTCCTCTTGAATTCATCTCATAGTTCTCTTGCCTGCCCTTGAGCTATTTTGAGGTCTTTTTCCATCTTCTGTTGTTGCCTGAGTGCTTTCTGCAGCTTATCTTCAAGCTCACTGATTCTGTCTTCGGCTATTGTCATTCTACTGTTGAGGGTACCAACTGAGAACTTCATTTCATCTACCGGATTTTTTTTATTAGTGACACTTCTGTTTGTAGTTTTTCTTATTTCTGCTCTCCTTTCCTCCTGTATTTTATTGGCTATTTGTTACACTGCTTCTTTCATATCATACTGTATTTTATTGGATGCCTGTTGCACTATTTCTTTGAACTCATTAGATATCCTCTCGGTTTTGTCTCTGAACTCTTTATCAGAAAGATTATGTATGTGGATATTATTTGTTTAGACTTCAGGACTCTTTTCTTCATCCACTCCTTATGGTGGGATCTGTGCTGTTTCCCCATGATACTGTGGTAGTCTGGACGTGGATCCTTCCAGTTCACTATCAGGGTCCCCCTCTCACTGTCAGGAAAAACTAGGTAGATAAGAGTCTCCTCTTTCTCCTCCAAGGATCTTACCTTCGTTTCTCATGTTCCTGTGTGACTTTGTGTGGTGCCTCTAACCCTGATTCAGGAGTGTGTTCATTGGCCTGAACTTACTGTTATTTTAATTGGGATTGTTCTGATTCTTGTGTCCACCGTTATTTTTGTAAGCTTTGGGGGTATGTTGATTGGAATAGGCTAATGGACTATTACCTAATGTGGTTGGGGTAACCAGGCTGCCCTCATAAGAATTTGGTATAAGAGGTCAAGATATGGGTCCAATGCACTATGGAAGGGGAATTAAACTGGTGGCTACAAGTGGCTGCCTTCCAGGAAGCCCCACCACTGCCAGTGTACCTAGCCTGATGTCACAGTTCAATTCCCACTGCAGGTTTCCACACTTCTAAAAATGCAAATGTTCCTCTTGCCTAGGTGCTAATCTGGGAAATTTTTCTATTGTCTTTGTTATTTATCTCTACCTCAATTCCTTTATGGAGTCTCTCTCTCTCTCCCTTCTTTCTGTCTCTCTCATATATCTCTCTGTCTCCCTCTCTCTCAATGTATTCTATAGGAATTAGTAAAGCGTAGTCATTCTACTCTCCTTGAGTGTACTGGTCAATAAATCTCAATTAGAGTCTAGTTTTTGATGGAGTTGTAGAGTTCTTTCATATCCTTATTGACATTTTTCCTAAAGTGTTCTATCAATTATTTAGAGAAATATGTTAAAGTTCTCTGCAATTGTAAAATTGCCTATTTCTCTTCTCAGTTTAACTAGGTTTTGTTTCACATATTTCACACAGATTTCACACACTATAAAAAATATCCATTCCTGTTAGATTGATAATTTTTATCATAATACAAAATCTCTCTGTAAACTAGTTCTCATACTCTGTTACCTCTGGTCATTTGGGATTCTTTTACCATGTTCCTTTATATCCCACATATGAGATACATATCTGAGCTTACCACAGTAAGCTGTCAGGAGGGTGGAGGGGACAATTAGACAATGATGGGAGAAGAAAACACTTCCATAAAGAAGGTGTGGTGCTGTATACAAGAAAACCAACTGTAAGTAACAGTTTCTAAAATAAACTTTTCTAATTCCTCTTTGTCTGATAACATTTTTTGCTTAGAATTTTCCTCCTAATACTGATATATCCACTCTTATTTTTCTTTTGAGGCTCGCACCAAACCACGTTAATGAATGAGCTCAAGAGTTTCCAAAGACAGGCGTCTGTTTGTGGCTTTTTCATTCTCAGCATTCTTTGCACAGTAATGGAGGTGCTGAACCAGTCGATCGTATTCCTTGTCGATGTTGTCAAGGACAGCATCTTCCCACATTGCCACAATAGTCCCAAAGAGCTCCTAATTGGTGGTCATTATGGGAGTTCCCTTCTTAAATGTAAACCTTGCAGACCTTTCTCCCCACTCTGTGAACTAGAATTTTGCATGAAGGAGACAGTGGTCTGATCACATTTGGAATTTTGGGACAACAGTGACATCAGTCAGGCAAAACCTTCGATTGAATATGATGTGGTCGATTTCATTGTGGAACTGTCCACTGGGAGATTTCCATGTCCAGCGTTCAGATTCGGCCTTCTGGAACTATGAGTTACCATGGATGGTCTTGGTCGCGACATGATGAACTCAGACAGTCTCTAACACTGATCGTTCCATTCTAGGCCATGGGTCCCAATGTGGAATTCCTCAGGCAACCTTCTCGGTCCTATCTTGGCATTAAAATCACTGACAATGATCTTATAGAAGGTGTGCTCTTCTTTATAGAACCTCTCCAGTTCCATATAAAACTTTTCAATTTCTTCTTCATCATAGTTGAATGTTGGTGCGTAGACAATGAAGATAGAAACTGCCAGCAGTGAGCTACATCTATTCAAGCATAATTGTCCGATTTGGGTTGTTAGGTATTCGAATGAATCAATGCTCATGGCCAAGTTCATGTTGACAAGGACACCAACACCACGGACACCTCTGTTGTCGCATGTTCCAAGGAACAATTCTTCTCCAGTGTCGAAAATTGGCGTGATGTGATCGATGTCTTCTCATTTCGGTCAGACCAATGACATCGTACTTGATCTGCGCTTGCACCGTCAGGTTCTCGATGGATGCTTCCGATGCCAGCATACGTGTGTTGAAAGTATAGACAGTCATTTTAGTCTTTCTTCATTTTGGCAGTCTAGTTCATTCCTGAGAACCACAAGCTAACGTCCGAGCTCGCAAAGCTGTGAAGAGAAGCAATAAAGGAAGACCTCAAAGAGAGAAGAGCAGCAGTGTTGGCCAATGCAGCAGAAGCCAGGAAAAGTATTCGCAACACTCGCATGTCCTTCGCCAACTACAGGACCAAGATGACTGCCCTCAGACATCCTGATGGATCTATCACAACTTTCAGAAAGGTAATGGAGAGGATTATCCACGACTTCTACTCGGATCTCTTTGATAGCGACGTCCACCTGCCCACATACCAAATTTCGCAGGATGGATATGTCATTCCCAACATCCTCCCTTTTGAAATCCAACATGCCATTTTGTCAGTAAAGACCCGTAACAGCACCTGGTCCAGACAAGGTAAGACCTGAACACCTGAAGAATCTGCCACCAGTACTCATCAATACACTGGCTCAACTCTTCATACACTACGTCTCTGAAAGCAAGGTTTCGTCCCAGTGGAAAACCAGTAGGACTGTTCTGTTGTACAAGGGGGACATCCACAACATCAGCAACTATCGCCCAATCTGCCTGCTGTCTGTCATCTACAAGTTGTTCACCTGAGTCATCCAGAAGAGACTAGGCAGAACACTAGATGAAGGACAACCACGCAAGCAAGCCAGGTTCCGAAAAGGATTCAGCATGATTAACCATATCCACACAGTGACCAAACTCATTGAAGTTTCGCGAGACTTCAAGACGCTGCTCTATCTAACGTTCATCCACTTGAAGAAAGCCTTCGATTCTGTTGAGACTAAAGCGGTCATCGAAGCCCTAGCCAAACAGGGCATTCAAACTCAGTACATCAAGATCTCCATGAGCTGTATTACAAATTCAACACTAGGATCTCACCATTCTACAAGGAAGTGATCATTGACGTAAAGAGAGGGATTTGGCAGGGCGATAACATTTCACCAAAACTCTTCAGTGCCACCCTCGGGAATGTCATGCAACGACTGGAATGGGAAGAAATGGGAGTGAAGATAGAGGATCGGCAACTACACCATCTCCACTTCATTGATGACATCGTTCTCATAACACCAAACATTAGCCAAGCAGCACAAATGCTGGCTGACTTTGACCTCAAGTGTGAAAGGTCGGATTGCAGCTGAACCTCCACAAGACGATGCTCATGAAAAACAAACTAATCCCTGACGTTCCATTTGCTCTTAATGGAATGAACATCTCCGAATGCAGCAGCTACGTGTACCTGGGTCGAGATCCCAACATGAGGAATGACTTGGAGCCAGAACTGCGCAGGAGGAAGAGAGCAGCGTGGAACACCTTCAAGAGCATCGAAGAAGTTGTTAAGAGGACAAAGGACCTCTGACTTCGGGCACATCTTTTCGATTTCCACCATTCTTCCTGCACTAACATATGCCTCAGAGACCTGGGCCCTACAAAAACAGGATGAGAACACTATTCGGGTATCCCAAAGAGGAATTGAAAGAGCTATGCGAGGAGTATCACGTCTCACTCAAGTGAGAGAAGGAATCCGGAGTCCCGACCTTCACCAATGATCAAAAATCAGGACGCTGTCTCATTTGCCAAGACATCAAAAGATGGGCCGAACATGTAATGCGATTCAGAGATGACCGCTGGACTAGAGCAGTTACCGACTGGATCCCACGGGAAGTCAAAAGACCGTGTGGCCGCCCAACAACGAGATGGTCAGACTTCTTCGTCAAGACCCTGAATGAACGATTTGAGGCTCTTCCTGTTCCTGGAGCAAGTAGATATCATTGCCCTACACTAGCACGCGACAGGGACAAATCGAGATGTTACTGGTGCCCGCTTGAGCAAATCAAAGATCAACGGGAAGATAAGTGATACAAATGACAAGTGATTTTTCTTTTATTAATGCTCAAATGTCTTTTTATAACATTTTATATGAAAATATCCTATATCAGGCTGAAGCAATAGTACAGTGGGTAGGGCGTTTGCCTTGCATGCAGCTGACCCGGGTTCAATTCCCAGCATCCCATATGGTCACTAGAGCACCACCAGGAGTAATTCCTGAGTGCAAAGCTAGGAGTAATTCCTGTGCATCGACGGGTGTGAACCAAAAAGCTAAAAAAAAAAATCTTAAATCATTGTATTTGAAATCTGCCATTTTATTTTTTTCTGATTCATCTTTCATATTTGCTCTGGTTTTCTTTTCCCTGATTTCCTCTTACATGGACATGTTTTATAATTTCACTTTAAACTATCTATGGTGTTTTACTGTGAATCTTTTATACAGTCTTTTTAGTTTAGCTCTCATAATTACATTATGCAAGCATATATTACAAACTTCGTTACTTCAAGTAATGTATAGAAACCTTACCTCCTTTAGGTCTCCTTACTCTTCTCCACTTATAGCTCTCTTGATCATTATTTTATACATACATTTAACAATGATGATAATTTAACCCTCAACTATCAAAGATAATTAAGAAAACTAAAAAGGAGAAGGAAACTATTACACTCACCCATATTTTTTTCTAGATATTCTAAAATGTTTTCCCTTTATCATTTTTTTTCCCTCTAGGCAGACTTTTAAGGTAAGCGTGCTGGTGATAAATTCTTTTAGCTTCCTCTTTCATCTGAAAATGTCATGATTCACCCTCAGACTTCAAGAATATTTCCTCTGGATACAGGACTCTGGGCTCACAATTCTCTTCTATGCCTTGCCACTTAATGTTGTCCCCATGGTTTAAGATGAGAAATACACTTCCATTCAAATTGTTTCCATTGGTAGATAAAATTTTGTGATGCTCTTGATACTTTCAAGACTTTTTTTGTTATGAACTTTTCAGACGTTTGATTATCATATGGATTGGTACCAATTCCTTGGGACTATTTTTTTCTCTTTGTTAATTTTACTCTTGCTATATTGAATATTGAAATCTGTTTAGCCCTAATTTTTTCCTCTATGCTTTCAATAGTCCTTCTTTTTTTCTCTTTACAGTACTTTGAAAACACAAATTTTATATTTTTGTTATACTCCCACAATTCCCTGAGTCTGTTATTATTTTTTCAGTTTATTCCTCTTTGTTTCTCAGATTGAATAAATTATATTGTTCTATCTTCAAGTTCACCGATACTTTCCTATACTCCATTCTAAATTTAAGCCCATCACTAAAAGCTTCTTTACTTCAGCTATCATATTTTTCCACTCTAAAAAATTTTTGGCTATTTTTTCATTTTATTTTAAATTTCTTTACTATAACTCTCTCCTTTCTAATGTATTGCTTGAATTTGCTTCAAATATACTCCTACAAATTCATGGAAACACTTTTTTTTAATTAATGAGTTACCGTGAGGGTGCAGTTACAGAGTTTCATGCCTGTTACAGTTATACAATACTAGAGTACCCATCCCTCCACCAGTGTCCATTCTCCTCCATCGATGGCCCCAGGGTCCCTCCCCCCACCCCAGGCTATCTCCCCCACCCTTGTCCCCACTCCCGCCGTGACAGGGAATTCCTTATTGTTCTCTCTCTCCTTTTGGGTGTGTATGGTTTTCAATGGAGATACTGGGTGGCTATCGTGTTCAATCTATAGTCTGATTTCAACCCGCCTCTCCCATCCTGAGTGGATCCTCCACTACACTTTAAACTAAAGTGTAGTGTTCCCTTCTCTATCTAAGCTGCCCTCTCCCCCAGCATGTGAAGGCAGCTTCCAAGCTGTGGAGCAGGCCTCCTGGTACTTATTGCTACTATTCTTGGGTGTTAGTCTCCCATTCTGTTGCTTTATATTCCACAAATGAGTGCAATCTTTCTGTGTCTGTCTCTTTCTTTCTGACTCATTTCACTTAGCATAATACTTTCCATGTTGATCCACTTATATGCAAAGTTCATGACTTCATCCTTTCTGACAGCTGCAGGGTATTCCACTGTGTAGATGTACCAAAGTTTCTTTAACCAGTCATCTGTTCTCGGGCATTCGAGATTCTGAATGAAATTTTTTTCCAGATTCTGGCTATTGTAAACAGTGTTGTGATGAACATACAGGTGCAGATGTCATTTCGACTATACTTTTTTGCCTCTCTAGGATACATTCCCAGAAGTGATATTGCTGGGTCAAATGGGAGCTCAATTTCTAATTTTTTGGTAAGTGACCATATTGTTTTCCAAAAGGGCTGAACCAGTCGGCATTCCCACCAGCAGTGTAGGAGGGTTCCTTTCTCCCCACATCCACGCCAACAGCAGTTGCTTTTGTTCTTTTGGATGTGAGCCAGTCTCTGTCGTGTGAGGTGGTATCTCATAGTTGTTTTGATCTGCATCTCCCTGATGATTAGTGATGAAGAGCATTTTTTCACGTGCCTTTTATCCATTCGTATTTCTTCCTTGATAAAGTTTCTGTTCATTTCTTCGCCCCAGTTTTTGATGGGGTTGGATGTTTTCTTCTTGTAGAGGTCAACCAGTGCCTTCTATACCCTTGATATCAACCCCTTATCAGATGGGTATTGAGTGAATATCCTTTGCCATTCTGTAGATTGCCTTTGTACTCTGGTCACTGTATCTTTTGCGGTGCTAAAGCTTCTTAGTTTAATATAGTCCCATTTGTTTATTTCTGTTTCTACTCAGTTGTGTGTCATCTTTGAAGATACCATTAGCTTTAATATCGTGGAGGGTTTTGCCGACCTTGTCTTTCATGTATCTTATAGATTGTGGTCTGATGCTGAGGTCTTTAATCCATTTTCATCTGACTTTTGTGCATGGTGTTAGGTCGAGGTCTAAGCCCATTTTTTTTACATGTGATTGCCAGTTATGCCAGCAGCATTTGTTGGTTTTTTTTTTTTTTTTTTTTTTTGCTTTTTCGGTCACACCCGGCGATGCACAGGGCTCACTCCTGGCTCATGCACTCAGGAATCACCCCTGGCGGTGCTCAGGAGACCATATGGGATGCTGGCATTCGAACCTGGGTTGGCTGCGTGCAAGGCAAACACCCTACCCACTGTGCTATCACTCCAGCCCTGCCAGCACCATTTGTTGAAGAGGCTTTCCTTGCTCCACTTCACATTTCTTGCTCCCTTATCAAAGATCAGATGATCATATATTTGGGTTGCATGTAAGGATATTCCACCCTGTTCCATTGATCGGCAGCTCTGCTTTTGTTCCAGTACCATGCTGTTTTAATTATTACCGCTTTGTAGTAAAGTTTGAAGTTGAGGAGGGTGATGCCGCACTTAAAAAGTTATGGAAGCACTTTTTAAGAAAGGAGCTGTAAATTGCCAGATAACTCTGAGTGTTCTTGTCAACTCATGACCTTTAAGTTCTGATTGGCATTTTTCTAGTTTTTGGTATTATTGACATTCTTTCTCTGGAGATTTGGAAATTCTCTGGAAATCCCTAAAGTTTATTTAAACCTTCTATTAGCTGACACCAGCACTGGACCTTCTTTGATACAAACACAACAAGGTGGGTCTGGGAGGAATAGACAGATAAGAATATAAGGCAGAGTAGAAATGCCATTGCCATATTGTTGATACAGAAGTCCCAGCTTCTTTGATACAACCATATAAGGATGCTAGAGTGCTCCATTACATTCTGACAAGAGTGAAAGTGTAATTTTCCAAGTCTTTGCTGGTGGGAGTGGGGTAGGGATCACAGTTTTTTCTGAGATGTTGGCTGTGATAAAGCAGTTAATTTCCAATATTTTTCTGCCTTGCAAGGTCACCACTTGACTGGTTCATTGGCTAGGGAAAGCAGGCTTCTGAGAGGATGGTGTGTGTGTGTGTGTGTGTGTGTGTGCGCTCGCGCGATGCGCATCTTTTTAGGCTGTGTTGTAATTTTGAGTTCTAGTCTAGCATATCTGAAGTAAGGAAGGAAACATAAAGAAATATCTCACTGTCATGCTATTTCTTGGTCCTAGAGTTCATAGTTAACATGTGCCATCCATCTCCCAAAGATTTCTTATGATTTAGGTGTTTTAGTTGTATTTAGCAGTAAAAACAAGGAAAAATATTTCTGCTTCACTTTTCTCCAGAAACGAAGTTTTATAACTAACTTTAAACTACCATTTGCTAAGTTGTAGCCTGTTTTCAAATAACACTTAAAAATATAGCAAAAGGTTATTAGAATTATCTTTCTCCTCCAGCTTTGTATCTTTGTAAATCTAGAATTTTCCTTATATATTTCGGCCAAAATAATCTACCATAAAATTGAATCAAAGCTGATCTAAGATTATTCCAGTTGTCATCTATTAAGGGGTATATTGAAGTCACTTTCAAAATTAGAATAATCTTAACGTACACTAAAATATTGTTTTAAATATGTAATTTTATAAAAGTACATTACTGATGTTAACACATAGAACTCCATTACTGTTATTTCAATTTTTTTCCTTTTTAATATCCAACATTTTCAAATGTCAATATAAATCATTGTCACTGTCACTGTCCCATTGCTCATCGATTTGTTCGAGTGGGCACCAGTAACGTCTCTCACTGTGAGACTTATTGTTACTGGTTTTGGGCATATCAAGTACGCCACGGGTAGCATGCCAGGCTCTGCCATGCAGGCTCGATACTCTCGGTAGCTTGCCAGAGATGGAGGAATCGAAATGGGGTCGGCCAAGTGAAAGGCGAACGCCCTACCACTGTGCTATCACTCCAGCCCATAACACACAAATAATTATTGGGATTCTCAATAACTTTTAAGAGTATAAAGAAATCCTGAAACCATACTGTTTGAGAAAAAAATATTAAAGGAAATTCTTACTTCTTTTCCCAAAAGTTGTAGTTGTGGTTTATGAGCTGGTGGCATTGTGAAGATAGCAGCATTTTCTTCTTCATTAACCATATTAGGAATTCCACGCAGTAATCTACAATGTGATAACAGATACAAATTTATTTTTTAATTCATTTATATGAGGCAAAAGATACTTGTTCTCATTTTGTATCTGAAAATACACAATAGTGATATGTGTAGGACTCGTGTCCAAAATGGAAAATAATTTAAAAATGCATTAATGAATTCTGAATACATTTTAATAGTGACTTTTATCTTGGTTTTGTTTTTACTATACTGAAAAATCACAAAGGGAAATAGTTCTTTACTTCTGATTACTAACCTGCTACCCTTAACATACTCTCAAAGAACTATTTCATTTCTCAATGTGAGGAAAAGCATAGAGCTAGAACACTCCTCTCATATTATCTTATTCCTTTAGATCTTGCAGAATAACAGAAAACTGTTTGAGCATTGGGTCTTCCTTCTAGGCTACAAAGTGCATGCCCATAAGAATATGTATAGAAGGTTCAAAAATCCTCAACAAAATCCTTAATTAAAGAAATAAAGTAAATAAAATTTTAAAGACAAAAATGTATTAGTCATGCTTAAAGACTGCTATTTAAAGACTCCTGAGAGCTGCAAATTTAGTGCATAGTTTTTATTTCATAAAAGCTATCAAATGAGCTTTAAATGGGTCTATACAAACTGTATCAATTGCCCATGAAAAAATTTAAACACAGTGTTTCCTCTAAACCTTTGGTATACCATAATATGTGTAGGTAGTTATTTTATGAGTCACCAAATATGAAAATTGTATAAACTAAAACCTAACTGATTTTACTATTAATACTACGGAAACTTCAGATCTCATCATACCAGCTCTTAATATAAACCAGGCCCTGGGTCAGAAAGTAGGAGAACAGCGGTTAAGGCACAATTAATCCCTGACTGATGGGACACCCAAATCTCCAAGATTACTCCTTAAAGACATGCCTTCCCACTGCAAAAGAACACAGGCCAACCTACAGCTGCCAAGAAACTATAGGATTGGGGTGGGGTATAACATTGGGGGCACACAACTCTGTATTATACCCCTTCAGGTGTTCAGGGAACTACATGCAGAGTCAGAGATTGAACCAGAGCTGAATCAAGTGCCTTATCTCCTGTACTATCTTTCTGACCCAAAATTATAGGATTTTGTCAAAGGAGAATCCCTGGCATAAAGATTACCTCTAAACTAGTCAAATATCCAAAATTAAAGAGAAGACAAAGTTCAACACTCAGCACGATAAATATAGTAGATGATTGCTCATATCCATCCTATCCTCTTACTGTGCTTCTCTGAGCCGCTGAGAATGTAGAAACAAAACTCTCTGGCAGGTATCTTAGGATCCATTAACAAAACACATTCATATACCATTTGCAAACCAGAGGATTCTGATATTTCTTTTGGCAAGCGGAAAACATGAGTCAATGTTGACTTTTTTTTTTTTTTTTTTTTTTTTTTTTGCTTTTTGGGTCACACCTGGCGATGCACAGGGGTTACTCCTGGCTCTGCACTCAGGAATTACCCCTGGCGGTGCTCAGGGGACCATATGGGATGCTGGGATTCGAACCCGGGTTGGCCGCGTGCAAGGCAAACGCCCTACCCGCTGTGCTATCACTCCAGCCCCACAATGTTGACTTTTGCTGTAGCAGTGTTTCACTGACAGTAGAGGCTATCCAATCCCTGAGTATCAGCTAAGGTAGGAGGCTGGGTTGGTGATGTCCACAGTTAAGCATGTTGAGTGAGCCTCCGTGGAGTCCCTCCATATCTATAGTCCATGTTCCTATTATTTCTATTGATTTCATAAGCATTGACTTCTCACTGCATTCATTTTTAATTTTGACAGTTACATGTTTCAGCTGTATGCAATGAATTCTTATTCATATATTCAGGAAAACCATAACACAAACAAAAAAAATGTGCTACATCCAGGAGCTATAAGAACACATCAAAAGATCAGTAAAGTATTTTTTCTACCACCAAAGAAGAGAGAGATTTACTTAAGAAGCTACCTTTAGGTAAGGCCCTTACTTTGCCTTGCCAGGTACCTGATATTTGATCCCTGCTACCTCATGGACCCCCTGTTCTACTAAGAGTAATCTCCAGTACTTCTCAATGTGGCCTCCAAACCAGAAGGGTAAAAAAAGAAACTATTTTTTTTACCTGCCACATTTTTATTATCTGACCCTAGGTCAGAAACAAGATAATAGAATTATTTACCCTTTTTTTTCACATTCCAAAGACACACTAAATAATTAGTTCTCTTTTTTTTTTTTTTTTTTTTTTTTGGTTGGAAGTGATTCGGCATGAGCTGAACACTGAAGTGCATCGTTCTGGTAGACATGAGTAAAAGACCTTAGCAGATGAATCACTTATTTATTCTGAATGTGTTTTCCCCCAGGTTTTTCCTGCTTCCTTCATTATTTTCAGAGAGAAGACCAATCCTCCCCATTAGAAAACACCACTGATCATGTTTTCTCACTGGGCATATCCATGGCAGCTTTCCCACCCTGAACAATCAATTCTCAGACCCTGCAGTTTGAAAATTCAGCTCAAACTTGATATTCTCTACCCTGAAATAGCATCAGATTCCATAAGTTCAGAACATAGTCTCCCAACAATATCCTCCACTTCGGATGCCAACCACATGCCCAGGTAGTACCTGTACCTCTAATGAACTGGTTATAAACTAGAGGTGCCCACAACCTCTTCCTCTGGCTTGGTTAACTTGCTAGATTAGTTAACAAAGTTCAGAAAATACATTAACACTCTTGATTAACACACTTGATTATGGAACCCTGGTTAGCAAGGCAAGTACTTCCGACGCTATATACTCTCTCATCAGACCACACAAGCCCCATTCTTAGGAATTCCCAATGCTGATAAGAAGATGCCAGCCAAATGAAGGCAAAATGTGTATCAAACACATTAATGCACTTGGCTATTATAAAGAATTAAACAGAGTGCTAGACAGATGAAAGCCTATACAGGGCAGAATGGGGGGAAAGGAGCAGAGCATCTGTGACCTCTCAAAGCAGCATTCATCCTCCCTCTCTCACCACACATACAGGTTCAACAGCCCACATTTCTCGAAGTCCCTTCTTTAGGGGATTTCTGTAAGCTTCATTCCTTACAATTCATTAACAAGACTCCATCATGTACTTGCTGTGGCTCATACTTGAGTGAGGTTTAATGAAAATAGAGCTTCTGTGCTATCTTTAACCATTGCTGAACTTGAACTCAAGATCCTTCTGCTTTGCAGAGATCTAGGAAGCTGCAACCCCGAAGTGCCAATCCTCCAAGTCACATGATTGACTTTGCTGGGAATGAGTTCCATTTATTTTTTCTTATTCCTTTGTGTTGGCCACACCCAACAGCACTCAGGCCTTTACCTGGCTCTGCATCCAGGAATCACTCCTGGCTGTGCTGGTGCTAGGAGACCATCGGGCATGCTGGGTATGGAGCCCTGGTTAGCAAAGCAAGTACTTTACACACTATATACTATCTCTTCAGGCCACACAAGCCCCATTCTTAGGATTTCCCAAAGCTGATAAGGAGATACTAGCCAGAAATACCAAATGAAGGCCAAATGTGTATCAGAAATACATTCAAATCATCGCACAGCGGGTAGGGCATTTGCCTTGCATGTGGCCAACCCGGGTTTGATTCCTCCATCCCTCTCGGAGAGCCTGGCAAGCTACTGAGAGTATCCCACCCCCACGGCAGAGCCTGGCAAGCTACTCGTGGCATATTCGATATGCCAAGAACAGTAACAAGTCTCACAATGGAGATGTTACTGGTGCCCGCTCGAGCAAATCGATGAACAATGGGACAACAGTGCTACAGTGCTGAATGACAAGACACAGATATAGATGTAGATACAGATTTTATTAATCCAGTATTACGGCTACCATAGTAATTATGACTAAAAAATCTCATCTTTAGTTTCTCCTTAAAGGCCCAAAAGAAATTAAGAGCAGAATTCAAAATTTAAAAACCAGCTAGTTCTTCTAGAGAAAGAACAATCATCATTATCTTATTCTTCCCCAAAATAATCTTAGATAAGAAACTGTTTAAACCTTTGATTTAGGTTTGCAGATGGAGATGGCTTAAGCCTCCTCTGAGGCTGTGCTGGGTTGGACAGGAATTTACTGAGACTGAAAACTACCTACGTACGGCCAAGTTCCCTTAACATCCAAACCTACAGAACGCTTAACAGACCAACAGCTTTCCAGATCTCTCCTCAGGAGATTCAATTTGAGGTTTGAGATAAAGCCTAAAAATTGATACATTTATCAAAACGCACCAGGTGGCCTTTATCTCCTAGGAAAGTCTGATGTGTTAATACAGTGAAAAAAGCTAGCCTTGGGAATGAAGGTAAATCTCAGATTTTAGAGCCAGCCACAAAGGGCTGAGTGCATTCTTTGCATGAAGGAGACCTGGGTTCAAATCTTAGTACCTCACAGTCCCCCAAACACTGCAAGAAAGAAGCCCCAGCCACAAATTCAGGAGTATCCCCTAGCCACCTCCAGGTGTAACTCCCAAACAAAATAAAACATTAGACTTTAACCCCAATATGCCCCTGTGGTGTGTTAAATTGAATGGTTTACTTTCCCTTTCTATGTCTGTTTCATCTTCCTAGAATAACAATAATAATAACAATAGGATATCTTTCAAGGTCTGATGCTTGGAAATAACATGTGAACCACCTACACACAGTACATACTTCACATGTTGCATGTTGTCATTAAAATTAATATTCTCCTTGAGGGGATTGAAAAGGAAACAAGCCCATCTCTGCATGGGTTCAACCTTCTTTCTAGTCAATCCCACTGTGGTCCAATGATGTCAGGGATATAAAATGTATCTTAGAGTAAGTTGCTATCACAGAAGTTAGAAAACATTTGCTCGTAGCTGGCAACGCCCTTTAAAATACTTGCACTTCTCTGAGTTACATGTAAGCTGACCATGAGCTCCACCCCAGGAAGCATGATCTCCCAAGTTTCTCCTTCCAACAATCCTCTCTCCTCCTTAGTGTGACCCAAACAGCAAAGCTGCCTCTTCATATCTTCGCTACGACTTCCTTAGCAAATCTATGTTGTTCACTGGGATATAAAATCTGAGAAAGGTTTCACAGGATTGAGGTTGCAGTCACATTGATGTAACTCAAGAATGTTGTTATTTTCAGAGTGCCCACATACAAAAGCTGCACCAAACTAATAATAGACTGAAGATTTTTTTTAAGTGCTTCTAGCAAGCCGCTAAAGTGATTTTAAAACCTATTTGCTGGGTTGCAATACACAGCTTAGAAAAAAATGTAACTTCAAAATAGTATTGTTTAGAAAGCAACTCTTAGATATAGAAAAGAGTTCTTAGAGATGTTAATATTCCTGAAATGCTAAACTGCAATTGATTGTCTTTAAAATCTTTGATATCCATAACAGACATAATGACATCTTAAAATATTTTTTAAAAATTCAGAAAATACAGTCATAATAAAATGATACAGGTATAACTCTCTCCATTTTTAAACAAAATATAATTAGAGAAACAAAATCCTTTATTTTTAATAATTGTTAAATTCACTGTTACATGCAAACAGTGACATCTGGTGGAATGACATTGCTTTGCTTTAGCAAAAATTTCAACTTTCACATACAGTCTGTTATAAAAGCCAACAAATTTCTAAGCAATTTTTTTTTGGGTATTTCCACACTTTAGAACATACTAATAGTATCTTATTGAACACTGATACAAATATTGAAATTACTTTCTATAGATCCATACTTTTAGAAAACATTTATTTAGACAAAGGGGTTATTTGTAGAAAATGGATTATATAGAAATAATTTTGGGGCTAGAAAGACCCACACACTTGTGTGGGTGGCAGAGGGTAGTGTGTGGGTGAGGAAGGGTAGTTAAGATAGAGAAGGGTACAGTATGACAGTAATAGCACTGTAGTACTGTCATCCCATTGTTCATCGATTTGCTCGAGTGGGCACCAGTAACATGTCCATTGTGAGACTTGTTGTTACTGTTTTTGGCATATCTAATACGCCACAGGTAGCTTGCCAGGCTCTGCCATGCTGGCAGGATATTCTTGGTAGCTTGCCAGACTCTCTAAGAGGGATGGAGGAATCAAACCCGGATCGGCCTCGTGCAAGGCAAACGCCCTACCCGCTGTGCTATTGCTCCAGCCTATGACAGTAATAGTTGGAAATAATCACTTCAGACAAGAACTGAGTATTGAAAGTAGGTAAAAGGATATACGAAAAAACGTTTCAGTATCTGTATTGGAAACCATAATGCCCTTAAGAAGAGAGAGAGAGAGAGAGAGAGAGAGAGAGAGATTGAGAGAGAGAGAAGACAAGAGAAGTGCCTGCCATAGATGCAGGCTGAGGATGGGAAGTGGGGTGGGGGGAGGGAACTGGCGACATTGCTGCTGGGAAATATGCATTGGTGGAAGGATGAGTAGTGGAACACTGAAACCCAATCATAATCAGCTTTATAATGGTCTATATCATGGTGATTCAATTAAAAAGTAAATAAAAAATTTTTAAATAAGGTATGTTCAAGTTTACTCCTGAGAAAGAGAAAGAAAGAAAGAAAGAAAGAAAGAAAGAAAGAAAGAAAGAAAGAAAGAAAGAAAGAAAGAAAGAAAGAAAGAAAGAAAGAAAGAAAGAAAGAAAGAAAGAAAGAAAGAAAGAAAGAGAAAGAAGAAGAGAGGGAAGGAGGGAAGGAAGGAAGGAAGGAAGGAAGGAAGGAAGGAAGGAAGGAAGGAAGGAAGGAAGGAAGGAAGGAAGGAAGGAAGGAAGGAAGGAAGGAAGGAAGGAAGGAAGGAAGGGGGAGGAAGGGAGGGAGGGAGGGAGGGAGGGAGAAAGAGAGAAAGAGAAGGGGGAAGTTGAGGTTACTTTGATTCCAGTGCTAAATCTGTTGTCAACTGTAATTAATTGAACAGAATTTAACTCCCTCTTCCATAATCAGAGTGTTAGGTTAGATTCTTTTGTTTTGTCTTTGGGTTTTGCTCCCTTTTGTTTATTTGGGGGTTTAGTCTTTAGGTTACACCTGGTGGTACCCACTATGGAAAACTGGAGGTTCTAATGATTGTGTTTCTCTGATATGTATCACCAGCTAGACCTCAAAATAGGGATTGAGTCTTTTTTTCCCTCTCAAAACATGTATTTATCCCTCTCTCATATATCCATGGGTTAAATCTTTGGTTTAATATTTTGAGTCATTGCCAGGATTATGCAACAAGGAGCAAGATTAAATAAGAGGTGGAGGGCAGATCCAGAACTAAAGCTGAACTGAAGACCCACTGAACAAAGACAGACAAACAGCGAAAAGACAGTGAGGAAGAGTCAGACACATATATCCAGATTGGAAGGAAATACAGAGCTGAAGACAGAATATGGTTATTCAAATGCACTGTGTTAGCCCACAGGTCTCCAGGTCTACCAGGTCTACACTGCAAGTGGCACCAGATAAAGCCCGACATGGAACAATGGCACATTCTATTAGAAGACAACCAATGATGAGAGAGTACAAAATAAGGCAGCGTTCGGTAAGGGTCTGATAATTAAGCCATTAACAACAAATCAGGGAAACCTATCAAGAGTCATCACAGCCTTAGCCCTCCACAGAGGTGAGTTGTCTTTTAGGAACTAAATTTTCACTTCCCAAAAGAGAATAAGCAATATAAGATAGAGACACACCCAGATAAAGAGAAATTTTGTTTGTAAAGTTGGGTTGCAAGGGATGAAACTAAACAATGAAGGTAAATTTAAAATAAAGTTTTTTATTATCTCAGATTATTCGACTAGAGCATCTCAGAGTCCTCCTAGAGTATATCAGAACTGGTTCTGAAAGTAAGAACAAATATTCATAATGTAGGACGAGAGAGATAATACAGCTGGTAAGGCATTTGCCTTGTGGACCCAGGTTCGATACCTGGTACCACAATGATCCCCAAATCCTTGCCAGGAGTGATCCCTGAGTACAGACCCAGGAGTAAGCTCTGAGCCCAGTTAGGTGTGGTCTATAGACTATAGACTATAAATCTATGTACTATATACAATAAAAATCAATATTTCATATATCTCACTCTTTTGTGAACTTTGAAACTCATTCATTCATAGAGTCACATACATAGGTATATTCATATATATACTTCATTATATATACTTCAATATAATCCTTCATATACATGATTATTAAAAAAACACATGGCTTCATTCAAATATTCATATACATGCATATATTCAGAATTAAGTATGAGAAGGTCTTTTACAAGTCCACAATGAGTGGGATATAATGAAACTGATATTTAGAATAAGAACAAACTTTTATCAGCTTTATAAATGTGAACTGTTCACTTAATCTCTGAACTTCATTTTCCACATTTGGAAAATGGAATGATTTTGTTTACTACATAGAGTAACTATACTGCGTAATAAATTAACTTTAGTGCATTTGTTAGATTTTTTTATTAGAGAATATGTTAATTTTTTTCTAGAGAAGAGAATCAAAGTGATGTACAGTTACAAACATGAACTTTTGTGTTTGAATTTCACTCATACAGTGATCGTTTACTCATCCCTCCACCAGTGCCCATTCACCTCCACCAATGATCCCAGTATCCGTCTCACCACCCCCATCCCATCCCCTACCACCCCACCTTGCCTCTGTGGCAGGGCATTCCCTTTTGTTCTCCCTCCTTTTGGGTGTTGTAGTTTGCAATAGAGGTATTGAGTGGCCTTCATGTTCAGTCTATAGTCTACTTTCAGTTCGCATCTTCCAACCTAATTGGGTCCTCCCAACATCCTCTACTTGGTGTTCCCTTCTCTATCTGAGCTGCCTTTCCCCCAGCATGTGAGGCCAGTTTCCAAGATGTTCAGCATCTATTGAGTAATTTCCTATTTTCTTATTCAAATGGCACTATTCCATTTGGAGAGTTTAAATAAAATATTTGGAATAAAAGCATGTTAAATACAAATGATTTGCAAATCATAAATAGTAGATAGCAAATAAAAATACTCATATACCTATCCTTCCAGGGCTGGAGAGATTTGCTAAGGTACATGTAGGGGCTAAGGTATTTGCCTTGCACACAGTCCAACCTGGTTTGATTGCTGGTACGATGTAAGGTAAATCAAACATCCAAAGGAATGATTCCTGAGCATAAAATCAAAAGTAAGTCCTGAGCACCTCCAAGAATGACCACAAAACAAGAACTTAAATAAACTAAAATAAAACAAATAGGTAAATAAATAAAACCCACAGGAGATTGTAAACTGTTAAGGCAACAACTTTAATGTCAGTTTTATAAAATGTCAGTCTTATATCAACAAAATTTAATTCATGTGTCTTCACAGGGAGGAGGGAAAAGCCTAGATAATCTTTACCATATAAAAACATTAGTAAAATATTAGCCTCTAACAATCACAGCGGAAAAAGTATGTGGCAAAATTTTTAGTCTTTTTCTCTTCCACCTCTCACATCTTTCAAGGATTCTAAATAACTGAACTAGTAATATAAACCTGCACCCCGATTCTCCACTTAAGATCTAAAAGCAGCGTTTTAATCCATCCAAGATGAGCAGTCAAGAATTTTCAGTTAAATCTCTCCAATATTAACTTCTGGTATAAATGATCTATCATTATTCAAAGATAGAAACATAGAAAAATCTAATATGAGTTCTATCAAGAGAATCTGAAAAGTGTAGAAAATACAGCAATACTCCTAAAGAGGATAAGTATAGGGCTGGAGAGATAGTACAGGGGGTAAGGCACTTGGCTTGTTTGTGGCCCACCTGGGTTCGATGTCCAGCACCACATAAGGTCCCCTGAGCACTGCAAGGAGTGATAGAGCACTGGTTGAACTCTACAAGAAGAAAACATTCAACTCCATCAGAAAATGGGGCGAATAAATGAACAGAAACTTTATCAAGGAAGAGATACGAATGGCCAAAAGGCACATGAAAAAGTGCTCTACATCACTAATCATCAGGGAGATGCAGATTAAAACAACCATGAGATACCACCTCACACCACAGATACTAGCACACATCCAAAAGAAGATCACACATCCTGAACAAGGAGTGCAGAGCCAGGAGTAAGCCATGAGTGCAGTCAGGTCACTGTCACTGTCACTGTCATCCCATTACTCATCTATTTGCTCGAGCGGGCACCAGTAACGTCTCCATCGTGAACCTTGTTGTTACCGTATTTGGCATACCAAATATGCCACAGGCAGCTTGCCAGGCTCTGCCATGTGGGTAAGATATTCTCGGTAGCTTGCTGGGCTCTCCGAGAAGGGCGGAGGAACCGAACCTGGGTCGGCTGCATGCAAGGTCAGCTGCATGCATTACCGCTGTGCTATTGCTCCAGCCCGCAGTCAGGTGTGGACTAAAACTTAAAGCAAAAAAAATTATATGAATAGCATTATTCTGAAAATAATTTATTATAGAAATAAAAAACATTTTAGAAAGAATTAATTTGATACTAAGGAAAAATTTATTGTATTCATAAAAAGAACAAAAGCTCACATAAGACAAAAGATGTTTCTTTTTTTCCTTTTTTTTTTTTTTTTTTTTTTTGCTTTTTGGGTCACACCCAGCAATGCTCAGGGGTTACTCCTGGCTTTGCACTCATGAATTGCTCCTGGCAGTGCTTGGGGGACCATAAGGGATGCCGGGGATCAAACCCGGGTTGGCCACGTGCAAGGCAATCACCCAACCCGGTGTGCTATCGCTCCGGCCCAAAAGATGTTTCTTAAGACTAAAATATCTAAGAAAAATTTTATAGTGATAGTAAAATAATAATTAGAATGAAATTTTTGCATTTAATGTATCAAAATAAAGCATTAATAGGGAATGGAGGTTTGAGAGATGAACATTAGCAAAATAAAGCCAAATACTGAAAAATATGACAGATTACAGAAAATATCGAAGGAACAAAAGGAGAAAAAGAACATGGAATAATATCATTTTATCTAATATGTAAATAGAGCGCTGGACTGTAGCACTGTCATAGAACTGTTGTCCCATTGTTCATCGATTTGCCTGAGTGGGCACCAGTAACGTCTCCATTGTGAGACTTGTTGTTCCTGTTTTTGGCATATCGAATGCGCCACAGGTAGCTTGCCAGGCTCTGCCATTCAGGTGAGATACTCTCAGTAGCTTACCGGATTCTCCAAGAGGGACAAAGCAATCAAACCCGGGTCAGCCGTGTGCAAGGCAAATGCCTTGGCTGCTGTGCTCACTTCAGCCCGGTAATATGTAAATATAGAATTATTATTAATTGATTTTAAGAAATTAATTCCTGTTTAGATTACATATTTAAGTGTTAACAATCTATATAGGATACATTAATTAAAAAGGGGGAAATGCCACATAAATAAAAAATAAAATAGAAGAGTTTCACTTTTTGTGAATTTAGGATATAAACTACAAAGAATTAAGAACCATAGCTAACGCTTTAATATTCCTCCACCCCAAAATTCATGTGTCCATAAACACCAATTTACATGTTTAGTTCTACCTTTTTGCAGATTAGTTCTAGTCCTTTCTTTCATGTAGAACTCTACCTCACTCCAACAAATCCCATCAGTTTTCCATGGGTGGATATGTATACTGCTTTCAGTAATGATAAAAACTGAAAAATTAACATCTTTATGCAATTACCTTAACAAATGATATTGGTGATATTTGGAGCCCTGCCCCTGGGAAAGATCACCTGGAGAGTATAGGTAAAGTGTGAAAGATAAAAGATCCAAAGATAAGCCTGGGCACTTCAGTGCTTTGAAGTCAAGAAATAAGGAGACTGAGAAGCCAAGGGGCCATGAAGAGAACCACGAGTCAAGGCCAAAGGGTCGGTGAGTGATCAGCTGTGTGCACTGCTAGAGATGGCAAGATGCAAGCCAAGCAGCTAAAATTCATGGACATATCAGTCCCCACAGCTGAAAACTGGGGTACACTCAGGAGTGGGGCAGGCGGAGTACCTGCCCTGTTGAAGACTGGGCAGCCATACCCACGCCACACTGCTGCAATCGAGCCGAGAGCTCAACTCCAGCACTGCATGAATATTCTCTGCAGAGAAACCAACCTACAAATAATTTCAGTTCCCAGTGCCCAGGCTGAGGTTTCTAGTGTCTTCTGGAGTAGGGAAGGGCAGCCTCCTCCCCACCTCTCACAACCCATTACTTCTAGAAGTCTCAGCAGTCACACTCAGTTCCTGTAGCTACTTCCATATCAACACATTGGCCCAGATCTCAGTTCCTGAAGTTTCTGGATCGAACAGCCACATACACAGCCATGTCACACCTCCTAATTCATCAATACTGCAATTCCAATAGAAGCACACCAAATTTGATTAGCGAGAGTGACATAGAAGCCAACTTAATCCAATAACCTTAAAGCAGTAACAAAGAAGGCCCAACTAGCAACCAACAGCTTTAGTAAATTCTTAGACAAGGATTTAACAGTCCAGTGATGAGATATAATAATTGTCCCCTAAAAATTAATTATATTATACCTATAATTATTGGAGCTTTGTTATCTAACCAATTTCAACTCGAATACGTCACAGGTTGCTTGCCAGGCTCTGCCATGCAAGCGGGATACTCTTGGTAGCTTGCCAGGCTCTCTGAGAGGGATGGAGGAAAAATGTTAACATTAAATATAATTATTTTCCTTATTTTATTCATTTCTTTTCATGATATAAGGTAGTTTTTATTTAAAGGAATTCATCTAGAAAGACATGGAGAAAGAGAAAGAGAGGAATACATGTTCAACAGAGAACACTAGCTTCTCCAAAGTGGAAAAAGCCTGATTCCTCCTATTTTAAATAACCACATCTGAAACTCTATACTAAGACTTCTAATAATATGTTTATAAGCTTCCTTTTATAATATACATATTTTAAATGTAAAAGTATCATAATGGAGTATTTGAACAAAACATCAAATTTGTTCTTTGATAAACTAAGCTGACTTTAATTTTGCTGTTTATGAATAGTACATCAATATTTTAAATAAATTTAAGCATGATTCCAAGCTAATCCTCTAAAATATTCTTGGTATTTGACACAAATAACAATTACTATCTACAGAATTGGAAAAGCATTAAAACTACATGACCACAAGCATTAGAATGCTTTGTAGTTTAACTATTCATTGCACAGAGGGGAAAAAGAAAGAAACACCAACTGACAAAGTATTTCATGTTTACAATTATCTTTCCTTGGAAGACTTATTAGTGCAAAAAAAAAGTCATACATATCTCCAAATTCAGAGGCTCAGCAGACAGATATATTTTGAAAAGGTTAAGCTATATTTAGCAACATAATCCTCAAGAAAAGGATGCCACTGAACTAAATATTTAGCACTTAAATTAGCTCCTTATTTGAAACTTAGGAACAAATTACCAAGAATTATCATTATCAAATAGAACAGTTATTGACTCTCTGAGGAAAGGAAGTGAGCTCTGCATAAAGAAAAAAATTAAACTGGAAATAAATTAGTGATTTTAACACTTCACATGAACAATAAAAGCTGTAAGGCCCCAAATGCTACGTGGCTTACCAAGTGATAATGTAAATGGTTTGGAAATAGCACTTCACCACTAGCAGATTTGGTTTAACCTATTTTTCACTCTTAGCTTTAAGCTTTTTAAAAACATTCCAAAGACTGTTTTATGGAACAGAGTTACAGGAGTATTTTTGAAGAACTGTTTTCATTCTTCATAATTATTTCAACAATTAAGCATTGACTTGATAAATTAACACTAAAAGACATATAAAGTTATTATAAAAATAAATCTTTGAAAACTCATTTTCCAATATAGAAAACAAACATGAGTATGACCTTCTTTTAGGGATTCAAACTGAATCACACTGATTATTAAAAACAAACAGACACAAGGTGATTCTACACCAAGATAAAAGGGCAGTAAATTATATGATTTTTACTGCAAGTAAATAGGTTCAGAATATGCTATTTTTTGAAAAGCAAGTTGTTGATAACTTTGTGGTAGTATAACTCTGCTCAAATTTTAGTAATGAGCCGTGGGAGAGATAGTACAGCAGGAAGGGCTTTGTCTTACATGCAGCAGAGCCAGTTCAATTACCAGGATCCCATATGCTCCTCTGAGCCCACCAAGAGCAATCGCTAAATGTAGCAGAGTTCATAGCTTAGTGTGGCCCAAAAGCAATATAAATACTAAGTTAAATTTAAATTAATATTCTTTTATTATGTGTTCATAAATATATGTGTATATATACATGTATATGTGTGTGCCTGTATATATACACACATATATGCAATTAAAGCATAATTATTTAATTGTAGCACACACTGTAGCACTGTCTTATTGTAAGTTACTATTTTTTAATATTCTTAGAACATATAGCAGATGACTTTACAGTATTCCTACCAGCTCTTCTGAAAGGCAAGAAAGACCTTAGAATATGCATTCTTAATGAGCAGGTGATATCACTCCTAAGAAAGTAAATACTGATTGGAAGGAGGCAATAATAATAAAGATAATGTCCATTTTTATGTTTGAAGCCAGATAATGCATATAGAATTTATTACATTAAGAGGGGGTAATAATGATAAAAAATGAGGAAAAGTGTCAAACAAATATAGACTTCTATACTATCCAGAAATAAGTATTTGGGTAGGTAACCTAATATCTTGGAGCCTAAGTTTCTTCCTGAGTATAACAGAAATTATGATTTACTTCCTTATAGTTGAATTTTCTATTTTTAATTATTGTTGGGGCATTTGGGAAGAGGGTTGTTTTTGGCTTTTATTGGTAGTAGTGTTATATTTGTGGTGCTGGGAACAGAACCCTGAAGCTCATACAGTTACTGTTAAATTACTATTAGAATCCTTACTTTGTCTCTCCTTTCCTATAGGTGAAAATCTGTAAATTATTTTCAATTATAAACTTTCATAAAAGAAAACTCAAGATTCCAAAGGAATAGGTAACAAGGGGGTTGTGGGGTTGGGGTGAAAGGGTGGGAGGGGAGAATGGAAGAAACCTTAAGAAATGGAAGAAAACTCAGAAATAGAAATTTTTTATATGATCATTCTGGGCCTCAGTCTCTGTCTCTCTCTCTGCCTCTCTCTGTCTCTCTCTGTGTCTGTGTCTGTTTCTCTGTCTGTCTCTGTCTCTGTCTCTCTCTCTCTGTTTCTCTCTCTCTCTGAATAACTTCACTCAGATTGACAAATACCACAGTCAATATAAACAAAGAACAATGGGACTGATCTTCAGTAAGAAATATGCCATTTCAGGGGGTGGGGAGTTAGGAGGTAACAGGGAAGAGGTAATATCTATGGTGGAGGGAAATATTCAACTAGGAGGAAGTAGTGCTGAAAGGTGGTAGAGTCTTATGCATGAATGGAATACTATACAGCTAAAAGAGACGAGGAAATCATGTAATTTGCTACAACGTGGTTGGAACTGTGAGATATCCTGTTGAGTGGAGTAAGCCATAAGAAAGACAAACAGGATGATCTCACTTATCTGTGAAATCTAGAATACCAGAGGAGAAAATGTAGTAAAGGGGGAATGCTTAGATCACCGTTGACATAAGAGAGAAGAGATGGATAGAGAAGGAAAGAAAGCAAGAGAGGAAAAAGAGAAGTCATGAGTGAACAGGCATCAGAGCTTCAGATATACCAGTGATATGAGTGAAGGTTATAGCCATATATCCAAAACACAGATTCAACAGAACTGGAAACATTAGACCTAAGCAGCAACCACTTAAACTTTGTAATATGCCTGCCAAGTTGACAGGCAGGGGTGGGTGAGGGTTGAGATGGGAAGGGAACCTAGGATCACTGGTAGAGGGAAGTTGACACTAGTGGAGGGATTGGTGTTGAATCGTTGTATGCTTAAAACTCAACTATCAGTAACTTTGTAAATCAGGACTCTTTAGTTAAAAAAATTTTTTTAAGAAATAAAACCTATCAGTAACAGGACTGTAAATCACAGTGTAAAAACATATTTTTTTAAAAAAAAGCATCTTTCCTGGAGGCAGACTGGTGGGTGGGAGGCAAATGGGGGAGGAGGCGTTGGTGGAGGGAAGTGTACACTGGTGGAGAGACTGATGTTGAAACATTGTTTAAACATTTTGGAAACCCAATCACAAATAACTTTGCAATTTCACAGTGTCAAAATGAAATAATTTTTTTAATTTTGTACATGAACCCTGGACCCCAATTATACCCACTGACAATAATATCTAAAATTGGCTTCTACCCACCAAATCTATGATATTATTGGTTATGTAGGACTGACAGAGTTGCTTGAGTTATTTGTGCCTCAGTTTCCACATCTGTACTTCATAAAGTTGTTACAAAAAACAAGCAAGATGCTTATAGAATCCTTCACAGGAAAAATTAGACACATGCTAAAATTATTTCATGATCAGTTCATGTTCATAAAAGAAGGAAATGAAGACAATATTCTATATTATATATATTTTTGGAAGGAGTGAAAAAGAAAAAAACTATTATTCTCTCCCAAATATCCAAGAATGGAATCAAGACTTCAAAATCAAAATTCAAAAGGCAGAGGAACTCCCATCCACTGCTGGCAGAAATGTTAGCTGAATCAGTCCCTCTGGAAAAACAGCATGGAGAGTTCTCAGTGAACTTACAATTGTCCTGTCATATGACCCAGCAAGTTCATGGTTGGGCTTCTACAATCTGGACAGAAAAATATTCATTCAAAAGGAAATATGCATACCATTATCCATTTCACGCACTTCAAACAATAGCCAAGATATGACATCAACCTAGGTGCTCAAAGACAAAGGAATGGATTATGAAGATGTGGTATGTATAAATAATGAAATATCATACAACTTGCAAGGAAAGATGAAATCATGAAATTTGCTGCAACTGGTTAGAACTGGAAGATACATTGAGTGACGTAAGCCAGATGAAGGACAAACACAGGATGATCTCACTTATCAGTGTTATGTAGGATAACTGGATGAGGAAATGTAATGTAGTAAAGGGGGGGATGCCTAGATCAGTCTTGACCGTAGAGTATAGGGAGGAGAAGGACAAGGAAGGAAAGAAATAAGGGGAAGAAGGAAGAAGAGAAAGGGAAGTAATGGGGAGCAGGGGTCAGGGGTCTCAGTTATACTGATGATGTGAGAGAGTGGTATAGTTATAAATACAAAGCAACAGACTCAACACCACTGAAAATACAAGATCTAAACAACAACCACAGAACTTTGAAACATACCTGTCAATGTAGGAGGGGCCGGGGGAGGGGCAGGAGGGACCTACCTGGGAACACTCGTGGAGGGAAGTTCACACCTGTGGTGCGATTGGTATCAAAATATCGCATGACTAAAACCCAACTGTTAATAACTTTAGAAAACATGGGGGTTTTAATTAAACTTGAATGTTTTAAACAAGGTGAAGTTAAAGTTGTTTTAAAAGGCAGACTTTAAATTTAAATTGCTTTAAAACAAAATTAGCAGAAGAACTCTTACCTATCATCTTTATCTTCATCTCCAATGCAACTTCCAAAAAGAGAGGCTCCAAGTTGTCCAACCAGAGTTTCGTGACCTTTCCTGCTGGGTGTGTGATATACTCGAGAAGCCAAGCTCAAGTGAAGTGGCAGCTGATGGGCTGGGAAAGTCTTGCACAGCACATGAAGGGTAGGAAATGTGCGTTCTTTTGTAATTCTGCAATACAGAAAAGGAAATAGGCTTCTTTATCTTCTTGTGGTCAGTGGGTCTCAATTCATTTACACTGACGAACCTAATAAAGATGTCTGGTCAGTAACAATAGTACAGCAGGTAGGGCATTTGCCTTGCACACAGTCAACCCCAATTCAATCTCTGGCGTCCATTATGGTCCCCCTGGCACCACCAATTCCTTAATTCCTGAGTGCAGATCCAGAAGTAACCCCTGAGCATTAACCCCTGGGCATTACTGGATGTTACCCCAAAAGAAAAACAATAACAACAAAAGATTTGAAAAGATGTCTAAAGGAGCCAGAAAGATCACTTAAAGGGCAGAGAGCATGCTTTGCTTGCAGTAGGCCCAGATTTGATCCAAGTCATTGCATGGTTGTCTGATCATTGCTAAAAGTAACCTCTGAGCACTACCAGTTGTGCCCCTGACCCCTGTCCCACAAAAAAAGGAAGTAAAAAAGAAAATTTACTAAAATGGATATCTAAGTGTTGGAGATCAATTTAAATCTATAATAATGGTATACAAAAGATAGACATACCTATCGGAGAGCCTGGCAAGGTACCGAGAATATCCCGCCCGCATGGCAGAGCCTGGCAAGCTACCCATGGCGTATTCAATATGCCAAAAACAGTAACAATAGGTCTCATTCCCCTGACTCTGACAAAACCTCCAATCATTGCAAAAGATGAGTAAGGAGAAGTTGCTAAAATCTCAGGGCTGAGTATAATAAAGATGTTACTGGTGCCCGCTCCAGTAAATCACAGAACAACGGGATGACAGTGATACAGTGAATAATGGTATATGACAAGTTTAATGTCACAATCTCAGACCACTGACAAAAGCTTCAAAGTCACATATCCAACTGCCTTCTAGAGATCTCAACCTCCATGTCTCACAGATAACTGCGAATAGAAATATCTAAAAACATATACTCATTATCATCCCACCATAAATCTCTTCTCTCCTAAGAAGATATTTAGGATTTTGTGTCTCAGGTGGTAAGACTATCCCCAGCCATTATGCACTACTCCTTTGCTACTTTCTATTTAAAAACTAGCATACCTGTCGAACTGGAATATTACAACACACTGTCCTTTACTAGCTGCAACTGAACCTTAGGTATCTACAAGTCACTGTGTTATCTTACCTTCCCACTAACCTCCCTTTCCACACAGAGAAAATAGCATAGAGATCTATCTATCCTCTGTGACCAACAGAATTGGCTATACAGGAGTCATTCTTATCCTTACTTTGGAGCACTATCTTTTGAATAGGTGGCAAAATGGTGAGAGGCTAATGTGATCTAAACAAATTACTGCAGATTATAAGCCTACTTTCCTTCTTATTAATTCCTGTTAATGACTCCCGTCTAGTATGTCTCCCTTATACAGTACTTCTAAATCCCTGCATCTTTATTAAAACTATATACTTAATGAATCAAATGACAAGTGAGCTTTAGACTTGTGTGTTTTCTATGACCAGAGCTGACAGTATTGATGCCTCCTTGGGAGAACTACTCTAATAGTTATTTTAAGCCAGCGGAAGTACAACTGATGACCTACGTCTCAATTTCATCATGACTTGACCTAGTCATTGGATTTTCCTGCTCCATATTCTAAGCTAAGCATCCTTTCCAATTTCCTTGTATACAGTGGGAAAATAGACTTCAAAGTTTTGACTATTTCCTCTCTGCTGAGTGTTTCCCTGTCTCTTCCCATCTCTGACATCTACCTAGACTCTTCATCTTCAAGGCACATAAACATTGGCATCGTTTTCTCTCTCCTTCTCCTGCTCACTGAATGAAAAGGAAAGCACGTACCCTGCATGTGTTTTCTTGGGTATGCTCCTTCTCCCTTCAACTGCTGACATTCACTCATCAAAGTCCTCATCACCTCAGCCTTCAAGGAGCTTCCCATGGGTTGAGTACTGTATCTTTAAACTCCTCTTTTCAACACTTAGCACACAATGATGCCACATTAATCTTGAAATACTCCTATACACGACAACATTTCTCTTGTTGCATACTGCTTCTATTTCTCTCTTAAGTTCCAAGATCTTAATAACTATATGGCCTTACTTCCATATGGAAGTCAAAAATACAGTCGGTGGGGCCAGAGAGATAGTATGCTTGCCCTGCATGCAGTTCAACTCCCAGAACTTCATGTGGGCCCAGGAGCACTACAAGGAGTGACCCCTGAACACAAAGCCAGGAGTAAGTCCAGAATACTACTCAATGTAGCACCTCTCCCCTCCCCCCAAAAAGAGTCAGATCACCTATGTCCTAATCCTATTTAAAATCCATCAGAAGAAAGTAAATATTTCTACACTTCATATTTCAAAAAGCTGGAAATAATATTAGTGCACCCTAGATACAGTTGCTTTAAGAGATAAAGGAACTGGGGCTGGAGTGATAGCACAGCGGGTAGGGCGTTTGCCTTGCACGTGGCCGACCCGGGTTCAAGTCCCAGCGTCCCATATGGTCCCCTGAGCATGACCAGGGGGTAATTCCTGAGTGCAAAGCCAGGAGTAACCCCTGTGCATTGCCAGGTGTGACCCAATAAGCAAAAAAAAAAAAAGAGATAAAGGAAACTACAGGGCAGAGATATAGTACAGCAGGTAAAGTGCTTGCACTGCACTCAGTGAACTTAGGCTTGATCCCAACATCACATATGGTCTCCTGGAGTGATTCCTGAGTACAGATCCAAGAGTAAGACCCCGAGCAGAGAGGGGTGGAGAGTTAAGAGGAAGGAAGGAAGGAAGGAAGGAAGGAAGGAAGGAAGGAAGGAAGGAAGGAAGAAAGAAAGAAAGAAAGAAAGAAAGAAAGAAAGAAAGAAAGAAAGAAAGAAAGAAAGAAAGAAAGAAAGAAAGAAAGAAAGAAAGAAAGGAGGGAGGGAGGGAGGGGGATGGAGGGAGGGAGAGAGAAGAAAGAAAGAAAGAAAGAAAGAAAGAAAGAAAGAAAGAAAGAAAGAAAGAAAAGAAAGAAAGAAAGAAAGAAAGAAAGAAAGAAAAGAAGGAAAGAAGAAGGAAGGAAGGAAGAAGAAGGAAGGAAGGAAGGAAGAAGGAAGGAGGAAGGAAGGAGGAAGGAAGAAAGAAAGAAAGAAAGAAAGAAAGAAAGAAAGAAAGAAAGAAAAGAAAGAAAGAAAGAAAGAAAGAAAGAAAGAAAGAAAGAAAGAAAGGAGGGAGGGAGGGAGGGGATGGAGGGAGGGAGAGAAAAAGAAAGAAAGAAAGAAAGAAAGAAAGAAAGAAAGAAAGAAAGAAAGAAAGAAAGAAAGAAAGAAAGAAAGAAAGAAGGAAGGAAGGAAGGAAGGAAGGAAGGAAGGAAGGAAGGAAGGAGGAAGGAAGGAGGAAGGAAGAAAGAAAGAAAGAAAGAAAGAAAGAAAGAAAGAAAGAAAGAAAGAAAGAAAGAAAGAAAGAAAGAAAGAAAGAAAGAAAGAAAGAAAAGAAAGGAGGGAGGGAGGGAGGGAGGGAGGGAGGGAGGGAGGGAGGGAGGGAGGAAGGAAGAAGGAAGGAAGGAAGGAAGGAAGGAAGGAAAGGAAGGAAGGAAGGAAGGAAGGAAGGAAGGAAGGAAGGAAGGAAGGAAGGAAGGAAGGAAGGAAGGAAGGAAGGAAGGGCATTTTGAAGAGTTATCTCTCCAGTGGCAGATGTTATTATTATAGAGCTGCAGGACAAGTCACAGGACCAGTAAAACCTATCTGCTACTTCAGTTATAGATAAAATGCTATTATTTTGTCCATGTAGCTTTCAAATAATATTCCAAGGGAAAAAAACTTCACAAAATTTACTCTTTTTTTTAACATCTATTTGCGAAATCTATTACCCAATACTTGTGTGACCCATTCTGACACTTTCTCTAATGGCTTAAAGACTAAAATTGTCTCAAGGAGTATCAGAGTATAAATACAGACTTTGGAATTGTCTAAACTCAGGTTACAAAAGTCTGTTCTAACATTTGCAAAATGTATTAGTAGTGTCTCAGCAGGTCTTGGGTAAAATCAGAATATAAGTGCTTATCGCTTGTCATTTAAGAGCTGATAACATGGCTAGAGAGATAGCTCAATGGGATGAATACAGGAAAAGCATGTTTCTACAAGTAGGTTTTGATTCTCAGCACTGCATGGTCATCCTGTGTCTCCCTCACCCCAAACCTCCACAACCAGGAATAACCCCTGAGCAGAAAGATAGAACTAGTCCTCAGCACCAGTTTGTGATCCAAAATCCAATATAACAACAATAATAATGATGATGGTGGTGGTGGTTGACAATAGTAACAGCTTATGGTCAGTGGAAATCTTAATAAACATTTATGTTTATTGCTGCTATTATTACTTTTTACTACATGGTGCCTAATCTATAACCAAGTACAATAAGAACATTATAAATTAATAGAGTGGCTTGTGTTGTTTCCAAAACAGAATGTGTTCCAAGGTACATCTCGGATATGAAAATTATACATCTTCAAGAGGCAGGGAGGAAAGTGTAAAACATTTGGACATAACTAGGACAAAGAGCCCCTAATTGAGGGAGTGAAATAGGTCTGGAAGCAGGCGTGTCAGGCATTCAAAGCTCCTAAAAGATAACTAGAGAAAAGAGAGTTGAACATTTTGTCAAACTCACCTCTCTCACCTTTCTTTCTGGGACAGGTCCTGGCTGGTGGAATGTACTTGAGATTACCTTACAAATGGTATTTTTGCTGTTGTTTTCCTTAAAGACAAATCACAACCAATCTGAATTCCTATGTTTCCATTGTACTCTAAAAGCATGGATCCACAAGTACTCTCTCTGGATTGACTTGAGTCATCAAGTCAATAGATTAATTCCCAAGAAAAGTATTTGGGGGGGCTAGTGTCTGGTGAAAAAATTTGTATTATAAAAAAAAAAACAGAAGGAGGGGGTTGAGGAAAAAAATGAATGAAAAAAACTATGAATAAGTCTTTTTCCAAAGTTCCCTCTATTACATATTTTTAATAACAGTCTTGCATCAACCCTTCGCATATCATTTCTCTTTAATTGGAATTTATGATTTCAGTTTCAGTGAATTACCACAGTCCTAAATATATCAAAAAAAGATCTACAAATATTTTTGGCATGCTCAAGGAAGACTGTGTGTTTTTATAGCACACTCTCCTTAAACAGGACTATTTGTCATTCTTTGAAACACTAAGACATAAAAAAGAAAAGACTTTGACTCTGTGTGTGGCCACACTACTTTGCTTAATGCACTAAATGCAAGGTTTCTTAGGAAAAAAAATCAAGAAGTTTCTGCTTCATTGATAATCTGACAGTAACTATTTATTGAAAGTAAAATACTTGTTGTCTGCTGTCACTATTTGTTTTAATACATAATCTTGCTAACTAAATGAGTTTAAAGCAATGCAGATAAGCAATGGCATGTACAGGGTCACTTAAATGCCAGTTTGACTCTTTCATAAACTTTGGAATTCTTTTCCCATGAGCCTATCCTCAGCTACTAAATCGTGAGTAATATCCATTTACAAAGTTTAGGCTGGCCATAAAAAGGTTGTCTTCTATGTCCAGCACACCTTTCAGTGCCCTAAGCAACAACAAAAGCTAATAATTAAAGCTTCTTTAGGCCTCCATAAAGAGTTAAATGACAAAGAATCTAGAATAAACCAACCCATAAAAAACCTAGTGGTGAAATAAGCAGAAAATCTATTTCAGCGCTACATAAATGGCAAAAGATAAATTATAAATTGCATGTGAACAATATTATTCAAAATTGTAGTTGCACCCCTGAAAAAAAACAGAAGGGAACTGAAATATAAAATGATAATAGAGAAAATAAGATCACTGAAACTACCAAATCAATTATCTCGCTGGTCCCATCAAGAATTATTTTCATTCTAACCACTGTATCGTAAAATGAAGCACTGGTCAAACCCAAGAAAGAAAGAATTGTGAAGCACAGCTTAACTAACCTATTTGCTATCAACTCCTTCTGTAAGAAGATTTCATTTACTAAGCTCTCGCATAGGAATTTCTAAACACTCAATTTTCAGTTTAAAAACTGCACCGAAACCCTGACAAAGTTCAGTTGTATAGATACTACCCTATGGACATAAGATTGTATACATGTTTAGTGCCTGACACTGCTCTACAGGCTGAACACAATTTTTGCCACACCAGGTGTCACAACAATGTTTGCAATCTCTATCACTCTGTAAGTAAGTGTGTGAGTGAACGCCACAACTGAGATGTGCAAACCTCAGCAAAGCTACAAGTGTGTAACCAAGTGTGTGAGCTCCCCTTCCTCACTGCAATAACAACAACAAATGGGAAAGAAAGGGGAAATATTAATAATAAATTTAACTGAAAATATAAAATGCCTTGTAAGGCATCAGTGATACTGAAAAATGTGTCTTCAGACAGTAACATTTGTACTTAGAAGAGTTACCTTTTTACGCGTAGTTTCTTACGTCTCAGGAATTGTAAAGACTTGAGTCTTTTCTCTTCTGAAATTTCTAATTTAGCTCTTCTTATATGCTTAATTTCTTTTCCTCTAATTTGCAACAATTCTGATGATTCTTTCTTTAAAAGAATATAAAATGTATCTTTAAAATTTTGACCCAACATACTTTCTCTCAAATTTAATGGTTCCTCTTATATCTAAACTCCTAATTTCTATACAATTCTATAATGCTAATCCTAAATATAGTTATTTTCCTATAAATTCATTCCTAAATTTTATATCTATACTTTCATAGCAACAAAAATTATCATACCATAATTATTTATAAAATGTTATTCTTTACTTAAAAATAACATAGGACATTAGCTCTTTCTCCCCATAAATCTACTTATTTATATTGGTGTTTTTAATATAATTTACTCTTAGTCTTTTAACATTTTGGTAAGACTGATAATTAGAAACGCAATCCAAAATAAATTTTAATGTAACTTTTAAAGCAATATTAGTTTATACTTGTTTTTGCCATTTAGGAAAAAAAGTATAGTTTGTTTCATAATAATTACCTTTTCTTCATTGTAAACATTGATTTCAAAGATTTCTTCCCAAAATGTGCATAACTATGACAGTATCTCATCTAATGATATTTCTCTCTGTTGCTAACCCCATGTTTGCGAGGAGGGGACCACACCTAGTACTGCTCTAACTCTGCACTCAGGAATCACTTCTGGCAGGCTTGAAGGACCATATGGGATCCCAGGGATTGAATCTGGGTTGGCGATGTGTAAGGCTTGCGCCCTACTCCATATCTTTATAGGGGCAACCCCCAACAAGGTGCTGGGGCCAGGGATGCTCCTGGGGATAATCAATATGATGGCCAGGTGCTTGACCAGAAATGCATGTTACTCCGGCAGGTAGGGCTGGAGGGTTATTAAGCAGTGGTGCTGGTGAGGCTAATGTGGTGCTGGGGATCAAATTCAGTAACTTGCACATAGAAGGCATGTGCTCTACAACATGAGCTTTCTCAAAAAGCTTTACTTCAGTTTTTTGAGACTATTTAACAGTGGGAGCTCCTTGTGAAAAACAGAAATCTGTGATCAAGGAGGATAGATGAACAGATAAATGGCAATTCATTTTTTTCTTTCGTTTCCTTCAGTATTGTGATAATGGAGTGCTTGCTCTCTCTGTCTCTGTCTCTCCTCTCTTTATAACTCTGTCTTTCTCTCTCTTTATTTCTCTCTTTCTCTCTCATACACACACATTTATGGTACTCAAATATGGGGGCGAGGGAGATGGCTGTGGCATTTTCAGATGTCATACACTAGCTTCAGTGCTCGGCACTCAAAGTGCTCATCAAAGGTCACCTTTCGGTGATGGTGCATACTAATCCAGCTCCAGGAATCTCAGGCAGCCGAGCTGCCAAACACAAACATGGTAGTATCATACACGCATCAGCACTGGGGAGCTAACTCGCTTGCCTTGCACATTTGCAAGGCAAGTACTCTAAGCTGCTGAGCTATCCTTTCAGACCTCGAAAACTTAAAACTTAGTATGTAAAAGCAGTGAGTTATTACAACTATTGGATAGGGGCTGACGATAAAGAAAGCTCATAATACAGGGTACTCTATATCAGCATCTAATTAATATTTAAAATTTGTCTACAATCTCTATCATCCATATTAGCATGAATATTATCAGAAAGAATCTGGATACATTCAAAGTGAGCTAGTCACTTTGCCTTTGAAATTTCCAGTGTACTCACCCAAATGTAAAACCATGCATACATTTGTCCCAAATTAATTTCATCACAGGAAAAATCAAAAAAAAATCTCATGAGAAATTACTGGCAATTCCAAAAAGTAACCCTTCCATATTCTTAACAAAATCATTGGGAAATATGCTAAATTAGACATAACCTTATGAAAGTGCACTAGGAACTTTGTTGACCATTCATCCTTTGTGTAACTAATTTAAAAACCCATATAACAGTTTAATGGACCACAATCCATTCTACCAAACTCTCAGTGGGGGCCAGAGTCAAGGTACAGAAGGTAGGGCACTTGCCTTGCACACAGCTGACCCGGATTCAATCCCTGGCATCGCATATGGTTTCCTGAGTACCAGTAGGAGTTATTTCTTTTTTTTTTAATTTTAATTTTTTTATTGAGTCACCATGTGGAAAGTTACAAAGTTTTCAGGTTTAAATCTCAGTTATACAATGCTCGAATACCCATCCCTTCACCAGTGCACATATTCCACCACCAAGAATCACAGTATAGCTCCACCCCGCACCCCCACACCCCTAACCCCCCCACGCCCCTAGCCCCCCCACCCTCAGCCCCCCTGCCTGTGTACCTAATAAATTTCACTTTACTTTCACTTTGATTGCATACAGTATTTCAACAAAACTCACTATTATTGTCTGGAGAGTCTCTCCCCTAAAGTCAGACCTGCTGAAAAGGAAGCATTAGATAATTTGTTTTCCATTGCTGAGGATGAAGAGGTATGAGGTCAAGTGACCACACTTAGAGGCCTCTCGGTTTTGGGTTTCTGTATTTTAGTATGTTAGTAATTAAGTCTCATGTTGAGTGAAATGAGTCAGAAAGAAAGAGAGAGACATAAAAAGATTGCACTCATATGTGTAATATAATGTAACTGAGAAGTACAAGTTGACTTAGGAGTTATTTCTGAGTATGGAGCTAAGAGAAACCCCTGAGCATTGCCAGGTGTGACCCAAAAACCCAAAATAATAATAATAATAATAATTATTATTATTTTTTTTTAAATAAAAAAATACTCTCCTTGGGAAGCCTTCATAAATGCATTGCTGAAATCTAAGGAAAATAATAAAAGCTAACATTTACTGACTTCTCATATGCAGAGAGCTTTACCATGATACTGTTGTGAAGAACTTCAAACTCAACACTTTCTTAATGTTCAGTCTAACAATTCTGGAAGAGGAAATATGTTGGATTTCCAAAGTTTGTCCGTAGAAAACATATACTGGTTTCAGATGATTATAATATACTTTTATAATGACTCAAAAATATCCTTTTACTAATTCAGTAATCATTTCAAGTTTTACTCAAGGATCAATGCATACAGTACAGAAGCCACAGGCCTGACCCTTTAACAAATTCAAACTCAAATTCCCCAGACTTCCAGCTTCCCCTCCCATTTCAGCAACACCTCAAAGCTACCTCTGACAGGAACACAAGCTAAAGCCTATCTCTCTGAGCCAACAGGCTCAGATATCTAAGTTACTTCTTCAAATCTTACAAATCTTGGGCTTCAGGTTTCTTTTATCAATTCTTTCTCTCTCCTATTCAAACTAAAGATCATTCTCCTTGCCAGATTTAAGGGAAGAAAACTACCAGTTTATTAGCTTCCTTTACTCTTTGTCGTAATACTGTTTATTTAAAACCTCAACCTTTTTCCAAAAAAATTAAGGCAGCTCTGTCATCTGTTGTCATCACACTATTCATCTATAATGACAGGGTTATCCTTCCTTTTTTCTCTCTTTGCTCCAAAACTAACATTAAAAAAAAAAACACTGTTTTTATTCTTAACGTTATTCACAGGCCTCAACCCATTCTGGATCTTAGCCTTCTTGATATAATTGTTGTGGCCACATGCCACTTTTATGTTTATCTATGGATATATATTTCTTCTTTTATCTCTTGTATATTTTTAAAACTCTAAATGCAATATATCACTTATAATTGTCTTGTGAGAATTTGGGGGAAATTGTGGCATCCTATATCTCTTAAAATTTCATTTTGAATATTAGAAAATCTTACATGTAATTTTATAGATTTTTGTTTTGTCTGGGGGCCTCATACAGTGGATCTCAGGGTTTACTCCTGACTTTACATTCAGGGATCACTCCTGGAGTAGCTTGGGAACCATATGTGGTGCTGGAGATCAAATACAGGTTGGCTGCTTGCAAGGCAAGTACCTGCTGTACTCTTCCCGGCTCCTAATTTCATAGATTTTCTATGTATATTTTTACCTTCTCAAAAGTTCAATAATATTCTCACGGACTCCTGTGTTTATGTTTATTATTTCTTCATCATGTCAAAATTCTCTGTCTCTCTGTCTGTCTGTCTGTCTCTCTCTCTCTCTCTCTCTTTCTCTTTTGGTCATGATCTGGACCAGAATTTTAAAACCTGTACTAATAAGCTTCTAAGATTAGAAATTTTCAATAAGGTAAGAATTGATCAAATTCTATTTCATTTTTGCTGAACCAAACCTCCCAATATCTATCTAAGCAGACAAAATTTTGCCTTATTCTTTTATCGATTTCTGTGATTATTCTATTAACTCTATCAAGAGAGATCTTCTTACTCCCCTGATCTGGCCTAACTTCCTAGATTTTCCGCTCCTGATTTTTGTACAAGAAATGTGAAACTAACTTCATGAATTCAAATATCCAAGCTAAAACATACAAATATCCAAATAACCATGAGTAAAATTCATGCTTAATAAATGACCCTGATATGTCAGCACAAATAAATAAAATATAATGATGAAAATTTGGTGAAATTTCACAGGAATATACTCAGTGCAATTTCTGATCTGTCCCTCAAAATTTCTGCAATATTTTTGGATTTTGTTTGAAGGCTTCTTAACTATTTTCCAAGTCTCCCTGAACAAACCATTTCTTCTAGATTCATGAAGAGTAATCAGTCAATCTCTAGTCACTTTTTTGCAGTTGAGAGTGGATTCATACACATAACTAAAACCTTGTTATTTGTTGCTGTTAAGTGTTGCAAAGTGCATAAAGAAAGAAAGTTTCAGAATAAGACCACTTCAGTTCAAATCCTTGTATAACTTAAGCAGATGGTTGTTCATGACCAAGTTACTTATCTTGCTCATTACTGTTTTTTCTTTCAATTATAAAACAATGATAGTAAGAGAGTTGTCATTTGGGGCCGGAGCGAAAGCACAGCGGGTCAGGCATTTGCCTTGCACATGGTCAACCCAGGTTCGATTTCCAGCATCCTATAAGGTCCCTGAGAACAGAACAGGAGTAATTCCTGAGTGCAGAACCAGGAGTAACTCTTGTACATCGCCAGGTGTGACCCAAAAAGCCAAAAAAAAGAGAGAGAGTTGTCATTTTGTAAAAAGACACTTACAAAATGGTTAACACCATTTATCTCTATTATAAACAATTTCAGTTATCCTAGGAAAATACTGCTTGATTTTACCAAAAAGAAATAATTCTGCATAACATGTTAATTACCACTTAATAGCAACCACAACAAACCTCTGCATCAAATTAAAGCATTTCTGCATGGCAAAAGAAACACGGCCTAAAACTAAAAGACAGCTAATGGAATAGGAGAAAATATTTGCAGTCAACTCATTAGATAAAGAGTTGAGGGGCTGGAGTGATAGCACAGCGGGTAGGGCGTTTGCCTTGCACCCGGCCAACCCAGGTTCAATTCCCAGCATCCCATATGGTCCCCTGAGCAGCGCCAGGGGTAATTCCTGAGTGCAGAGCCAGGAGGGACCCCTGTGCATCGCCGAGTGTGACCAAAAAAACAGCAAAAAAAAAAAAAGAGTTGATGTCCAGGATGTATTAAGTGCCCATAACAATCAACAACAAAAAAATCCCAAAACACCATCAAAAAATGGGAAGAGGAAATGAACAAGGACTTCACTGGGGAAGACAAAGGGATGGCTAACAGGCACATGAAGAAATTCTCATCATCACTTGTTATCAGGGAAATTCAATTCAAGATAACAAGATACCATCTCACATCAGTGAGAATAGCACAGATCAAAAATAATGGGAACATTCTGTGTGGGCAGGGACATTGTGAAAAAGGGACTTTCATCCACTGCTGGTGGGAATATTGTCTGGGTCAAACCCTCTGTAAAACAGTATGGAGGGCTCTCAGTAAATTTAAGTCAGCTGCCATAAGACCCAGCAATTTCACTTTGGGGCATTTATACACAGGACAGAAAAACATTCATTCAAAAAGATATATACACACCTTTATTCATTGCAGTACTCAGTACAATCGCTAAGATTTGGAAACCAACCAGATATCTGACAACAAATCAGTGGATCATGAAGATGTGGTACATATACACAATGGAATTCTATGCAGTAATAAGGAAGGATGAAATCATGCAGTTTGCTGCAACATGGATGGAACTGAAGATATCATGATAAATGAAGTAAGCCAGAAGAAGAAGCACAAACACAGGGTGATATCACTTATATGTAGTATTTAGAGAAACTGGATGAGGAAATGTAATGGTTTAAAGGGGGAATGCTTAAATCACCCTTGGTCCCAAGTATAGGGAGGATAAGTAAAAACAAAAAGGGGAGAGGTGGGGGAAAGAGGCAGTTGGAAGGAACGTGGGGCAAGAGTCAATGTACATTGGTAGTGTTAAGGAATGATAGAGCTAAATATTCAAACCACAGAGTCAACAACACTGAAAGCACAAGACCAAAACTTAAATAAACAAACTTTAAAAGGTGCCTGTTGTGATGGCAGGTTGGGGTGAGGGTGGGGGTGGGAGATGGAACCTGGGAACACTGGTGAAGGGAAGATTAACCTGGTGGCAGGATTGTGGATGGAACACTGCATGTCTAAAATCCAAGTATGAGTAACTTTGCAAATCATGATGCTTTCACAAAATAAATTCAAGGAAAAATAGTTAAATGCATCAAAACAAGAGCAAGAAATGTCTATCAACATTCATGAGAGACTAGGTGGCTAAATCACAATTTAGAAAATTCATTTTATTCCTTGACACATTTAGTGACTAGCCATTTGCCTATTGTGCCTTAAGTTTCTTCCTAAAGTCTCAATGTTCTTGTAGGAGAGCATATTCGAAAATTACCTGTGCATAAAATATTTTTATCATAATTACCCAGTCTTTTAGTATTGCTTTTAAAATATTCACATCTTATGATGTCTACTTAACACACAGACTCCACTGAGGACAGTTAGCAATGAGGGGGTTCACTTAGGCTTGGCAAGCTACATTTTATATCCCAAGCAAACTCGTTAGAAATATGGAGAATTCTTCTGATAGAGTGGGTGAGCAATAATAGGGTGTGTCCCCTCTGCCTGGCAACAAAATGTTTGCTCAACTATTATTAATTGTAGCTGTTCTTTATTGCCTATAATTGCTGAAAGATCAATTTGATAATATTGTTTACCATAAACCTAAGAAGGGAGGACTTGAGAAATAAAGAAAAGACAGAAGACAACTTCACTAATCCAGACAGAGGGTCACAGAGACCTAGACTAGGATGGTAGCAACTGGAAAAATCTAAGAAAAAATTTATAAGAAATAATGTCTGGTAGAAATAGAGGCCTCAAAGGACTGACTATATGTAAAAGGAAGATAAGGGGAAGATCAAGATAAAGCCAAAGCTTCAGAGTTGGAAGTTTTGAATATAAGTAATAGAACTAGTAATAGCTAGTGACTTCAATGACACAAATTAGGAGCTTGGGCATTGGTAAAGAGAAACACAGGAGAAAGACTGACCAGGAAAATTGTTTACCCAAGAGTGGGGGGTCATTCCATCTGAACCCCACTGGGAGAGAATTTCTGGTGATAACTGATATAATAGGCTATATGTTCAGGGTAGGGGGCACTTTTAAATTCTTAATTATAATATAATTATATAGGTATTTTCAGAAAAAAAGTATTAAAGTCAGAAGATACTCAAAGGAAAAATACTAAGCAATTTGTCATAAGGTGATATGCAAATATAGTAAAACCGTAAAAATTATGAAGACAAATCTGGGATATGAATCTGTAAACCAATGATACAATAGTGAAAAACTCAGAGATATGAAATAAATATAAAAACAGGGCTAAATTATAAAAAATACACAATTCACCCAAGCCCAGACCCTGGGCTTTTTGGTTTTGATTCTGTAAAGATGGTAATAAGAAGATCCTGGATTGATTTCTCAAAACCTTGAGATTCTTTCTCTCCTTAAAATAGTCCCGTTGGGCCAGCAAGATAATACAGTGGATAAAATGCTTGCCTTGCACAAAGCTGACTTAGGTTCAGTACTCAGCACCCCATATGTTCCCCCAAGTACCACCAGGAATGATCTCTGAGTGCAGAGTCAACTCTGGAGCACATTTGGGATGGCCCAAATTGCTTCCCATCAAAAGTCTTTACAGAGCAAGAGAGAAAAAGGCCATAAGGCCAACTCTGTTCAGTCCCCATCACTATATATGGTACCTCCCAAGCATAGGACTAACCCCTGATTATCACTGAGTGTGGCTGAAACCCCACCTCCCACTAAAAAAGAATAGAGCCAGTACAGAGACACAAATTTGTGCTTCAGAGGCTCACCTGAAAAAAACTAGTCACAACAAATACAGAAGTAGGGAATCCAGGTAGACAGGGTGAGAGCAAGTTTTAGATTGCTACCCAGAATAGCTATCGTTCCAGTCCAGCGAATAGAGTGTTTCCCTTGCACACAGCTGACCAGGGTTGATTCCTCCATCCCTCCCAGAGAGCCCAGCAAGCTACCAGTGGTATCCTGCCCACAAGCCAGAGCCTGGCAAGCTATCTATGGTGTATTTGATGTGCAAAAATACAGTAACAAGTTTCACAATGGAGACGTTACTGGTGCCCGCTCAAGCAAATTGATGAACAACACGATGACATACAGTGCAGTGCTACCCAGATCAGCAAAAAAACAGACTCTTAACCCATAGCCCCCACTGTAATGAAGTGTAAAAGTCCACCAAAATTAATGGGTGAAGTCTGAGAGGGTCCTCCAGCATCCACTACTACCTTTTAAGTTCTCAAGATGACTTAACAGTGAAGATAAATGTTACCAGAACATAGGGAATAGAGCAAAAGCTATTTGAAAAAGAAAATTCATAGCAATGTAAGCCTTCATTGGGAAATAAAAAAAAGTTCAAATAAATAACTTAAATATCCACCATAAGTTCTTAGAAAAGTATCAACAAAGAGTCTGAATTAACCAGAGAAAGTAAATGAAAAAACTGAGAGGAAACCAGCAAAATAGAAACCTAAAAAAAAATACAAAACATCAATAAAACCAAGAATATGCTTTTCAAAATAATAAACAATATATACAAATCATGAGCAAGTCTCACAAAGAAAAAATAAGAGAAAAAGTTCTAATAAGTTGAATCATAAATGAAAGAAGTTATGATATATACCATAGAAATTTAAAGTACTACCCAAGACTACTCTGGAAAAACCCTATTCCACAAAACTAGAAAACACAGTAGAGATAAAATTTTGGAATCCTATATTTTCCCAAGACTGCATAAGGAAGCGGAACACCTAAGCAGAAAAATCACTTACAAGGTAATCAAAATAGTAAATCAAAAATTTCCCCCAGAATGCAGTTGGGGATAGAGAAGGGACCAACATGACAAAGACAGTTGGAAATAATCTTTTTGTATAAGAACTGCATGCTGAAAGTGGGAGAGGGAGCCGTATAATAATTTCTCATTATGTGTATTGCAAACCATAATGATCAATAAGGGAGGAAGAGAGAGAGAGAGAGAGAGAGAGAGAGAGAGAGAGACAGAGGAATGACTGTAACCTGACCATAAACAGTTTTGTAACTCTGTATCACACAGTGATTCCCCCAAAATAAAAACACATGTCCAAGGTCCAAGTGGGTTAACTAGTGAGTGCTTCTAAACCTCAAAGACATACTTCCTGTCTTTCTCAGTTTCTTCCTGGAAGTTGAAAAAACAGGAATCATCCCAAATAGTTTCTATGAGGTCAGTATAATCCTTGATATAAAAGCAGACAGAGTCATCACTATAAAAGAAAGCTATAGAAAAAGAGAAACAGACATAGAAAGATGGCACTCATCTGTGGAATATAAAGGAACAGAATGGGAGACTTACACCCAAGAGTAGTAGAAATAAGAATCAGGAGATCTGCCCCGCAGCTTGGAAACTGGCCTCACATGCTGGGGTGAAAGGCAGCTGATATAGAGAAGGGAACACCAAGTAGAGGATTTTGGGAGGACCCACTTGGGTTGAAAGATGCATGCAAAAGTAGACTATAGACCGAACATGATGGACACTCAATACCTCTATTGCAAACTACAACACCCAAAAGGAGAGAAAACAAAAGGGAATGCCCTGCCTCATAGGCAAGATGGGGTGGTGGGGAATGGGGTAGAGGTGGTAGGAGGGATACTGGGAACACTGGAGGACGAGAATGGGCACTGGTGGAGGGATGTAAATGATCACTGTATGACTGAAATGCAAACATGAAAGTTCATAAGTTTGTAACTGTACCTCATGGTGATTCACTAATAAAAAAATTTTTAAAGAAAGAAAGCTATAAACCAACACTCCTGATGAACCTAGATAAAAAGTTCTCTTACTTTAAACCCCCTCAAATGTGGTACGGTGATCTTGCTGTTGTCCTTATGTGTTACAAACATATACAGTATAACCTTATGGTAAATGGGTGTTTCACTGACAAAGGTGATAGAGTTAACATAAGGAAAACTTTTTATCACCTTTACATTGGTATTGCTTTTAGTCCATTCATATAATAATAGAGCCCCTCCCAACATTCAAATTCATTATAATGGATTTCTTAACATTAGCTTTAACTTAAAATTTGGGATTATTTCACACAGAAAACATAAGACCTAACTATAACCACTTTACTTTGTAATGTGCTTACAAAGGTGGCAGGTGAGGTAGATGGGAGGGATGGCAAATGAAATATGGGGACAATGGTAGAAGGAAGTTGACACAGTGGGAGATTGGTGTTGAAATATTATATACCTAAAACTCAACTATAAATAACTTTGTAAATCATGGTTCTTTAAATAAATTATTTTTACAATTTTTTTAATTGAATCACCGTGAGATAGTTACAAACTTTCATGTTTGGGTTACAATCACACAATGATAAAACACCCATCCCTCCACCAGTGCACATTCCCCACCATTGATATCACCAGTATACTCTCCCTTTCCCACCCTCTCCCTGCCTCCATGGCAGATAATATCGCCCATACTCTCTCTCTATTTTTGGGCATTATGGCTTGCAACACAGACACTGAGAGGTCATCATGTTTGGTCCATTATCTACTTTCGGCACACATCTCCCATCCCGACTGATTCCTCCAGCCATCATTTTCTTAGTAATCCCTTCTCTATTCCATCTGCCTTCTCCTCTCTGGTCATGAAGCAGTCTTCCAGCTATGGGGCAATCCCCCTGGCCTTTGTATCTACTGTCCTTGGGTGTCAGCCTCATGTCATGTTATTCTATACTCCACAAATGAGTGCAGTCCTTCTATGTCTGTCCCTCTCTTTCTGACTCATTTAACTTAGCATGATACTCTCCATGTCTATCCATTTATAAGCAAATTTCATGACTTCATCTCTCCTAACAGCTGCATAGTATTCCATTGTGTAGATGTCCCAAAATTTCCTTAACCAGTCATCTATTCTAGCACACTTGGGTTGTTTCCAGATTTTGGCTATTGTGAACAGTGCTGCAATGAATATATAGGTACAGATGTAATTTCTACTGTGCTTTTTTTTTTTGCAGCCTCAGGACATGTTCCCAAGTGGTATTGCGAGGTCATATGGAAGTTCAATTTCTAGTTTTTGAAGGACTGTCTATATTGTTTTCCAGAAAGGCTGAACCAGTAGACATTCCCAATTTTAAAAAGTCCTCAACAAAATCTCTTTTAATTTTTTTCAGACTACATATTATAGAGGCACAGTGATTTATAGCACTCTAAATGATAGTTTCATGAATATATTTATGTGTAGTTTCATTTTATGTGTAGTCATTATTGTGATAGTGTCACACAAACATTGATAATTGAATAAAGAAACTAATATATCTACACAATGGAACACTACTCAGTTATAAGAAAACATTAAATCATGTAATTCTCAGCAACATTGATGAAACCAGAGGGTATCATGCTAAGTGGTTAATCAGAGGAAAAGGCACCAATACTGAATGATCACTCTTGTGCAGTATAAAAAAAATAAAACAGTAAAAGTGGCCAAAGGTAACAGCCCTTGGATGGGTGTACAGAATGGAATTTGCTAAGGGGGTGGGGTAGGAAGTGTCCTTTCCTGAGAACTTGAAGACATTTGTAGAGGGACACTGTTGCCCTGGTGGTAGGTGTGATGTTGGGAAACTAAATGTCTGAAAGCATTTTAAAGAATATTATAAATAAAAGTATCTAAACAGAAATTGGAGAAACGGAAAACAAAATCCATTTTAAAATTTAAAATGTCTTCTCTTCCCAGGGTTGCATTAAAGACTAAAAACCTCAAACAAACACACGGGTTTCTCCTTTTTCAGATGAGCAATCTATATATCAAAGGTCCTTTTTCCAGGGCAAAATGCTTCTCCCCTCCCCATGCCTTACCAAGCTCATTTATCCTTATCTACACATCTTCAACTCTCATAACTGCTTCCAACAAAAATAATGTTTTACCTTTAAAGATATCCTCTTGGCTGCTTTTGAATCACTTGGAGGCTGTTCACTTTCCAGAAGTTTGCTTGATTCAGTTACTGGCACAATTTCGAAAGTTTCCTGAAGTTTTAACAGGCTTTCTGTGTCTGAGATCCCCCATTCTATTGCATCCTCTGGTTCAAGCTGGAAATCACTTGAACGAACTCCATAAAGTTCCTCAGACACAGGCTGTTGCTGGATGTAAATATAAAAGAACGCTTTTCATATTAATCCATCTAAAGCATTAGGACATGCAGTGATTTCTGTCTGGTAAAGTATGTGTAAAAATATATGACTGGAATTAAGCTGAAGTAGTAAGATTCCTCTGAAGATTTAGAAAGAAATATTTAAATTGACCTAAAAGGATTGTGAAGCCAAGTAAACTACTTTCCTTGGCCCTTGGCTCAGCTACCCCACAATTAGTAGGCACCACATCTAAGGAAATTTTACCGTACCTGACCCCACCCCACATTCAGAGTCAAGGTGCACTAAACATCTGGCTTCTGCCCAACCTGACCCAATCAGTAAAACTTCTTCACAAAATATCACTCTTCTATGTTACTTTAATAATCTTACTGACTTAATCTCTCATCACGTTTTAAGGGAAGAATCTTTAAATACATATTTGGTTATAACCCAATTTTTAACCAAGTTTACTTAGGATGATGGAACACTGGCAGGTAAACTTCCTTGCTTCTGTCTGGCAGAATGGCTCTAAAAAAATCATTTAAAACTTCATTGCTTCCAATTAACAAGTGATAAAACCAATCGAACATATATGAAGGTCTGAATTTTATAGAATGATTTAGAAATGTTGAAAATGTAGCTATTTCCGGCATTCATTTGCTAATAAGTAAAAAAGAAAAGATATCATAAAGTATTAAATATTTGGGAGGGGGCACATTCAGTGGTACTCAGGGCTTATTCCTAGCTATATGCTCAGTATCACTCCTAACAGGCTTGGGGAACTATATGGGATGCCAGGGATGGAACCTGAATTTGCTTCATGCAAGGCAAATGCTCTATTATTATCCATTTCTGTATTTAGCAAGAAGGATGAATGAACTTGAAAATTAGCTTGTAAAATGAAACTAACCTAGAGCTCATGTTCTTTATACCTGGAGTGGTAGAAAGAAATAGAACTTTAAACCAGATGTACTTTAATTCAAATCCTGGATTTGTTAATTAACAGATGTGTCAACTTGGTCGAGTTATTTGACACTTTTTAGTCTTTCTTGATTTATGAAAATGAGTTAATAAAATCTCCACAATGTGGCAGAATAAATGCATGGAAATAATAAGTCAGGACCCTTACTCTGCCACCTATAATGAACTCATTCATTTCACGTTTCTCAACTTTTAAAGCTGTTAATCATGGCTCTTCTTTTGAATTCCTCTGCTCCACTACATAGTCTCTCTGGATTCCAGTTAGGGAGATTAATAGATAAATAAATTAATAAATTAACCACTTTCCAGAATAGAAACCAGAAAAAAAGCAGAGCTTGAGAATAGGGAAATGTTGATCCTCAATCTGTTATTGACCTTCTCTGACCAACTTTACCCCACTGCAAAGCCTTTTTTGATTGATATCACTATTCTGGTTCTGCCTTTACCCTTTATTTTGCCTTACATCACACTATGCATTACAATAATCTAATAATCAGAAAAATGATAATTAACTATGATCTCATTTAATTTTAATTTCGACAACTCCATGAAGTACTTCCTAAGATTGGTCTGTAATGTCATTTTAAAGACAAAAAAAAAAACCTAAGGCCTAAAGAAGTAAACCACCCTAGGTCATATAGAGAGCAAGCAACAAATCCGTGGTTGAAATCAAACAATCTGATTCCAATTTGTAACTACTATTATCCCCTCTTTGTCCTCCACTCAGCAGATTGGTGATTCTCAAAGTATCATCCACCTCTGCTGACAGTCTTCATCACCCTTTCAATGGATCTTCAAATTCAAACCATTTTTCATAAAAATACTCACTTATTTGCCTTTTTTACTGTGTTGACATTGCTCTGATGATGAAAAATCATTGATAGGTAAAATAACAGACTAATACTTTTCTTTTTTTCCTTTTTTTTAAATTTTTTTAATTTTATTGAATCACTGTGAGATAGTTACAAGCTTTCATGTTTGAGTTACAATCATGCAATGATCAAACACCCATCCCTCCACCAGTGCACATTCCCCACCACCAATATCCCTGGTATACCCTCCCTTTCCCACTCTCCCCCTGCCTCTATGGCAGACAATATTCCCCATATTCTCTCTCACTTTTGGGCATTATGACTTGCAACACAGACACTGAGAGGTCATCATGTTTGGTCTATTATCTACTTTCAGCATGCATCTCCCATTCCAACTGGTTCCTCCAGCCATCATTTTCTTAGTGATCCCTTCTCTATTCCATCTGGTTTTCCCCTCCGCTCATGAAGCAGGCTTCTAACTATGGGGCAATCCCCCTGGCCCTTGTATCTACTGTCCTTGGGTGTCAGCCTTATGTGATGTTATTTTGTACTCCATAAATGAATGCAGTCCCTCTAATGTCTGTCCCTCTCTTTCTGGCTCATTTCACTTAGCATGATACTCTCCATGTTTATCCATTTATAAGCAAATTTAATTACTTCATCTCTCCTAACAGCTGCATAGTATTCCATTGTGTAGCCTCTGACTAATGCCAGGCACAAAAGTCAGATCAAAGTGGATTAAAGAACTCAATATCAGACATGAATCTATACGGTTGATAGAAGAAAATGTAAGCAAAACTCTCCACGACATTGAAGCTAAAAGCATCTTTAAGGATGAAACAGCACTGACCATGCAAGTGCAAGCATGCATAAACAAATGGGACTACATCAAACTAAGAAGCTTCTGCACTTCAAAAGAAACAGTGACCAAAAATACAGAAAGAGCACACAGAATGGGAAAGAATATTTACCCAATACCCATCTGATAAGGGATTATTATCCAGGATATACAAGACACTAGCAGAATTGTATAAGAAAAAAACCTCCAACCCCATCAAAAAACAGGGAGAAGAAATTTCATTATATTGTATGCATAGAAACAGAAGTTTCCTCAAAAAATAATAACAAATGGCCAAAAGGCACATGAAAAAATGCTCCACATCACTAGTCATCGGGGAGATACAAATCAAAACAACAATGAGATATCATCTCACACCACAGACTGGCACACACTCAAAAGAACAAAAGCAATCAGTGCTGGCGTGGATGTGGGGGAAAAGGGACTCTCCTTCACTGTTGATGGGAATGTTGACTGGTCCAGCCTTTCTAGAAAACAATATGGACAGTCCTTCAAAAACTAGAAATTGAGCTTCCATGTGACCCAGCAATACCACTTCTTTGAATATATCCCGAGGATGCAAAAGATCACAGTAGAAATGACATATGTACCTATGTATTCATTGAAGCACTGTTCACAATAGCCAAAATATGGAAACAACCCGAATTCCCTAAAACAGATGACTGGTTAAAGAAACTAATACTTTTCAAATGTTTAATACATGAGTTTAGGAAACAATGTAATGATGAAATATCCCTGTCACGTGCTAGTGTAGCCCAATGGCATCTGCTTGCTTCAGGAACAGGAAGAGCCTCAAACTGTTTATTCAGGGTCTTGGTGAAGAAGTCTGACCATCTTGTAGGTGGGCAGTCACACAGTCTTTTGATGTCCCGTGGAATCCAGTCGGTAACAGTTCTAGTCCAGCGGTGGTCTCTGAATCTTATTACATGTCCAGCCCATCTGATTTTTGATGTGTTGGCCAATGAGACAGCATCCCAGATTCTTGATCATTGATGGAGGTCAGAACTCCAGATTCCTTCTCTCACTTGAGTGGAATGTGACACTCCAAGCATAGCTCTTTCAATTCCTCTTTAGGATGCTATTTTGCATAATAGCGTTCTCATCCTGTTTTCGTAGGGCCCAGGTCTCTGAGGCGTATGTTAGTGCAGGAAGAACAGTGAAGTCGAAAACATGTGCCCAGAGCCGGAGGTTCTTTGTCCTCTTAACAACTTCTTTGATGCTCTTGAAGGTGTTCCACGCTGCTCTCTTCCTCCTGCGCAGTTCTGGGTGCCAAGGCGTTCCTCATGTTGGGTTCTCAACCCAGGTACACATAGCTGTTGCATTCGGAGATGTTCATTCCAGTGAGAGCAAATGGAACATCAGGGACTAGTTCATTTTTCATGAACACTGTCTTGGTGAGATTTAGCTGTAGTTCGACCTTTCCACAACTGAAGTCAAAAGTCAGCCAGTATTTGTGCTTGGCTAACGTTTGGTGTTATTAGACCATGTCATCAGTGAAACAGAGGTGGTATAGTTGCCAACCGTCTATCTTCACTCCCATTCCTTCCCATTCCAGTTGTTGCATGACATTCTTGAGGGTGGTGACACTGAAGAGTTTCGGTGAAATGGTTTCGCCCTGCAAAACCTCTTTTTTTAGGTCAATGAACATTTCTTTGTAGAATGGTGAGATCCTGGTGGTGAATCCGTAATACAGCTCACAGAGGATCCAGATGTACTGAGTTCGAACACCCTGTTCAGCTAGGGCTTCGATGACCGCTTCTCAACAGAATCAAAGACCTTCTTTAAATCAATGAACGTTAGACAGAGCGGCATCTTGAACTCTCACGAGACCTCAGTGAGCTTGGTCACCCTGTGGATATGGTTGATCGTGCTGAATCCTTTTCGGAACCCAGCTTGCTCACATGGTTGTCCTTCATCTAGTGTTTTGTCAATCCTATTCAGGATGACTCAAGTGAATAACTTGTAGATGACAGACAACAGGCAGATCGGGCTATAGTTGCCGATGTCATGGATGACTCCCTTCTTGTACAACAGGATGGTTCTGCTGGTTTTTCATTTGACGGAACTTTGCATTCAGACAGGTAGCGTGTGAAGAGCCGAGCCAGTGTATTGATGAGTAGTGGCAGCCTATTCTTCAGGTGTTCAGGTCTGACCTTGTCTGGACTGAGTACTGTATGTTTCTTTACCAATGAAATGGCATGTCAGATTTCAGAATCGAGAATGCTGGGAACAACATATCCATCCTGCGGAATTTGGTATGTGGGCAGGTGGACATGGCTATCAAAGAGATCCTAGTAGAAGTTGTGGATAACTTTTTCCATTGCCCTTCTGGAAGATGTGATAGATCCATCAGGATGTCGGAGGGCAGTCATCTTGTTCTTATAGTCGGTGAAGGACAGGCAGTACTGCGAATACTTTTCCCAGCTTCTGCCTCATTGGCCAACACTGCTGCTCTTCTCTCTTTGAGGTTTTCCTTTATTGCTTCTCTGCACAGCTTTGTGAGCTCAGACATTACCTTGTGATTGCTGAGGCTCCCACCAGACCACGTTGGCGAATGAGTTTCTGAAGACAGGTGACTTTTTGTGGCTTTCTCGTTCTTTGCATTCCTTGCACAATCATGGAGGTGCTGAATCAGCCGATCACATTCTTCATTGATGCTGTCAACAATACCATCTTCCCAAATTGCTTCAGTAGTGCTAAAGAGCTCACAGTGGTGGTCGTTATGGGAGTTCTCTTTTTAAACTTTGCAGCCCTTTCTCTCCACTTTGTGAAGTAGAATTTCGCACAAAGGAGACAATGGTCTGATCCTGTTTGGAATTTTGGGAACACAGCAATATTGGTAAGGCAAAATCATCAATTGAATATGATGTGGTCAATTTCATTGTGGAACTGTCCATCGGGAGACTCCCATGTCCACGTTCAGATTCAGCCTTCTGGAATTGTGAGTTACCATGGATGGTCTTGGTTGACATGATGAACTCAGACAGTCTCTCATCCTGTTCGTTCCATTCTATGCCATGGGTCCCAATGTGGAGTTCTTCAGGTGACCTTCTAGGTCCTATCTTGGCATTAAGAATCACTGACAATGACCTTGCAGAAGGTATGGTCTTCTTTATAGAATATCTCAAGCTCTACATAGAATTTCTCAATTTCTTCTTTGTAGTTGGATTTCTTTGTAGTTGGATGTTGGTGCGTAGATGACAAAGATAGAAACTGCCAGCAATGAGTCACATCTATTCAAACATAAACATCCAATTCGAGTTGTTAGACATGCGAACAAATCAATGCTCATGGCCGAGTTCATGTTGACAAGGACACCAACGCCTCTACTGTCGCATGTTCTGAGAAACAGTTCTCCAGTGTCAAAAACAGCGTGGTATGTTCTGTACCTCTCGTCTCGGTCAGTCCAATGACATCATATTTGATTTTCCATGCCTGCACCACCAGGTCCTCGATGGATGCTTCTGATGCCAGTGTACATGTGTTAAAAGTGCAAACAGTCATTTTAGTCCTTCTTTGTCTTGGCAGCCTAGTTTGGCCCTGAGAATTTATTAGCCTCTCCTTGTTTGACCTTCTTAGCGCTGCCGTATTGGGGGCTCTTCCAAGATCAGGGGAATGAGGTCCATTGTTGTTACTGTTTTGGGCATATCGAATATGCCACGGGTAGCTTGCCAGGCTCTCCAAGAGGGACATGTCAAAGAAGACATATCAAATAATTTAAATGTAATGGCATACAACTCATTAACTTATCAGGTTTTAGATTTCTTCTTGTAACTAATCTTTAACAGACTCCCATTTAAGTTTTAGTTTATTTAAAAAGATCATACATAACTATTGTTAACAGAATGCGATTAAACATCTCTCTCATTCTACTATGCATTAGATCAGTTTACTTAATATACTTAAACCAAAAGAACATGTACATTACTGTTCACTTCAACATATATACTAAAATTGGAATGATACAGAATAGATTAGCAAGGCCCAGTGCATAAGGACAACTGAAAATTTGTGAATCATTCCATATTTTGGGGCAGTACTTTTGTGCATCAATACCCAAAAACTGAGCACTGTCACCTACACTAAAAAATTTTTAAATCACTGAAGAGGATCTAGAATGACAGTACAGCAGGCAGAATGCTTTCCTTGCACACAGCTAACCTGAGCTTGGTTCCTTGTACTCCCTATCGTCTCCCCCAATCACTGCTAAAACTGATCTCTGAGCGAGACCAGGAGTAAGCCCTGAGCGCCACTGAGAGTGTGACCCAAAAACTAACTAGCAAACAAAAATCTCTGAAAAAGGTCTATCTGAAACATGCTGTATGTGCAGGCATTGCTTACTGGGAACTAACCCAGAGCAACACAGATTATCTAAAAGATACAATCATCAAGGAATCATGAGGGAAAAAAATGAAAAATAACACATCATGATTTTCTTTTTTTAGATTGGGGATAAGTGCAGATGAGAACCTATTTCTCTATAAAAGCAAGTATTAGATTTTCAAACTTATAATTTACTTTTATCCTTCTTGAAAACTTCTTAGTTTTAGATATTTTTGCCTTAAAATGTTTTGTGTCAATATGTAGCTCTCTGGACTGGAGCCATAGCACAGCAGGTAGGGCATTTGCCTTGCATGTGGCTAACCCGGGTTCGATCCCTCCGCCCCCTCGGAGAGCCTGGCAAGCTATCGAGAGTATCTCGCCCTCATGGCAGAGCCTGGCAAGCTACCCGTGGTGTATTCAATATGCCAAAAACAGTAACAAGTCTCACTGGAGAAGTTTACTGGTGCCCACTCGAGCAATTTGATGAGCAACGGGATGACAGTGATATAGCACTGTCCCTCTTTGAGAGGGACGGAGGAATAGAACCCAGGCCAGCTGCGTGCAAGACAAATACCCTACCCACTGTGCTATTGCTCGTGTCAATATGTAACTGTTTTAACATTTTTGATGAATGAATTAGCATTTTACATTTTCCCCAGTTTTAATTTCTAAATAATAAATATTGTCTTATACAATCCACACATTAACAAAAACAACTTTGAGTTTCTGTACTGTTTTCTAAGAGTTCGAAATAATATATCTTTAGAGCAAAAAATTTGAGGTCTCAAAAGCATTAAACTTTGACGTTTGTTTGTTTGTTTGTTTGTTTTTGTAGTTGTGACACTTCCACAAGAATGGCATAATAAAGGCCAGCAATCAAAGCTCCCTACTAAATTACCAGAAATCAACTGCACATAACAAAATAAATTTCATTAACTCCCAGTCGGATTTGCCTGACAGACCCTTGTATCTGTATATGTGTATTATTAAATGGATGACTACAGGAAAAAATTGAAGAATCAACGGGTTGAAGAGATTTCCAGTATTGCACAGTGTATACCAGTCAGCATTGCTGCTGGCATACCTGATCCAGCTGAGGGAAAACAAATAGAATAGAAATAACCCTCCATGAGAACAGTAGCCTTCCAGACAAGACTGAAAGTTTTACATCACTAGCAGAAACTAAGCATTGGGACAGAAAGAAAGAGTTTGAGTATTTTGCAATAGAGGTAGTGAAACTGACTGCATCCCTACACATACACATACCTTCAAGAAATAGCGTAGCAATCACATGGTCCAGAAATGAACTATAAGACAGAATTTTGGCATGAATAAAGGTCAGAAGCTACCTCATAAATGGAAGACACTGTGGAGCTCTCCCTCTAGGATGTACCATTCAACTCCCAACTACTGACATTCTGACCAGTCCTTCATCTCCACATCTTCATTGTCTTCCCCCTCCTCTTCGAGGTCATAGAAACAAAGAAAAATTTAACACTGAAGCTACAGTGCCATCTGCAGGAAAACAAAAGAAGCCAAACCCAAATGTACATGCAGAATTCTCCAGGCAAGGAAGTGTAAAAAATATGATGGAATTGGTCACAAAAAAAAAAAAAAAAGGCAAGTGGATAGTACAGAGGGTTGAGCTTTTTCCTTACATGTGTCCAGCCCAGGTTTGATCCCGAGCACTGTATATGGCCCTCAAGCCCACCAGGAATGATCTCTGAACCCAGAGCTCGGAATAAACCATGAGCTAAGCTGAGTGTGACCCCAAGAAACAAAGCAAAAAAAATGGCAAGTCTTCTGAAGGCAAACCTAAAGACCCAGAATCAGGAAAGGTAATGGGAAGAGGCATTATAACAAAAATAAAGCTAGAAAATCTTAATTAAATAATAGAAGCAAGCCTTAGATATGGGAGGGGGAGGAAGGAGCTAGAATTTTAAAAGTTCCTCATCAAAAATATTGAAGATATTGAAATATTTCAGAGTTGTAGTATATGAGGAGCACAGTGAATAAAATTTGAAATTCAATCAACACGAAAAGCATAACAAATGGACAGAGGCTCAAGGACAAATGAGTATAGGAGACTGATGATTAAATCACAGCAGTGTCATTTGTGGAGTATAAAATAACATCACATGAGGCTGACACCCAAGGACAGTAGATACAAGGGCCAGGGGTATTGCCCCATAGCTGAAAGACTGCTTCATGAGCAGAGGGGAGAAGGCAGATGGAATAGAGAAGGGATCATTAAGAAAATGATGGCTGGAGGAGCCAGTTGGAATGGGAGCTGCATGCCCAAAGTAGATAATGGACCAAACATGATGACCTCTCAGTGTTTGTGTTGCAAGCTATAATGCCCAAAAGTAAAGAGTGAGTATAGGGAATATTGTCTGCCATAGAGGCAGAGGGAGGGTGGGAAAGGGAGGGTATACTCGGGATATTGGTGGTGGGGAATGTGCACTGGTGGAGGGATGGGTGTTTGATCATTGTGAGATTGTAACCCAAACATGAAAGCTTGTATCTATCTTACGGTGATTCAATAAAATTAAAAAAAAAAAATTTAAACCTAAAACAAAAAAAAAAATCACAAGAGTGTTCTAGGACTGAGTCTGATCCCCAACAATGCAAGTGACACTGGGAATGCAGCCCTCTACTGGAAAAGGGGAGGGGATGGGAGAGGGGATGGAGAAAAGGGAACTCCCAAAATTTTAAACAGGCAAATGACCTAAAGACACTTCTCCAAAGACAACATACAGATGGCCCACAGATACATAAAAAATTCTTATTGTCACTTATTAAATGCAAATAAAATGCAAATAAAGATGACAATGAGCCATCACCTCACACCTGTAAGAATAACTTACTCTAGAGAGATTGGAACCAGGCAGGAACATAAATTGTTAAGCCTCCATGAGAAAAAGTGAAAAACAAAACTAATAACACCGGAAGTTCCAAGTGAATTAATAGTGCCATCACTGTTATAGATCCAAAAGATAGGAAAATAGCAATTTGAAAAGATATTTATACCCCTCTTTCTAAGCAGCATTACTCACAATAGTCAAAACAAAAGAATCAAGTTAAATGCCCGTTGACAAGGACTGAAAAAAAGAATTTGCATTGACTATATTTAATAGAATATATTCAATGGTGAAATGCATACTTTGTGTGAAGGAGGTCTGGGTTCAATCTATAGCCCAGTGGCGGTTGTGGGGGGGACAAAAAACAATATCATACTTCATATTTTATATATTGGTCTATTCTATACATTTTTAAAAGATGAGAACTGTCTGTTTTATCTGTGCATTAACCATGTCTAGAACATAAGAGGAAACAATGAATAAATTCCTGTTTTGTTTTTTTTTCCTAAATACAGAAGAAACTATTCATCAAGGTGATTCAAAATGATTATATTTTAAATGGTAGATTCTTAAAAAATAAAAAGTGGTTTATTAAGAATGTTCTTGTAAGTTGCAGTGTAGATCTGAAAGATCACTGGCCTGTGGCACTGAGATGCTTCCAGGCTCAGAGGATGGGCTGTCTGGTACTTCTTAGAGCAAGGTTCTCAAGCGCCATACGTGCTAGTCAGTGTTGCCAAAGAAATCTCATACCAGGAAGCTTCCAAAAGTCTAGGGGACTAGTAAAACAGCTAAGTAACCAATTTCTATGTTCTGGCACAGGGTGGGCACTCAAAAAAAAAATGTGTCTGGAATGAAACCGTAACACCACAGCTGGATATTAGGTTAAAAAGCTTTTTTACCACTAAAGAATTGATCAGATTTTTTGATCAGATTTTTCTTAAAACCAAAATGCCCAGAAGACTTCTCCCGGTGACAACCTGTGAATGTCAAAGCTGAGACCATGCTTCTCACAGAATTACAAAGAAATCTTTGCTTAAATATTTTAATCAAGATGATACCTGAGCCCATTGTTCATAGTTTCCTTCGAAATGGGAGGGATTTCCTTCAAAAGCTAAAGAATTTCCTTCAAAATTCTTTCTTTCTGTATATGTAATGCAGTATACTATTACTGTTAAGTCAAGTTTGTTCTGTTAATGAATATTTATATTTTTCTAAACTTAACTGAAATGTGGTCACTTCTCATGGTGAAGCATATGTGAAACATATGCGGCAAGTCTTCAGAATTTATTTATTCACATACCTTTGCCAAGTGGCTATTAGTTCCACATACACTAGTTCCTGAGTCTAGGGATAAGAATACCAACGCAGAAAAGATATAGTTTAAAACCCAAAGCATCTCAAACTCTAGTAGTTCATAGGATCCATGGCTTTTGTGAAATGAAAAAGATTACATAAATTTTCTAAACATAAAATGTTTCAAGTGAAATGTGATGTGACTTTTTATGTATTTCATGCATATGTCATCATTTTAGGAACTGAGGGAACCTATTATTTAATGCCATCATATAATAAATCTTTTCTAAGGAACTGACCAGCATTTTTTTAATAGAGATGTGGATTTCTAGATAATCACTTCACAGGGAATTTGTTTCACATTGCTTTGAATCCCATAAATATTTTGTCAATGATGATTGAAAATAAAGCTTTATTTCTGAAACAAACTTTTGCCACCAACTATCCATATTTGTCCACAAAATTCTTTCTTTGCCAATACTTTTCTCCATTCTGATAGCACTTTCTTAAATGCTGATAACTTCTCCAATAGGTTTTTAGATCTTTATGTCTCCAGACTACAAAATAAAACTTTGAGTCATAGTGCCAAAGGTCTATGATAGGCAAGAGTAGTAAGTCAAAATAGCCAAAGTTCTCAATGTTGTGCTACATTAAACATATACCTCTCTAACAAGTCAGGAGAAATTATCTTAACTCTCTCAGTAAACCTCTCCTTAACATGAGAGACAATTATTTAACACAGGCAAAGATATTTCATTATAAAAGATAAAAGTATGTGAATAAATTCACCATTTGAAGTTTCTAAATACTTATCTGTAATTCTAATTCAGGTTGCTCTTCGGGTACTTTCTGGTCAGAGATTTTTCTTAGACAAACATCCTTTAAGAAGAAAAGTAAAATAATTTAAAATAATGCCATTATTTAAAATCACAGGTATATAATTCATTGTTCAAAATATTACTCAATATAATGCAGTAACTTTGCTATATATATGTATATGTATATATATATATATATATGAACTGTAAGACTGTAGAAAAAGTATGGGGGTAAATTTAGTGTTTCCTAGTATATGGACCAACCCAGTTTAATCACTGGCATGACATATAGTCCCCTGAGCACTGTTAGTAGTGACACCTGAACACAGGGCCAGAAGTAAACCCTGAACATAGTTGGGTGTGGTCCAAACCCCTCTCATCCCCCAAAAGAAGTATAAGCCAGTCAATATATGAAATAAATAAGAAATTTAGACGAAAAAAGATAGATAGTTTTTATATTAATACCATTTCATGTAGTTTTAAGTAATTGACTTCTATAGATATAATATCAGGCTAAATATTACAGGTAATATTAAATCATACAGTGTAAAATACCATTATTAAATGGCTACACAAAAAAAGAAAAAAATTTTCTTCCCATTGCAATCAATGAGCAATGGGATGACAGTGATAGAGTGACAGTGATTTTTTATTAGTGAATTGCCGTGAGATAAAATTACAGACTTTTTAAAAATAATATTTATTAATGAATCACTGTGAGAGTACAGATACAGATTTACGTATTTTCGTGCTTGTGTTTCAGTCATACACTGTTTGAGTAGCCATCCCTCCACCAGTGCCCCTTCTCCAACAATGACCCCAGCAATCTTCTACTCCCCCATCTTATCCCCCCTCCCCACCCCACCTCTGAGTCAGGGTATTCCCTTTTGTTCTCTCTCTCTTTTGGGGTGTTGTGGTTTGCAATGGAGGTATTGGGTGGCCATCGTATTCAACCTATAGTCTGCTTTCAGCATGCCTCTCCCATCCTGAGCGGGTTCTCCAACCACACTGTACTTGGTGGTCCCTTCTGTATCTGAACTGCCTTTTCCCCTAGGATGTGAGGCTGGCTTCCAAGCCATGGAGCAAACCTCGTACTTATTTCTATTATTCTTGGGTGTTAGTCTCCCATTCTGTTGTTTTATATACTGCAGATGAGTACAATTCTTCTAGTTCTGTCTCTCTCTTTCTGACTCATTTCACTTAGCATGATACTTTCCATGTTGATCTACTTGTATGCAAAGTTCATGACTTCATCTTTTCTGACAGCTGCATAATATTCCACTGTGCAAATGTACCAAAGTTTCTTTAACCAGTCATCTGTTCTTGGGTACTCGGGTTTTTTCCAGATTCTGGCTATTGTAAACAGTGCTTTGATGAACATACAAGTGCAGATGTCATTTTGACTATACCTTTTTGCCTCTCCGGGATAAATTCCCAGAAGTGGCATTTCTGGGTCAAATGGGAGCTCAAAACTACAACACCCAAAAGGAGAGAGAACAAAGGGGAATGCCCTGCCACAGAGGTAGAGTGGGGTGGTAGGGGATGGGGTGTGGGTGGTGAGAGGGATACTGGGATCATTGGTGGAGGTGAATGGGCACTGGTGGAGGGATGGGTAAACGATCACTATATAAGTAAAATGCAAACACATAAGTTCATAAGTTTGTAATTGTACATCACAGTGATTCTCTAATAATTTTTTTTTTAAAAAGGGAGCTCAATCTCTAATTTTTTGGGAAGTGACCATATTGTTTTCCAAAAGGGCTAAACCAGTCGGCATTCCCACCAGCAGTGTAGGAGGGTCCCTTTCTCCCCACATCCACGCCAACAGTAGTTGCTTTTGTTCTTTTGGATGTGTGCCAGTCTCTGTGGTGCAAGGTGGTATCTCATAGTTGTTTTGATCTGCATCTCCCTGATGATTAGTGATGATGAGTATTTTTTCATGTGTCCTTGTCTTGTCCCTGATCTTAGAGGAAAGGCCTTTATTTTTCTCCATTGAGGATAATGCTTGCCACAAGTTTGTCAGCCACATGCAAGGGAAATGCCCAACCCACTGTGCTATCACTCCAGTCCAGTAATAGTAATAGTAATACTAAATTAGTATTGGAGAGAAGACTTTTCCAGATATTAACAACACTTTTAAATAATACTTGGAAAATTAAACTAATCTTAAAGTAGCTTAATTGCCTATTAGTAGATATTCTAATACAGTTTAAAAGAAAACAATAAAATCCAGCACTTTGCAATGTAAAAGTCACAGCGTTTTCCACACAATCAAGTTATCAGTCATATAAAGAAATATGAATGTGTTACATATAACCATGAGGGAAAAAATTTGAAAAATACCCAGCAAAACAAAGTCACAGACATTGAGGTATAGGAAATGGTAGCAAGAAAGGGGGAGGAGGACGGGAACACTAAATAATGGGCTCATTTTGATAGTGAAATGACACTAGAACTTTAATGGCAGATGCTTTTAGATTTATGCATACACAGATATTAAGTTATACTCCTGAAATTCCATAGCACTATAAACTAGTGATTAAGTTTTTAGTGTGCTATTTAATACTGGAAGATATATTCAGGAGTCAAAGTTTCTAAAAAATAATAATCTTCATGATAACCTCAAGTAAAATGACAATGAAAGCCATATATAGTATGGTGGCTGAGCTCACATGATCTGTAGTTTGGACTCCTTGGCAAATCTTAGCTTAATCACTTTATAATTAGCATATATCTGAACAAATTAGTCCTTTTCTCTTCCTTTCATTATGGTTGATGTTGCTGCAGTGACGAGAATCCCACACACATTTAACCTTGGTACTTGCACACTCAGTTGTAATGCTCACTGGGGATCATGCATCATGTTTCTGGTGTCTGCACAATAGCCAAGGTGGAGAGTTATACTCCTTTAATTGTGGTGCTCACACACATCTTGATTGGGCTACCACAGTGCTCACCAGGCACGCATTTTCTAGCCTTGGTGCACACACATCTTCTTGTTACAGTAATTGCTGGAGTCGCAGCCTTTATTTATGGTGCTTGCTCACCTCTGGCTGTTGTGCAGTGAGAAATTGCTTGCAGCAACAGAGATCAGTAGAGCAGTGTTTCCAGGTTCTAGCAGCAGTACTGTCAGGATCACGCTCAGTATGTGTGCAGACACCAGTGGTGCAACTTATGACCTTATGTTTGCAGGGCAGGCATCCTAAGTCTCCAAGCCTTTCTCAGGCCTTGGGTATCAGGATTTGGAAAACATATATTTCACGTTTGTTGTGATGAATAAATGAGAATACATGAAAACAAAATACGTGTGTATTTGTTGCATAGGATAAAACCTCAAACCTCATACATGGAAGTATGTGCTCTGTGACTGAGCTTCAACCCAGCCCCACATAATATTTGTAGGGCTTCTGTTAAAAGACTAGAATTTCTTCTCACAAACAAATAGGTTTGAGGGCTAAAGAGATAATAAAGGGTTTAAGGCATATGCTTTGTATAGAGTTAACACCAGTTCAATCCCCAGGACCCTATATGGTTCCCCCAAGCACTTCAAGGACTGGCCTCTGAGCACAGGGACAGGAGTAGCCCCCAAGCTTGCCAGGTATGGCCCCCAAACTAACTAACTATATGAATAAAATATAATAGATTAAATTAAAATAATGTTGAATCAGGTACTTGTATTTGGGGACTTGAAGAAGGAAAAACTGAAGTGAATTCTTAAGTGAACTACAATCAGTATCTGGCCTAACAAGTATTAATTTTGATATATCTTCCAGAGTCAAAAACTTGATGGTGACCAGCACAGGTTTTTAAATACTACAAAATCTGTGAAACTGTATGTTGTCCAATTTCTCAATCCTGGAAACATTTTACAGGTGCTTTTCGAACAGTTTCTGCCAGTGACATCTAAGCTAAAATCTAAAATGTCAGAGCCAGAAGGATACAGAATCCGAATTTTATAGACACCAGAAGCAGAGCTTATGCTTTTTTAAAGTGCATTTTTTAACATTTGAAACAGAGTCCAAGTCTTCCCCTTAATGTGTTTCCCCTAGATGGGCAAGTCACAGAAGCAGCAGTGTCCATCTGCCCCGTTAAGCAGGCCAGTAACTCTTTCAACCATCTTTAAGAGGAACGGGACAGCAACCCCCCCAACCCTCTTCCTCGCACAATCTAGGTTTTCCTCCAAAGGACGCTAGTTGTGAAGACAAGGCCACAAGGAGTCTTTGACACAGGCCCTTTAATGGTTTCCTCAGAGCTATTTAAGGAGACTGTCTTTTAATAACTTACTATGAAGTTCAAGTTTCAGAAAGAAAAGACATTTTTATGGCCCTAAACAAATACTTGTCCACACAGGTTACTTTCTCAAACTGCCCTGATTTGCATTATTGACTTTCTCTTCCTTACCGCAGGCAAAACCCTGATGGCACTGGCCTGTAGAATCCTGCTTACAGGGACAAGAATGTGTCAGGGCTGCTTTGCATTCATTTTTATCGACATTTGACTTTTTAATTAAACATTCTATATGGCTGTTCTGGATGACTGGACCCTGTATTCAGTAAACTGTCGCTTCTGAAAATCTAATTTTTTAGGGGGGAGTTACACCTGACAATGCTCAGGGGTTACTCCTGGCTCTGCACTCAGGAATTAATCCTGGCAGTTCTCAGGGGATGGTATGGGATGCCAGGGATCGGACCTGGGTCGGCTGCATTCAAAGCAAGCACTCTACCTGCTGTGCTATTGTTTCCAGCCCCAAAATATGATTCTTTAAAATAAATAAATAAATAAATAAACCTGAACATCTACCATATAAAGTTAAACAAGACAGCTACAGGCACTATTACTAAATATATATGATATCTTTTCCACAAAGTTCTAACAATCTGTTCCCAAAAAATAAAATACTTCTAGATTCACTGATGTTCTACTTTTTATATCCAAAGAATTTATTGAATCATTTTTAAAAGTTTATTCAGTTCAGGTCCTCTAAAACAGAAAGCTACTTTCAAAATATGACCAAGTCTAGAGCAGGCAAGGCAGTATCCTTTATTATCCTTTTATTTTGGTTTAATTTGGGCTTGGGGGCCACAATCAACAGTCCTCAGGAGACAGGCAAAAGCTCCCAGTGCTGCTCAGGAGACCATGAAGTGTCTGCAATCAAATCCCAACTCCTACATAAAGTCATCTTCCAGCTCCTATCTTTTGTTAACAACTGTCCCAGGGAAGATAAAACAAAATTCATCTTTTTAGAGATTCTAGAAATGGGGGAAATGATAAGTCAGGGAAGGAACCACTATAACAATGATAGGAAGAAGTGATCACTCTGTACAAGGACTGGTGCTAAAAAGAGGCAAAGTAATACGCATTATACCCTATCACTAACAGTTTTGTAGACCAACGTGCCTAAAAGGAAAAAAAGAAAAAAAGTTCCAGCCAAAAAGGTAGGATGGGAGGTGGTGGGTGATGAAAGGAACTGAGGATAGTGGAGTGGACTAGGGGAATGGACACTGATGAAGGAACTGGTGGTGGAACATTGTACACTTGGAACGCAATCATGAGTAATTTTGTACTTCACTGTGATTAAATATTTTTAATTTTTTTAAATTACAGATATATTTGAATTAATCACCACCTTCTAGGCTATAGCATCTGCTGTTTCTGCTATGACATCCCTTTGAATTTATTATGAATCATGTAGTGGCTAACAGCCAGCTCTGTGAACAGCACTATATTACAGTGTCTTAGTTCTAGGAAGCCAAGAGGAATGTAGGTTAAGATTTTCTTTCTCTAGAAGCTTACCATCTAGTTCAACAATAACAAAAAATAATCATAATTAAAAATCAGTACAAAGGCCAGAGAGAAAGTGATGGGAGCACAAGCTTTGGCATACAGGAAACCTGGGTTTGTTCCCCAGCACCATATCGGCTTCTGAGTTCACTGGGAGCCATCCACCCTTGCTGAGAGTAGCCTTGAGCACTGCTGGGTGTTCCCCAAAGACAGGAAAGCAAGCGAAAAGAGCTATAAACCATGTTTTTAATTGTTAGGCAATGCATTCAGGAAATCATTTTTTGTTCTCCATTATAAAATCACTTAAAACTTGACTAATGTAGGGGGATGAAGCAATAGCACAGCAGGTAGGGCGTTTGCCTTGCACGTGGCCGACCCGGGTTTGATTCCCAGCATCCCATATGGTCCCCTGAGCACCGCCAGGAGTAATTCCTGAGTGCAGAGCCAGGAGTAACCCCTGTGCATCGCCAGGTGTGACCCAAAAAAGAAAAAAAAAACAACTAATGTAAAGCTAAAGTTAAAACATTGCTAACCTTTAAGTGAAATGAGTCAGAAACAGCGGGACAGACACAGAATGACTGCACTCATCTGTGGAATATAAAATAACATAGGAGAATAACACCTAAGGATAGTAGAGATAAGGGCCAGGACTTGCAAGCCAATCTCATGTGCTGGGAGAAAAGGCAGGTGGGATAGAGAAGAGACACTAAGTAAATTATAGTTGGAGGGTTCGCCCAGGATGGTAGTTGTGTACTGAAAGTAGACTATTGACCAAATATGATGACTGCTTAGTGCATGTGTTGCATACCATGATACCCAAAAGGAAAGAGAGAGTAAGAGGGAATGTGTCTGGCGCAGAGGTAAGGCGGGGGAAGGGGTGGGGGTGGTGGAAGGGACACTGGGAACATTGGTGGTGGAGAAAGGGCACTGGTGGAGGGATGGGTACTAGAACATTTTTTGATTGAAACATAATTGTGAAAATTTGTAAGTCTGTATAAAAAAATTAAATAAAATGAAAACTGATATTCCAAATATCAGTAATGATAACCCATGGTACCATTTGCAGACTTGATAACAAAAGGGTTCTCATAGTCAGCGTCCAAGATGGTCTCCCTAATGACTTCCACATCCTGGTATCTAGTCCATGAGTAATCCCCTCCTCCATAAAGACTGCTGACCTGTGTAATCAACAGAGGCAGAAATGGGCACAGCTACCTCATAAAAGATTCCGGGGCTTAAGAGATAAAAAATTTTAAAAAGAGAGATAGTACAGCAAATAGGGTGCTTGCCTTGTATATAGCTAACCTGGGTTTGACCCCCAGAATCTCCTCCCCTCTGGTCCCTGGTGTACTGCCAGAAGTAAACCCCTGAGCATGGCTAGGTGTGGACCAAAACCAACAACAGCAAAAAGGGAGAAAAAGATTCTGTAACTTCCACCTTGCTTCTCTTTCATTGACCATTCTGGGGTGAACCAGTTCCCATACCACGAGTACAATGCAAGCGTCCTACAGACAGCTACATGGTAAAGAACTGAGGTCTCCTACCAGCAGCCTGAACCAAATTGTAGTCATGTGTCTGCAGCATCCTAGAAGTAAGTCCTTTAGTCCCAATCAAGTATGCAAATAATGGCAGCCTAGACAAGATTTTGATACCCACCCGCCCTCTTCCACCTCCCCCTCCCCCACCCACCCCCTCACACTGCAAGAGTAGAACCCCAGCTAAGCTGCTCCTAAATTCCTGACCCACACAGGAAAGGTGTGAAACAGTAACTGTTTATTATTTTAAACAGCTAGATTCAGGGCTGATTTGTTACAATGAAATAAGTAACTGAAAAAAGCTCTAGAAGTAAAACTTCAGTTTTTCAGATATTCTATAGTGTTAGCTAAAGAACCTAAGATCTCAAAATGACATAATTAACATCTGTTTAGGTAGGTGTGTGTTTTTCTCCTTACTGTCTAATATTGTACATTTTCTCAGCCTTATTTTAAGATAAATTTTGTTTAAGAAGGCTCATTTTTGTTTACTTATTGTGGAGGGAGGGGGCCCCCATGCAATTTTCAGGGCCACTCCTGAAAATGCTGAGCACAGCAGTTGACCTGTGCTGCACTACAGCCTGAGGAGGCAGCATGGTTTGGGACCTGCTGGGACCACCAGGACCACCCTGTGAGTGCTCATGAGGCTTCCAGAGCCACACCCTGAAATGGTCAGGAAAAGACAGAAGTGTTTTGCTAGATTTTTACGCAAAATAAGAATGTACATTAGCACTAAATACTAGATAATATTCAGTATACACTTTCTTACATCATAAAATAGTATCTAAAATTTCAATACATGTACCAGCAACTTTACAAGAATCACCCCACATACCACTTGTATGTAGGACTTATGAAAACTACATACTAAGAAAGCCAAACAAGAATCTAAAGGGTTACTCTGAGGAAATAATTCTGAGATTGGCTTATATAGGCCAATAGAGTGACAATGGTACTTCTTTCAACTTCTAAAGTCACTCATGATTTAGCCTCTGCTTTTAAAAGTTAATTATCAACTGCACACAGTCTGACACTCCCAATCATCACGAACAGTAGAGAAATTCAATCAAACTCTAAGAAATATTTTAGGGAAACTATATCAAGGAACTTCTGAGTCTTTGCTCTCACTCTTGCCTCCAGCCCTTCTCAGATGTGGAAATACTCCTAAAGTAAAACTTCAGCTTAGTCCCTTTGAGCTATAGTATTCTTTTATTTTTTTTTTTGGTCGTTGTTTTCTTTCATTTGGTTTTTGTTTTGTTTTGTTTGGGGACAACACTCCGGAGTGGTCAGGGCTTACTCCTGGCTCTGTACTCAAGGATCACTTTTGGCACTGTTCAGGGAACCATCTGTGGTTCCAGGTATTGAACCAAGGTCAGACACATGTACTGCCAAGTGCCTTATCCCCTGTACTATCTCTGGGCTCTTCTTAACAACAGACTATGTACTGGAATTGGAGTCTAAAATTAACTAATTATATTACTCTTTTATGAAAAGTTCAGTAGGCAATTCAAGAATATGGAAGTGGCTATTGTACCTCACCCATATAGAGGATTACCCTCAACCAAAATTCAGCATGGTCTTGGTAAAAGCCTGGAAAACTTGTTCCCCTTCTGATCAACTATTGTCTAAATGGAAGAGTTTTACCAGGTTTTCTTTTTTTTTCTTTTTGGGTCACACCCAGCGATGCTCAGGGATTACTCCTGGCTTTGCACTCAGGAATTACTCCTGGCGGTGCTTAGGGGACCATATGGGATGCCAGGGATCGAACCCAGTCGACCGTATGCAAGGCAAACACCCTACCTGCTGTGCTATATCTCTGGCCCCTTACCAGGTTTTCTTAAGCACTCCCACCGCTGTAAAACTTAATGAAATTTCTAGTTCTGGTGATCTCTTCAAGATAAAACCCACCCCATCTACATCTTCCATAGACCAGACACAGAGTGAATCAAACCCAGAGAGGACTTGAATATATTCTTAAAGAAAATCCAATACTAAAAGCTAAATTCTAGTCCTGTTAATTTTGAACATATATTTACAGGTAACAAGTGAAAGCAGAAACTAACAGTTTCTTTTACAGCAGACTACTTAGCATGCAAAAGAAAGGAACAAAAGATTATGCTATGGCCACTGTTTTCTTATTCTTTTAAACACTCTGCCCTCTCTGGCACAGGGAAAGCGTTTCTCCTCCAGGGCCTCATACTTTACAAAAACTTGTCTGATCTATCTGATTTAGCTTTCAAATTGACAACTCTGAAACCCAATAAACCATAGCCCAAGCCCCAATAATATTAAGTTAGAGTGAGATTTCACTCCCTTATATAGGCAGGGTCTTCGCCCTTTTGTCAGTATAAATATGTTAAAGACAGAGAAGGCAGACCTTCACCAATGTGCCACTTTAAAGACCGAAGAGAGTAAAATATGTAGAGGGAGCATTCCAGACAGATAGGTAGGGGATCCTGAGAATGAGTTTTGGGTAAATAATTGAACATAAAATTTAGAAAGAAATTGCCTAACTCTGTAGTAGTCAAAAGACATGAGGAACACGTTCTTTTGACATGCAAATCGTGAGCTCTTTGGAGATGGAGAAACTCAGAAAAGGAGAAGCTATCTCTAGGAGAGTTCTCTAAGGTCCTGATAAGAATATTAATTAGGGTCCATGAACCACCTCCCCCCCAGCGTAAGCTCCTTGCTCCAGAGACTCACAAATAAGTCTCAAAAGAGATCAACTACCTGCAAAAACTTCTCAGATAGGGCTGGAGCGATAGTACAGCAGATTGGGCATTTGTCTTGCATGCGGCCGACCCGGGTTTGATTCCCAGCATCCCATATGGTCCCCTGAGCACTACCAGAAGTAATTTCTGAGTACAGAGCCAGGAGTAACCCCTGTGCAGTGCTGGGCGTGACCCAAAAAAGAAAATAAAAAACTTCTCAGACATCAGGAGCACTCTGTGGGGGTTGGGCCAGCACCCGCCCAAATAAAGCCCTGGCAACTGCCTGCTCCCACACTCCAAAGTCGTTGCCATGCCTCCAGCCAGACTCCATCATCTGAGGACTGAGCCTCACAGTGAAGTTAACTTTCTGAAAACTGAGGTACACAGCTTCCTGTGACTGAAATCTCTAGGCTTACTCAGAGTCAGGATAAATTGCCTCCCCACACCTCCCTGTACTTTCCAAGTCCCTGGCTGTCATGCCCCTACCCCAAAGTTTCTGCCCAGTTAAAATTTTAACTCCAGCTGTATCATCCAGTTAAAAATTCTGGATATCCTGGTGCAGGTGGCCACATTTGTAGCTTCATAACATCTTCAAACACTACAACACTGATAATCCAAAAGCAGCACACCAGATTCTGCAACACAGAAGCCAACCCAATCTTGCTAACAAAAACATTAACACAGAAGGCTTAACTTCTAACAACATTTTAATAATCCCTCATACAAGGGCTTATTGTACATGAGATACAATTGTGAGATACAACAATTTATACTAATTTTCTTCTAAGAAAACATTTTTTATCATTCCATTAGCAATATAAAATAAATTACTGTGGACCTGCAATAGGGGAGGGGTGGTTGGGAAAACTGGAGATAATGGTGGAAGGAAGATTATAGAGGTGGTAGGATTAATGTTGGAATATTGAATGCCTGTAACAAATCATCATGAACAACTCTGTAAACCATAGTGCTTAAATAAAGTGTAGGGGGGAAGTTTACATATGCAGGCTTTACCTATTTCATGTAAACTCCAAAATATATTAGCATGATTTTTTTTTTGCTTTTTGGGTCACACCCAGCGATGCTCAGGGGTTACTCCTGGCTTTGCACTCAGGAATTACTCCTGGCGGTGCTTGGAGGACCATATGGGATGCCGGGGATCGAACCCGGGTCGGCCGCGTGCAAGGCAAACGCCCTACCCGCTGTGCTATCGCTCCGGCCACAGCATGATTTTTTCAAGTTTTATTAACGACAGGTAAATACATGACTACTACCATAATAATATTCAAGCACAAAATAAAATTCAATGCAATATATTTTAGATTCCAAAGTTGAAAACTTACTTATGTAAATAAGAATAGGCATTTTATTATATTGTATGAAGTGGTTTTAATTTCCTTATTTACATAAGTTGAAATCATATAGAAATCACAAATTGGCTTTTACTGATTTATTTTCTGATCTTTCTATTAGCCATTTTTTAAATTTAGTTGGAGTAAGCAATATAAAGTAAACTTTTTTTGTGCCTAAGGGACAGGTTGAGATTGGAAGGGAAACTGGACAGCTGGTAGAAGGAAAGTCACATTGGTGGTGTTGCAATACTAAATGTCTGAAACAATTATATTATGAACAACTTTGTAAATCACGGTATGGGATCTGGTCCTAAGAACACTGCCAAGGGTCACTCCTGAGCATAAAGTCAGGAAGAGCTGTTGAGAACCACCTCAATGAAACAAAGAAAGAAGAAAGAAAGAGAGAAAGAGAGAAAGAAAGAAAGAAAGAAAGAAAGAAAGAAAGAAAGAAAGAAAGAAAGAAAGAAAGAAAGAAAGAAAGAAAGAAAGAAAGAAAGAAAGAAAGAAAGAAAGAAAGAAAGAAAAAGATGGAGAGAGGGAGAAAGGGAGAGGAGGGAGGGAAGGAAGAAAGAAAAGGAAGGAAGGAAGGAAGGAAGGAAGGAAGGAAGGAAGGAAGGAAGGAAGGAAGGAAGGAAGGAAGGAAGGAAGGAAGGAAGGAAGGAAGGAAGGGAGGAAGGAAGGAAGGGAGGAAGGAAGGAAGGGAGGAAGGAAGGGAGGGAGGGAAAGGAAGAGAGGGAGGGAAGGGAAGGGAAGGGAAGGGAAGGAAGGGAAGGGAAGGGAAGGGAAGGGAAGGGAAGGGAAGGGAAGGGAAGGGAAGGGAAGGGAAGGGGAGAGGAAGGAAGGGAAGGGGAGAGGAAGGAAGGGAAGGGAACGAATTTCTTCCTCAAAGAGATTAGACCTATATTTTTAAATTCAAACGGATATGGTAAGAAAAATAAACACAATAAATAAAATCTAATATTCATAGAAAGTGTACAAATGGACTCACCTCAAGAGAGAGAAGGGAACAGAATACTTCATCAAACAAATAATAGCTGAGAACTTCTCAGACCTAAAGGAAGAAATAACTCTAGAACACCCAAACTTCTAAATGTAGAAAGACATACACCAAGACACAACATTGCTAAATTATCAAAAGTCAACAAAATAGTATTAAGAACTGATAGGGGGAAATATACAACATACAGTGACACCCCCGCCCAGTGAGGTTATCATCAGACTTCTCCCCAGAAACCCTACAGGTTAAGGTTAAGATAGAGTAAAATTGAAAGACTCACAAATAAATTTTGCAAGAGAACCACAAGCTGCAGAGATGACCACAGATGCTGTGCCAGGCTGAACTTCATCCTGGACAACCGGAGGTGGGGACAGGGTTGAGTCCCTCCACTGCCTCAACAGAACCCCAGCAGCTAAATACCTCCAAAATCTAACTGCCATACTCACAGCCAATCTCCACAGTCCCTCATGCATGATAATAATCCGCCAGAAACCTCAGATATTCGGCTTTTTGTGACCAAAAAAATAAAAAAGAAACCTCCAGGCTCTTGCAGAGTTGAGAATGGGCAATTTCCACCCAGATCCCTGGTTTCCCTGAGCCTGGAGGCCATGCCCATGAACCACCTTCATTTAAACTCATTAACAGCCATTATCCAGAGACTCATAAGTAAATCTCTCAAGAGAGCCACAAGGTATTATCACCCTATCTAAAATCTCAGAATCCCTGGAGTTTTTATACTCTACTCCACATGACAGGTTGGGGTGGAGGTAACTAAAGGATGTGGGAAGGTGTTATGGTGGTGGGATTGGTGTTGGAATATTAAGTGTGATAAATTACTGTGAACTACATTATTAAAATACAATAAAATCAGGGGAAGGGGGGCTGGAGAGATAGCACAGCGGGTAGGGTGTTTGCCTTGCACGCAGCCAACCCTGGTTCGATTGCCAGCATCCCATATGGTCCCCTGAGCATACTGAGAATTACTCCCACCAGGAGTAATTCCTGAGTGCAGAGCCAGGAGTAACCGCTGTGCATTGCCAGGTGTGACCCAAAAAGAAAAAAAAAGTCAGGGGAAGGGAGAAGCAAACAAGGGAAATGAGACAACTTCGTAATAAAAAAAATAGTGGACTTATATATGCATAATTGTAAATTATTAACAAAATAATACTCCATCCTGCATAATTATTACTCAAATATGATGAAGGAATAAAACCTTTCCTAGTAAACATAATCTAATAGTCTGCCAATACCAGATCTGTATTACAAGAATAATACATTACAAAAAATGCTAAAAGTAGGTCTTTCATAGAAAAAAGAAACACATAAAACCTTGAGAGTAGTGATAAGTAGTAACACATAATCAGACACAAACTTAAATAAAATGAGACAACAAAATATCAGAGTGAAGGAAAACAGAACATAATCTATTATATTTATAATATACCTGGTCAGCAGGACTGGAGCGTTTGCCTTGCACGTGGCAATCCGGGTTCAATTCCTCCATCCCTCTCGGAGAGCCTTGCAAGCTACCGAGAGTATCCCATCCTCACAGCAGAGCGTGGCAAGCTCCCCGTGGCATATTCGATATGCCAAAAACAGTAACAAGAAGTCTCACAATGGAGACATTACTGGTGCAGGCTCGAACAAATCGATGAACAATGGAATGACAGTGACCTAGTCAGTATTAACACACACACTCACACACACACACACACACACACACACACACACACAAACTACCTTAGATATAAAAGTACGGTGCTTGAAAGGCCAAAGAGGGGTTAAAGTACGTGCCCTGCACACAGCCAACCCATTTAATTCGTGGTACTGCATGTGTTCCCTGAGAATGAGCAGGAATAATCCCTGAGCACTGCCAGGTGTGGCCCCAGAATCAATAATAATAATAATAATAATAATAATAATAATAATAATAAGACTACTCTTAAGGTAACCACAAAACAGAATCAGGACCAGTAACATTTAGAATAAAATGAAAAATCTGAATCTGAAAGAATCATGAGTGAAAGCTATCCAAATGAAAAGGCAGATAGAAACTCACAGAAGAAACACCAAAAAATATAAAACAATTAGTAAATAAAGGCTAAAATGGTAGTATGCATAATCCACATATCAAATATCACTGAATACAAAAGGCCTGGACTCACCAATCAAAAGACAGAGAGGATGGGTGGATGGAGAAAAAAAGCAATATCTATCTATGTGATGCACATAATAAACAAATATCAAATCTAAACACAAACATGTGCACAATGATTAGATGGAGGAAGGTTTGTCAAGTCATAATAGAAAAAAAGCAGAAACTGCCATATTCATATCTGATAAACTAGACTTTCAGTAATATGAGTCAAAGATATACTCTGTATAACGATCAAAGCTGCAAGTCATCAAAAGAGATAACTGTCATTCATATCTTTACACCCAACAGGTGCACCTAAATACATACAAGCATTCATTAACAAACCTAAAACAGACATGTATGGCAACAATAGGAGATCTAATTACATCAGTAACATCAATGGATAAGTCATCTGAACAGAGTGCTAACACAGGCATAACGACCTTACATGAAATAATCGACTAGCTGTACTTAATAAACATCTACAGAAATTTCCATGCTGAAAGAAACATATATATGTATATATTATACATATGTATTCTTCTCAATTGCATATAAAATATGCTCAAAACTAAGTGACACACTGAGAAACAAGCCTCAGTAAATATATGAATATCAAAACTATACCATACCCTTTTTCTGACAATGGTACTGAGGTTAGATATAAAACACAGAAGAAAAAACCGAAACAACATATTAATGTTTGTCTTTACATTTCATGGGAATTCACAGCCTAACATCACTATATTTTGTTAGTCCCCATTGGATGTAGAGCCCCCCTTTCTGCTGCTGAGTCATGCTGAACAAGCCTGGGAGTAGCAGCTAGAAAAGAAAAACATCTAGAATAAGGAAATTACAGGCCTTCATTATAAATATTGCAAAAAGCTCAAGAGAATGGATTACTATTTAAAATTGATACAAAGATAGCTGTGGAAAGAAAGACTGAACCTGGTTGACTGTTCATGCTATATAAATCTAAGATACCATGAAGCATAAGAGCAAAGGAGCTATGGAAAACTTAGAGTGCACAGTCTCATTCTCAAACTGTGGGAAATAGCCTAACATATGGGACATTAAAGTGAAAACAGACAAAATGATATGAAATGAAAATTCACTGGAGATTTTTTTCCAGTCTTTGTTCTTCCAGATATCACTCAGTTTATTTAAATAAATATATTTGTCAATTTATGTTTTATCATAGATGTTTATCATTTTAGTATCAAAATTCAAGAGTGGTATTTGGCCATGATTCTTGCTTTTCCAGTCTTTATGTCAAAACCTCTGGGCCTGCTGCACTAGACAAGCAAGTGGTTTATCAAGTGGGGGGATGGGGGGACATGGCATGCCAGAAATGCACACCCTAAGAGTCCAAACAGCTCAGTCACAGGCTCCCAAACACACCAGAGGATTTGAGAATCATACATATAGTGTGAATTAAGAAGTTATTTAAGAAACAAATGATCAGTGAAAAAATATATGCTCCAGTATAATCTCTACTGGCATGAATAAATCATGCTCAGCTATAAAAATTTAGCCTAATTCCTGTTGGAGTCAAAAGAACAAAATTTTCAGTGACTTGGGGTATCTGACTACCCATGTTTCTTATTAAACATTAGTATTTAATAATATATTATTTAATATATTTAATATATTAAACATTTTAATAAAACTAATTTTTGTTAAGATACTGTCTACATATTTCATTTAAATTAATGGAATTAAAAAATATATAGGAATCAAATTGTCTATCTCTGAACTACTTTATTCCGTGAGTGATGATTCTTTGGTTCCCATTTTTTTTGATGTTTTATAATCTCAATGAAAAGAGGATTTCTATAAAGCATCTATGCAATCAATTAACTTCGGCTTTCACAATAAGAAGCTGTTGCTGGAAGATGGAAAAATAGTACCATAAGTAAGGCACTTGCCTTGCATGCTACCAACATGGGTTTGATCCTCAGAGCAGCATATGGTATCCCAAGCTTTGCCAGGAATGATCTCTGAGCACTGCTGGGCATGACCCAAAAGACGACTTTTTAAAAAATATATTAAAAAGAAGCTATTGCTTTAAATAAACTTCTTCTATCTGTAAACAAATATATTCAAGGAAGTTTACTTTGGACATGATAAACATTAAGAACCTCAAAATGGTTATTTATTCTGTGACTTCTATTGTAATACATAAAGCTTATTGCCAGTGTACAAATAAATGTGTGTCTATAAAAAAATAACAATAGAGGGGCTGGAGCAATAGCCAGCAGGTAGGGCATCTGCCTTGCATGGGGCCAACCCGGGTTCGATTGCCAGCATCCCATATGGTTCCCTGTGCAACGCCAGGAATAACTGCTGTGTGCAGAGACAAGAGTTAACCCCTGTGCATCACCAGGTGTGACCCAAAAAGCAAAAAAATAACAATAATAATAATAATAGCAGACATTGACAAGCTGACACAGACTGTCTTGCAAATATTTTCTTATTATTTTATCTAAAACTCCCTATGAAGTGTAACCACATTTTACAAATAATAGAACCCAGAAATGAAACAACTCATACTTCTTTGGAAAAAAGATTTAGGTGGGGCTGGAGCAATAGCACAGCGGGTAGGGCGTTTGCCTTGCACGAGGCCCACCCCAGTTCGATTCCCAGCATCCCATATGGTTGGTCCCCTGAGCACCGCCAGGAGTAATTCCTGAGTGCAGAACCAGGAGTAACCCCTGTGCATCGCCAGGTGTGACCAAAAAAGCCAAAAAAAAATAAAAGATTTAGGAATTAGAGGCACCAACATCCAATAGTGAGGATGCAAGAGGGGTTAACACAGTTTACAGGGATCTCACTCAGTACAACTTACTCTCTCTCCCATGCAAGAGCCGAATAAAAACATATGAAAATTAAATAGTCTGGCAGGAAATTCAAATTTCTTTTAATACAACCAAAAAAACCAAGATTGAGAAGAAAGAGGAGACAATGAGAAGAAAATTGGCATTACTTCAGAGATTCAAATATTCAAATATGAGTCCAAAATGAGAGAACTGAGAAAACAAAACGGAGGGAATACTAAGTTAATTTTTAAGGGAATTTCCCAAGACTGAAGGATACGAGTTATTAGAAAAGGGCTACTGAGAATCCGCCATGCACGAATGATGAAGCATATAACATTATATCATAAAATTTGAAAACTCTAAAATTTGAAATAAAAATCTTTTAGGGGACTAGCTAGAGATCTCAAAGGGCTGGAGTACACTTTTTCACAAGAAAGCCCTGGTTCTAGTCCTGGCACCAAATAGTCCTCCCAAATTAAGGTATATAGGAGTGACCCTCAAGCTGAGTTAGCAAATTCCCCACACCAAAATAAAAAGCTTTTGGAGAGAGGAAAAATATGCCACCAAAAATGGTACAGAAGTAAGGACCAGAGAAATAATACAGGAGTTAAGGTCCTTGCTTTGCATCCTGCCAGCTCTATTTGAATCTCCCCACACTGCATATGTGGTGCCCCTAGTACCACAAGGGGCCACTACTGAACACAGCACTAGAAATAGCCCTTTGGCACAGCTACTGCTAGGTGTAGCCAAAGACCAAAAAGAAAAAAGGGTGGGGGAGCACAGAAAGGACAGGTATAAAAACATTATTAGATTTTTACCTAGAACCACAAATCTTAGAAGATGAAACAAGGTTGTCAAAATTCTAAATAAAATAATTTCTAATGGCATTCTATGGATAATCATTATTAAGTTAAGGTAAAATAATGAAATTACCAAAAGTTAAATATTTTTTAAAATATTTTAATTTACTTCCCAGGTATTATTTCTTGGAAGACAAAGGATATAATCAGCATATGATAAAGGCAAATGCCAGCCAGGCTCTTAGCTAAGTAGAAGCCAAAGAAAAACTAACCTTGAAAAATCAAAGGAAATGTCCCAGAAAATCAAAGCACTCTAAGAGTATCATCAAGGAGAAGAGTCAGGAGAGGACAGGAGAGGAGAGGGGAGGGGAGGAGTGGGGAGGGGAGAGGAGGGGAGAGGAGGTGAGGAGGGAGGGAGAAGGGATGGAGAAGGAAGGAAGGAAGGAAGGAAGGAAGGAAGGAAGGAAGGAAGGAAGGAAGGAAGGAAGGAAGGAAGGAAGGAAGGGAGGGAGGGAGGGAGGGAGGGAGGGAGGGAGGGAGGGAGGGAGGGAGGGAGGGAGGGAGGGAGGAAGGAAGGAAGGAAGGAAGGAAGGAAGGAAGGAAGGAAGGAAGGAAGGAAGGAAGGAAGGAAGGAAAGAAAGAAGGAAAGAAGGAAAGAAGGTATAGAAAAGTTGCTGGTACCTGAGGAATCTTAATGTACTAAGTGAACATTTACACTTGTATCAAAGAGTCTAGGGATGTATATATAGAAAACAAAGTATTGGGGAAAGGGAATCTTTAAAATCAACTCTATGGGACAATGGTTACTCAAGAAAGGAAATATTACCTGTAAAAGTTTCCTAAATATTGCAAATAACAAAAATTCAGATTAACTATATTGAAAAGAAAGGAAAGTATATGTACCACAAATGGGAGTGACTGGTAGAAGAAATACAACTCCTCATGATTCATAATGGAAAACAATTTTATGCTATGAATACAGAGCAAAATCAGGTATGAGCAGAAGAAAAGAGCTATTTTAAAATATAAAAATATGTGTAAGATGAAATAACTAGGGGCTGGAGCAATAGCACAGCAGGTATGGCGTTTGCCTTGCACGAGGCCGACCTGGGTTCAATTCCCAGCATCCCATATGGTCCCCTGAGCACCACCAGGGGTGATTCCTGAGCGCAGAGCCAGGAGTAATCCCTGTGCATTGCCGGGTGTGACCCAAAAAGAAAAAAAAAGGATGAAATAACTAAGAAGTTGAAAATTTTTTATGAGGGGTAGGTGCTTGGTTTCGAAAAGTTTGACAAAGAACTTTTATTATAAGCCTACTAATGTTTTGTAACTTTTTTGTTGTTTATTTGTGTGGGCTGGGGCCACGCCCAGCAGTACTCTAACCAACTGTGTGAGCCTGACAGTTCAATGCTAGGGTCCATTGATACCATGCTACTTGGGTCAGTTTTGCTGGGGTTCAGGGGATGAGCTATGCAATGCTGGAGAAAGTGCTCAGGGCTTAGGACAGACAGTAAACACATTCCACACTTTACGCTAGCTCTCTCTATATGACCTTTAGAAAACTATAGTTACGCCTGACTTTAACCAAATTAAATTAAAAATAAAAGCAGTAAAACTAGTAAGAACAACATGAGATCCATTCCTTCTTTTTGTATCTTTAATCTTTTTCTCCATCGGTCTCATTCGTCAGCACGGAAATATCCTTTCAAAGAAAATCCTTACATGAACTTTTCCAGCTACGGTCCTGTTTCTTTCCTTTTCACCACAGCCAATCTCACTACCACTTATTCTCTAGTGATGTCCTCACCACCGCTCCTTAACCTACTCTAATGGATTAAAAGGTTAAGATGTGCAATATGAAGCTACTTATTTGATCATTTTACCTATTAAAATCAGCAATTTCAGAGGGTTTGACTTAGCAGCTTAATTTCAAACCACAACCAAATTCAGAAACTGTCATCTGAATAGCTCTTGCCATCTATTTTATTCAAGTCCTCCGTTCCAGCCGCATTTCCCTGTCTTAATTAACTCTCCATTTCTTTTTTTTTTTCATTTTGGGTCACACCCAGCGATGCACAGGGATTCCTCTTGGCTCATACACTCAGGAATTACTCCTGGCGGTGTTCTGGGGACCATATGGGATGCTGGGAATCGAACCTGGGTCAGCCGCGTGCAAGGCAAATGCCCTAATTGCTGTGCTATGGCTCCAGCCCCATCACTCTCCATTTCTTTCTGGAATAAGACTTCAGTCTCTTATTTTTACTTCCCCCAGTCTGTGTTGATGATTTTTCTTTTTTTTTTTCTTTTTGGGTCACACCCAGCAATGCTCAGGGGTTACTCCTGGCTTTGCACTCTGGAATTGCTCCTGGCAGTGTTTGGGGGACCATATGGGATGCCGGGGATCGAACCCATGTCGGCCGTGTGCAAGGCAAATGCCCTACCCGCTGTACTATTGCTCCGGCCCCTGTGTTGATGATTTTTCTAAAGCATTCATTGTAACATATCAGTCCCCTGCCCAGAATCCTTCAGTAGCACCTCAATAACAACAGAATCAAGCCTCAGCTCCTTCCCATGGATGCACAATGACCCCTGCCTGTGTCTACAGTATCATTTCTCTCTGGTCTCTGAGCCCATCTTTGACTGGCACTAATGCCATATTCTGTACTTGAGTCCTTCTAAACAATTCACATGCAAAAATGGTCCTTTTATTTTTACATATTTAAATGTACACACATGTGGGAAATTATATCCCCAATATCTGGTACCTTGAAAGTATGTGATAAATATTTATGAAAGGAAAATTCATTGTTTTCATAGATGACCCAAAAGTGAATCGTAGATGAAAAAATATAAGGATTCAGTTTCTTCTAAGGGCCAAGTGAATATTGAAAAGGTTGACTATATTTACTTAAATATTCAAATGCACAGTGACAGGAAACTAGGAACACCTAATATATTGAATTGAGAGGATTGAGGGAGAGACTAGGAAAGAATGAGGAAAAGCAAAAGGAATAACTAGTGGGGAAGAGAGAAGAGGTAGGAGGTGTCGAAAAAATGGTTCACCTCAATTTCTCTCTGTAACAACCAAGTGAAAAAAAATTCCAAACATTACAATTAATCTGTGTGCAAGGACCTATTCTGCAGGAAATTTTTCATAAAGTGATAAAGTAATAAAAATTTAGCTATAAGGTTAGCCTCAAAGAATGTATAATAAGTATTATTGCTTCTATTTTCTAGGACTTGTCATTAAGTTTTCAAAGCTGTGTAACCAGTTTTCAAACTAGCACCCCATCCAACAAAAGTTTAATTAGGTTTGGAGTCTTGTTTAGACTGACAGTTGTGGTTCAAAAAGCCCCCAAGGTCAGTGGTATAGTTTGCATTTTAAATCATCAAATTGCTCAAAGGCTTTCTGTGGTTCTGTGGTGGCTGTTTCTTAATTGTGATTGACAATGTGCCTTATGAACAGCTCTAAGAATATGTTAAAAATATGGATATTCAAATGAAAATAATATTTTTATAGTACCACTGACTCAGTTTTATAAAGGAAAAGGCAATTATTCCTCACCTGTTTGCCCAGAACATCCCCAGCTCCCTCATGGAAACAGCAGAGACAGGAAGCAGGATTCGAGAAGGAAGAGGCAGCAGGAGAGATGCCAGCAAAAGCCCCTGCAGAGAAAGCTCACCAACTTTCCCATCAGAAAGCCTGAGGCCCTGCTCAGGAGCTATTTACTCTCACTTTACAAACAATACAGCCAGGCTTATTTATCTAGTTTCTAAGCCTTTGGCAGAATCGAAATAAGATATTAAGAAGACAACTATGCAAGAGGGGCTCCTAAAGCATACTGAAGTTCTGACTGCATGCCTAACAGAGACAGCTGTAAGCCTAAACAGGAGGAAATAAAAATTACAAATAAAGAAAACCAGAAGAACTCAGAGAGTACAACTGAATATAGGTTATGGAACACTTAGCTCCCCCTATAAGGCCTTGGCATCCCTCTGTCAGAGCACAGTGTAAGGCAATGACATATAAAACTGTGACCTTTTACCTCAAGAAAATAACCACTTTGAACCATCTCAAAGTCATGATCCTGACAACTAATGGGAATGCAAAGAGGAAAAAATGTAAAAGAGTTAGAAAATGTTTCTATGTGAAGAAAAACATTTAAAAGGGAATACTGGACCTGAGAAATAGCTCAATGGGGCTGAAGCACATATGTAGCCTGCAGTGAGCCCAAGTTTAATCTTCATAATGGTATAGTCCTTGGGGTGACTGGGTCCTAGCTGTGAGCCCAAAACAAGCTAGGAGTAGCCTAAGTACTGCTGGGTATGGCCCAGAAACAAAATGGGGGGAGGGAGAGGAGAGAAGAAAATCTTTCTTTGGCTGGGAAGAACCCCCTGCTGTGCTCAGGACTTACTTCTGGCTCTGTGCTCAGCAGAGAGAGAGACCTGGCAAGCTTGAAAGACCATATGGCATGTTGGGGATAGAACCTGGATCAGCCACATGCAAGGTAAGGGCGGTACCTGCTGTACTATCTCTCTGACTCCAGAATATTTGTTCTTGAAAGACTAAAGCAGCAACAATTTTGAAATGATTCATTTGCTAAAGATTCATCATAAAGGCAGTCCCATTATATTTAAAAGTCTAGGTAAAGCAACATCCCACCACTACCATTTAAGCTCACCTTGGACCTTATTCTAGAGACTCATAAATAAATCTAGAAAGAATTCAATTAGCTGGAAAAAAAATTCTCAGATAGCCTTTCCTGGCGGAGACCTCCAGAGAGGGGCAGGCCAGCTCCCACCTTTTGCTGAACCTAGCAAAGTCTAGCAGCCGCCATGCCTCCAGACAAACCGTTCAATTAAATATTCTGTATTTTCTGGAGTGACATCCCAGTAGTAGCATACAAATTGGATGGAATATAACCAATTAACACATAAGGCCTACAAAAATATTAACACAGAAGACTTAACTTTTAAACAACAGCTTAGTAAACCCTCAGACAAAGACTTAGTTGTCCCTATGGTAAGACACAGTAAATTTCAAAAGTTTTCTTCAACAGAAATATTTTTTGATCATTCTGTTTGCCATTTAATGGTAACAGCAGTATAAAATTACTGTGGGCCTGTTACAGGGGACAGGTTTGAGGGGTGGTTGGGAAAATGGGGACAATGGTGATGGAAAGGTGACAGTGGTGGTGGGATTGGTGTCAGCATATTGAATGCCTGTAAGGAATCATCATGAATAACTGTAAAAAAGTGGAAAAAAATTAAAATAAGTAAATAAAATTCTTGGTAAAAGGCACATTGGATGACAGAACCTCAATGGCATCAAAGAACACAAGAACAAGAGGAGGAAATGGAGGAAGGCAGAAGGAGAGGAGAAAGTGAAGTTTGGTCTCTGTCCAACAACTGAGTGTGGCCTAAGCAAATGAGTTACTTTTCTGAGATTTTCTCTTTATCTGTGAAATAAAAAATAAAAAAAAAATTTAAATATCAAGTGATTCCATGCAATCCACAGACATCCCATGTTCTATTCCCTCGACTCGCTTTAGCCATTCTAAGCCAATGGCTTCAGGTAAAAGATACTGTCACCAAATACATAAGTCATGAAAAAATTCTTTTTTGTGGAGTTCAGATTTCAAAAACCTGGGAATTTTGTAGAAGAGGTAAATATCAATTGATTTGGTAGAAAATAAGATGAGTTTAAGTAAAGATGCCTCCCTCCACAACTAGAAGAGGACTGAATTCCTAGACCTGAAGATGTTAATGGGTGAGAACAGAGATACTACAGGGACCCAGGGATGGAGACTCACCTCCAGCTTCCGCTTCTGGACTAAGTCCAGAGGAAATGAAGGAGTGATGTCTTTGTAAAAATAAACATCAGAAAATATCAGGAACCTCTTACGGAGAATCCAAGAAAGAAAGAAGTCCTGGGAGAACAAATAGCCATGTGGGAGTGTCCAGGCAACAGTATATCGTCTCTGAGAGTTTACCAGGACCTAGCAAGGCTTGAGAGCAGCAAAAGTGATGTCTGTATGCCTGAAAGTGGTAAATAGAGAGGGGAGAACTGGAGAAACTGAAAGACTGGGAATGGTAACAAGAGAAACTCAGCAGTACTTGTAAGGAATGATGATGGAGGGAAGAACAGTTGAATAAAGTGGGTTTCATGATCACCAGGAGCAGAGATCCAAGTACTTCTACCCCCAACTTCTTGGTATTGGAGTACCCTGGTAATCTCAATGCAGTCAAGCACTGGGCAAAACATTTACCCTCAGAGAGAAACATCATAGAAAGATAGTTTATAGAGTGGGCATGAGTACTTTGCATCGAGCAAGGTCCCTCCTGACCACTGATGCAGAACATACTCTCCTTTGCCATAGAACAAAGGGTCCTTTGTAGACAGACAAAATAGAGCAATGGGGTGAAGCACGTATCCTCTCTCTCTCTCTTTCTCTCTCTCTTTGTCTCTCTCTCTCACACACACATGCACACACACACACACACGACCACCACCACCACCACCACCACCACCACCACCACACACACACACACACACACTTAAGCAGAATAAAGCAACACACATGTTGAGACTGAAATATATCCCAGGCATGGGGAGGGGAAATCCCCAAATTGCCTAAGCCCAAATTTCCTCAGCCCTGATGGAATGAGAACTCCAAGACAAAATTGGAATTCTAGGCAAATAAACATATTTCGTGAACATCTGTGTTTGGAAACTGAGATTCAGACCCAGTGCATGCTGAAACAAACTCTACAACTATAAAATCAAAAGGCTAAGCTACATAAAAAAGAGAAATAATCTATGAATAACTTCATGCCAATAAATGTAAGGAAACCTAGATAAAAGTATTATTGTCTAAAAATCATTTAAGTAAATTTATCTTGGGGGAAAACTGAGAGCATTTATAATTATTAAATACTATGAGATTTCTCTTTTAAATATCTTTCTACCCAAGATGCCAACCAGTGCAGACAATACTACAAATGAAAATTATCAAACTTTTAAAGAACATATAATCCCTCCCTTATAAACTGTTTTTAAATAACATCAAAATACAGCATCCAAAGTATATAGCTAGTACCAAAAACAGAACAAGAATAATATAAGAGAAGTACAAATCAATCTCTTGTATGAACAGAAATGCAAAAGTCCTAAAATATAAATGAGCATACTATAATATAACCTTAAATAAAAGAATATTTTCCCTTAATACAAGAATATTTCAGATGGATTGCTATTTCACAAGAACAGATTAAGGAGAGGAAATATGATTATTTTAATAGAAGCAGAAAATGTACCCAACAGAATTCAACATTCTTTCATGATAACTATTCTTAGCAAGTTGAGAAATAAATTCACCTAAAAAAGAAATCTAAGGGATAGAGCATAAAACAGCAGGTATGGCATTTGCCTTGTATGCAGCAGACTTGAACTTGATTCCCAGCATCCTGTATGGTCCCCCGAGCATCACCAGGAGTAATTCCATAGTACAGAGCCAGGAGTAACTCCTTTACATTGCCAAATGTCCCCACAATCACCACCAAAAAAATGAATATCTGTCAAAAAAACCTATAATAAAGTTACATTTGGGTTTAGTGATGAAACTATGGAATAAACTTTTGTTTTAAATGTAAAAATAAAATAAGGATACTCACCATCACCACTTTCATAAGTAAGAATCTACAGGCAAATTGCTAGAACAAATAAGAAAGCTCAAGGTAGTTATAATATATGTGATCAACATATTAAAACCAATATAGTAATATCACTTGTATCACTTGTCATCCCAATGATCTTCTATTTGCTCGAGCCGGCACCAGTAATGTCTCCATTTGTCCCTGTTGTGTGCTAGTGTAGCCCAGTGGTATCTGCTCACTCCAGGAACACAAAGAGCCTCAAACCATTCATTCAGGGTTTTGATGAAGAAGTCTGATCATCTCATAGGTGGGCAGCCACACGTCTTTTGATGTCCTGTGGAATCCAATCAGTAACAGCTCTAGTCCAGCGGTCATCTCTAAATCACATTACGTGTCCGGCCCATCTGATTTTTGACGCCTTGGCAAACGAGACAGCGTCTCTAATTCATGATCATCTAGAGAGGTCGGGACTCCAGATTCCTTCTCTTACTTGAGTGAAATGTGATATTCCAAGCATAGCTCTTTCAATTCCTCTATGGGATACTGAAATAGCATTCTCATCCTGTTTTCGTAGGGCCCAGGTCTTTGAGGCATATGTTAGTGCAAGAAGAATGGTGGAGTTGAAAAAATGTGCCTGGAGCCAGAAGTTCTTCATCCTCTTAAACATTTCTTTGATGCTCTTGAAGGCGTTCCACGCTGATCCTCTTCCTCCTGCGCAGTTCTGGTGCCAAGTCGTTCCTCCTGTTGAGTTCTCAACCCAGGTACACATAGCTGCTGCATTCGAAGTTGGAACCTCAGGGACTAGTTCGTTTTTCATGAACATTGTCTTGGTGAGATTCAGCTGCAGCCCGACCTTTCCACACTCAAGGTTGAGGCGGCCAGCATTTGTGCAGTTTGGCTAATGTTTGGTGTTATAAGAACGATGTCATCAGCGAAGCGGAGGTGGTGTAGTTGCCAACCGTCTATCTTCACTCCCATTCCTTCCCATTCCAGTCATCGTCGCATGACATTCTCGAGGGTGGCACTGAAGAGTTTCAGTGAAATGGTATCACCCTGCCAAACCCCTCTTTTTACGTCGATGATTACTTCCTTGTAGAATGGTGAGATCCTGGTGGTGAATCCGTAACACAGCTCACAGAGGATCCTGATATACTAAGTTTGTTTGGCTAGGGCTTCGATGACTGCTTCAGTCTCAATAGAATCAAAGACCTTTAAATCAATGAACGTTAGACAAAGCAGCATCGTGTACTCTTTCAAGACCTCAATGAGCTTGGTCACGTATGGATATGGTCAATCGTGCTGAATTCTTTTCAGAACCTGGCTTGCTCACATGGTTGTCCTTTGTCTAGTGTTCTGCCTATTCTATTCAGGATACTCAAGTGAACAACTTGTAGACAACGGACAATAGGAAGATTGGGCGATAGTTACCTATGTTGTGGATGTCTCCCTTCTTATACAATAGGACGGTCCTGCTGGTTTTCCATTGGGATGGAACCTTGCATTCAGACAGGTAGCGTGTGAAGAGCCGCACCAGTGTATTGATGAGTACTGGCAGCAGATTCTTCAGGTGTTCAGGTCTGACCTTGTCTGGACCAGATGCTGTACGCATCTTTACCAACGAAATGGCAGGTCGAATTTTGGATGGGAGAACACTGGGAACAACATATCTATCCTGCGGGATTTAGTATGTGGGCAGGTGGACGTAGCTGTCAAAGAGATCCTAGTAGAAGCATAAATAATCCTCTCCATTGCCCTTCTTGAAGATGTGATAGATCCACCAGGACATAGGAGGGAAGTCATCTTGGTCTTGCAGTTGGCAAGGACAGGTGAGGGCTGCAAATACTTTTACCGGTTTCTGCTTCATCGGCCAACGCTACTGCTCTTCTCTCTTTGAGGTCTTCCTTTATCACTTCTCTGCAGAGCTTTGCGAGCTCGGACATTAGCTAGTGATTGCCTGAGACTTGCGCCAAATCACGTTGGCAAATAATCTCGAGAGTTTCCAAAGACAGGCGTCTGTTTGTGGCTTTCCCACTCTCAGTATTCCTCAAACAGTTGTGGAGGTGCTGAACCAGTCAATCGTATTCCTGGTCAATGTTGTCAATGAAGGCATCTTTCCACGTTGCCGAAATAGTGCCAAAGAGCTCCCAGTTGGTGGTCATTCTGGGAGTTCTCTCTTTTTTTATTATTTTATTTTATTGAATCACCATGAGATAGTTATAAGCTCTCATGTTTGGTAACAATCTCACAATGGTCAAACACCCACCTCTCCACCTGTGCACATTCCCTACCACCGATATCCCGGGTATACCCCCCTTTCCCACCCTTCCCCTGCCTCCATGGCAGTTCTCTTCTTAAACTTAAACTTTGCAGACCTTTCTCCTGCAGGGAGAAAGGACTACAAAATATGGTAATATACAACTAGAAAATGTAAATATAAAAGGCTTCTGTGAGGTAACAGAATAATAACTGATTTCTGCCCTTAGTTTTTGATGTGGAGTTTCTAAAACTCTTGTAATTTCCTGGGTGATAAGAAGATCTTTTATTTTAATAAACTGATCATGGGTGGATCCCTGAATAAGGACTAGTCACCGCAAAAAAACAATCCATGAAGAGAAGCTTGAATTTTTAGCCCAACCTCCATTCTCTGGTAAGGAAGAAATGGCTGAAAATTGAGTTGATGATCCATCATGCCTATATGACAAGGCCTCCGCAAAAGTCCCAACAGAACATATTTGGGGAACTTCTGGGTTGGGAAACACATCCACCTGGGGAAGAGGATACAAGCTCCTACACTCAAGATCCTCTTAGATCTCACTCCAAGCATTTCTTCATATGATTTTTCAGGTGTGTCCTTTAATGCACTGGTAACCCTAAGTTTATTTCTTCATCAATTTATCCACATCCTTTGTCATTTCTTAATGAACTGAGGATCTTAAGTGGTTTTGCTAAATTCCTTGTATCATTCTAGCAAGTTACCCACTGTGAGAAAGTTTAGGTACTCCCGTCCAGTTACAAAGTCAGGCACTTCTGACTCTGTAACCAAACTAGACAGGAGTTGTGGATACCCTGAATTCTCCTAAGGTGGAGTGGGAGCAGTCTTGTGAAATCTGATGCTACTTCCAGATAGAGTCAGAACTAAGTTAAACTGTAACACACGCAGATGATGTTTCAGAGAGTACTTGTTGTGGAGAAAAACTCTATACACATTTGGTGACCTTAAATTCAAGTGTGTTCTGTATGTAGCAAAGGAAATACACAGGAAAGCCACACTTTCTATTTTGAACATCCAGTTCAAAGCACAATAATATCTCTTAGGTAGGTTATGTGTGTTTGTAGTTAAATGTTACTATTACAATACTATGTTTAAACCTTATAGTCCCCATCATATCTGATAGCAGAATTTTAGTTATTGCCTTATGTAAATACTTTTATCATTTGGTTTCCAAGACACCATACAACTTTCCTCCTGGTTTTCTACTGTACCGGTCTTTCTTCCTCAGTTTCTGGTGTTCATACTACCTTTTTCTTGTTCTAAACAATACTGTGCTCCCAGCTTCTTAATCCTTACTTCTCCTCTTTTCAGATACACTCTTCCCCTTGGTTCTCTTCCAGTTTCTGAATATAAAGCATGAATCAAAGGTGCTTTCCAATATTTCCAGTCCTGTCTGCTCTACCATGAACTTTTAAATAAAAACAGCCTATTGTATATCTCCTCTTGGAAGTATATTAGGCATCTCTAATTCAGCAAGTCAAAATTCATCTCCATACATGGATCACCCATGATCTTCACCATCTCAGAACATAAAACTATTTCAAACTGGGAGGTTTTGAAAATGCTATTTCCTTTGTCCCATGTCACACAAGAAACTTCTTTGATACTATATATAAATGACTTATAGTTCAATTTTCTTTAAATTAATTTTTTAAATCCTTAATTTGTCTCAGTAGAAATCCCTAATTCATATAAGGTAAGGTTATTTTCCATGTTCCATTATTATATATACAAATACTAGTTTTCTATTATTTTTATTAACATGTATTCTAGTGCCACCTGAATTCCTTTTTGGGTTTTTTCTTTTTTCGACTTCTAGTCCTTCTTCTCTATTACCTATTACAGGTGCTTATAATCCTATCTGATTATGCCATCTAATTTAAATATATCTCCAGGGGCCAGAGAAATAGTTCAGTGGTTAAGTGTCTTGCATGAGGTCAAACTGGGTTCAATACCCATAACCTTGTTGAATCCCCTAAGCCCCACCAGGAGTGATCCCTAAGCACAGAACAAGGAGCTTTGTTCACTGCATATGAACAAAGCTCTCCTCCCTGACATTCTTTATCTTCCTTATACTGATATTTCCCATGTCATTGTCTCCTGAGAAGTACTAGTTTATTTATTTGCTCTCTCTGCCTCCTCTTTCTAGAATACTATACCCTAAGAGGCAGGGAGTTCACTTGCTCATTGCTGTTTTCCAGTTTCTTGGAGCACGTTGGACATAATATGAAACAAATACAATTGAGTGGGCAGATGAATGTGAATGGCCAAAAAGCACCTGGTGAGAATTTTAATTGAGCAGGTAGGACCAGGACCTTAATTTCACAATTAAAATCCCACAGCTATAATAGGAAATGGTTAGAATATTGCACTTTCGTGAATATTTCTCTGATAAAACTATTGGAAAGCCTTGTTCTTTCAGTCTAGCAAAGTCTTGAAAACCACAGGAATTCACAACATTGATTACGATGTAGAGAAACAAACTAATACTTGTGAAAATATGCGTAGTTCAATTTTACTTGGAAGTATTATGGAGATACGTACTAACAGTCTTCAGACTGAGTCTAAGACTGCATTAAAAAGCTATGACAGTTATCATTTTAAAGAATAAATAAATCAGGGTGGGGGTGGTGGGAGGGATACTGGGATCATTGGTGGTAGAGAACAGGCACTGGTGGAGGGATGGGTACTCGACCATTGTATAATTGAAACGTAAGAACAAAAGTTTGCAAGTCTGTAACTGTACTTCATAGTGACTCATTAAAAAAATTAAAATAATTTTTAAAAGAATAAATCACAAATCAAAGATTCCTATCATGCCATCAAAATAAAACCCTTGTTGTCAACATTTTCTGTAGTCCACAAGTTCTCTTGTTATATTAGTTAACTCCTTAAAGCTAAAACTTACATTATAGGGGGCTGGAGTGATAGTACAGTGGGTAGAGCATTTGCCTTGCACATGATCAAACTGGGTTTGATCCCAGCATCCCATATAAGCCCCTGTGCAATTCCAGGAGTAATTTCTGAGTGCAGAGCCAGGAGTAAACTCTTAGCACTGCTGGGTTTGACCCAAAATTCCAAAAAGCCAAAAAAAAATTACATCAAATACATAATGTCTCTATTTTGTTACCTAATTTAATTTAACAATACTACAACCCACTGCAGATAAAAATATTGTGAAGTACTCAATAAGCTTATAGTAGATAAGGGAATAAGTCCTAGTCACAAAAAGTCTCCACAGAAGATAAATTGTCCATAGAGACTACAGCCATAGCAATACCTTTTCTACCTCCTCTCATAGTAATAGAATGTAAACCTTGACACACAGCAGCCCAAATAGCAAATTCACATGTGGTAATGTGGCTAAGTTCTAGCAAATGAACTATAAGCAGAAGTGGTAGATAACCTTGACACATACTGTTTTTTCATGCTTTCCTGATGCTAGAACGCAGCTGAGATATTTGGAGCAGCCATGCTGGACCTTGAGATGACCTTAGGGATAAGGGTCAGAGTCAGTGAAGCAGTAAGATGGCAGGAAACTGGATCCCTGATTCTGCTAACACCTGTCAGTCCTGAATTACCTTTCACATGAGCTTCTTTCAAAAGAGAAATAAACTTCTATCTTGTCTAAGTCACTATTATTTTGAATTTTCTGATTATCTGCACCCATTAAGCTGTTCAGAACTAGTTCTATTAGGACTGCCACTTACTCTCATTTCCTTGTTACTTGATATTTGGCTAACCTGATTTGGCATTGTACTAGTGACAGCCTATATGAATTATGCATTCCATTTAGCATTTTCAAAGATTCCATTGTAAATGGATATTTAATAAGCTTTTTCACTTAACCCTAAAGAGCAGTAGTACAGAGTCATGCATAAAAAGCCATAATTCAGTGAACTGTTTAATAATCACTTTCCAGAGTAATAATTGATTGTCAAAGACTCCAGACATTGAGGCAGATCTCAACAGCATAACGAAATCAGAACAATGAAAAGTGTCTCAGCTGTCTCAATCTTTCATTCCTTCAGAACCCTATTTTCAATGATTAAGAGATGAAGGGCTTGAGAGTGGAGATGTTCTTGAGGTAAAATCTGGCTGAAATGATGAGGTATGGCTTTATTATAATCTTCTGCTGTGTGCCTAATAAATTTGTAGTAAGCCAAGCAAAGGACAGGAATTTTATTTACTGCATTATCTGCAAGATTGAAAGAGAAGATAGACTCCAATTTTGACAATGGGGAAGAAGTGAATTTTACTCATCAAAACTTGTCAAGTCTGATGGCCAGTATGCCAAGTAACAATTAAATGTGATCATGGCAATCCAAAGAACGCTTAGATAATATCTAAAGCACTAATTCATCCTTCAGGCTTATGGGAATTCCTGGTAAGACTACTATTCCATTCTCTCAAGTTAAGGATTCTCAACAATACTACAACCCACTACAGATAATAATATTTCACATTTGTCTAAAGTAGCTCTTTTTCTCCACAAGTATGAAGATCCATATCCTATACCTACTGAACTATGAATGGACTTTATGAAGAGAAGGTACTTAAAGGTTATTTATATCTTTATTTTTACAATAGCTCAAAATTTCAAAATAAAATAACTCGAATAAGATCAAAGAGTACAGCAGTCTGTTATTCTGCCCTTATTTGATATAGGAGATGGCAGATAAAGAAAATATAATCTTTCAACTATTTTAATGGCAATCTAAGTTGGCAGAATTAATAGTACTTAACTAAAAATAGCAAGTTAATGATCACAGGACAACCCACATTGCTACTCATTATTTATCCCACTTATATTCTTTCACTTTAAAAACACAATTTAGTTTCTTACATTCCCAGCCCAAGTCCCAAACCCACCATTGGTCCCACTACCACTAGGCTCTATGAACAGCAAATCTTTATTTCTTGCTGGAGCGATAGCACGGCGGTAGGGCGATCATCTTTCACATGGCCGACCGGTATTTGATTCCTCCACCCCTCTCGGAGAGCCAGACAAGCTACTGAGAGTATAGAGCCCGTATGGCAGAGCCTGACAAGCTACCCGTGGCATATTGGATATGCCAAAAACAGTAACAATAAGTCTCACAATGAGAGATGTTACTGGTGCCCACTCGAACAAATCGATGAGCAATGGGATGACAGTAACAGTGACCTCCCACAGGCCTACCTGTTCTGAGTTCACAAGTCAATAGGCTATGGGCATCCATTACAGGACAGAGAACTGTGGTAGTCCTACCACTAACACAGAGATTCAAGAGGGAAGAACTGATGGTTAAAAATAATTCTGTGGGGGTATGGTGCCACCAATAGGTCCACCTGTACCTGCAGGGAGAAATCAGCAGCCTGATGGTGCCTTCAGGCTTCCTTGCCTCTGCGCCTTTGGCCGGACCCCAAACACTTGGGACCAAGTTTACCAAGAAAGTAAACGGCCAAAAGTTAGGTATGTGGGAGCCATGCCCACAAACCACCTCCAGCTCAGCTGTACAAGCTCATTTATCACCTTATTTCAGAAACCCATAAATAAATCTCAAAAGAGATCAAAAGCTGCAATTAATATCAAATCCCTGCATGGCTGAAAAACCTAGGGTAAACCAGAGGGGGATGGGTCAGTCTGGAGCCTGCCAAAGCAGAGTTCCCAGCAGCCACTTGCTTCCACAATCCAAAATTGCCGCCATATCCCCCGATCTGACTCCACTGTTTCAGGGTAGACCTCACCAAGATATAATCTGCTGAAAATTCAGGTAAGTAGTTTTGCTTCTGAAATCTCCCAGTTTTCTCTGAGTTTGCGTGGGCTACCTCCCCCCACTTCCCAATACTCCTGGAAGCACTGGCAGTCACCCCTATGAACCAACTCCAGCACCACCATGTAAGCTCTACTACCAGTCTTGCTTAAGAGACCCACAAATATGAACAAAGCCTGATAAATAGGAGGAGGTTAAGTTATTCTGGTGCCCACCCAAGTAGAGCCCCCATCAGCTGCTTTCTCCCACAATCCAAAATCACTGCCATAACCTTGGTCTGACTCCACTGTACCAGGACTGACCTCACCAAGACATAATCTGCTGAAAATTTAGGTATTCAGGTTTTTGAGACTGAAATCTCCAGGCCTTCTCAAGGTTGAGATAGGCTACCTCCCCCCCCCACCTCCCTGTACTTCAGGAAGTCTCAGCAGTTACATCCAAACCCCAATGCTGCCACCCAATATAAAAGCTATTCCAGTCTTACCATCCCGATAAAAATACTGAATGTGGGCCTGAGCGATAGTACAGCAGGTAGGGCATTTGCCTTGCATGCAGCTGACCCGGGTTCAATCCACAGCATCCCATATGGTCCCCCAAGCACCGCCAGAGGAAATTCCTGAGCATAGATCCAGGAGTAACCCCTGAGCATCACTGGATGTGACCCAAAAAGAAAATAAAAAGATACTGAATGCCCTAACAAACACCATGACCTCTTAGCACCTGTATTGCAAACCGTAATGCACAAGAGGAAAAAGAGAGAAAGAGAGCAAGAAGGAAAGTTCTTCCCATAGAGGGAGGCTGGGGTGTGGAGTCTGAGGGGAGGGATGGATGCTGGGTCATTGTATGACTGAAACTCAATTATGAACAGCTTTTTAATAGTCTATCTCATGGATATTCAATTTTTAAAAATTTTTAGTAATGTGGAGTTCATGCCGAATTCACTCAGCTTAATCAATGACTGAGTAAACAGCAGTACTCCTACATTTTAAAAAAATCTCGATAATTTGGATCCAGGTCTTAATAAGGAGAGGAGGGTAAAGACTTATGATAGAGATAAATGAAGAAATGAAGTGCAATAAACATAGCATATAAAAAAAAAAGTAATGCTGATCTGGCTATCAAGAGAGCTAAATGCATACTAATCCTAGTTACATTAATTAGCTATCTAGCCTTGTAAAAGCCACATGATTTCATTGCATTTCAATTTTGCTATCTAATATCACCCAGCTCCAATTTAATAAAATGTGAAGCTATGGGAACACTATAAAAAAGCTTGTCATCAGGATTCTGAAAGTTCTTTTCCACAAAATAAAATGTCAAAGAACATTTACTAAATGAGAATGCATTTCTTTTCAATGCAACAGACTAAAGGTTTAAATTTTTACTACTATGCTCATAGAAGATAATACATATAGCTGATTTTGTCAAGCCTCACTCTCTAGTATAGTGAGATCAAAACTGGAAAAGAGAGAAAGTTGAGCAGGAAAGGTGCTTGCCTTGCACAAGGCCAACCAATGGCCTTCAATCCTTGGCACCATTGAGCCTCTCCAGGAGATATCCCTGATCACAGAGCCCAGAGTAAGCCCTGAGCACTGTTGGGTATGACCCCAAAACAAAAGAAAACAAAACATGACTCAGAGTACTTTTTAGTAGACCAAGGAAATCAAGTACTTTTAAGGGAATGTTCCCAAAAATAAACACCACTAGGTATACTATACTTTCTATTAAATATCTTTCATTTGATATGAGGAATACTTAACATGATTGTAGCTGAGTAGCTCTGAATATTTTTATTTTATTGTCAAAACTATTTATCTCAGGCCATCATTTTATCCTATGGTTACCTATGATACTTTAAAACAAGCATTATAGCACTGCACTGTAGCACTGTCATCCCGTTGTTTATCAATTTGCTCAAGTGGGCACCAATAATGTCTCCATTGTGAGACTTCTTGTTACTGTTTTTGGCATACCGAATATGACACAGGTAGCTTGCCAGGTTCTGCCGTGCAGGCAGGATACTCTCGGTAGCTTGCTAGGCTCTCCGAGAGGGATGGAGGAATCAAACTCAGGTCGGCCATGTGCAAGGCAAACCCCCTACCCTCTATGCTATCGCTTCAGTCCGATATAAAACAAGCATTATAAACAATATAATTGTCAAGCCTTAGATTTACAACTACAGAATGACTGGTTTAAATGCAACCAAATATTTCTTATTAATAAAAATATCAAATGGTTTCCCAATTGCAATTGTCAATGTGTAACCAAAATGGAATGTTCAGTTGGTTTAATTTGTCAAGGTAGCCACATTATTTAAAGCCTTAATAACAACTTTACAATTCATAAATTTCTTAAATTATAAAAGCATTCTTCTAATTTTACAAAAAATAGATTAAAAACAATGCCTTGAAGATACCTCAAAATTATCCTAAATTGAACTAATATTCTAAAATACTATGCTGGCAAAAGAACTGGGTCTTAAATACGCAGTGGATCACCTAGTGCCACCTCACCTCTATTAAAGGAAAGACTAAGTAATAGATCTAGTTCTGAAATTTCAAAAACACTGAAAAGGTCGACATTAGGAAATCAAAGTTAAGTTTACTAGGGCTGGAGAGAAAGTACAATGACTAAGACACTTGCCTTACATGTGGTTGACCTGGGTTCAATTCCTGGTACTGCATATGCTTGTCAAAGCTTCTCTGGGAGTGACCCCTGAGCAAAGATCGAGAATAAAGCCCTGAGCACTTCCAGGTGCAGCCAAAAATCAAAATAAAACAAAAAAATGTTTATTTTGAAGAAACACTTTATCGCTTTGCTCAAAATCATTACTACAATCAGATGATCAAAAGTAATATGAATTTTCCTTCAAAAACTAACATAACAATGGACATTTCTCTGAAGGTAAACAGATGGCTTGCAGGCATATGAAAATATGTACAACATTGTGCTAGAGTAATAGTACAGCAGGAAGGGTGCTTCCCTTGCAAGTAACCCACCTGGATTTGAACCCTGGTATCCCATATGGTCACTCAAGCCGGCAAGGAGTGATCCCTGAATGCAGAACCAGGAATAAGCCCTGAGTACAAACGGATGTGGCCCAACAACAAACAAAAAAAGTATTCATCAACACTTATTATCATGGAAATCTAAATTAAAATGTTCCTGATATATAACCCACACCAGTGAGAATGGCATACATATATCACAAAAGATAGGGACAATCTGTGCATGCACTGATGGTGGTAATGTTGTCTGGTTCAGCCCTTACAGCAAACAGTATGGATATTTCTCCCAAAAAATTAAGAATAGAGGTATCATCATGGCCCAAAGATCCCAATGCTTGGTATCTACCTGCAAGATACCAAACACATTGATTTGAAAAAATATACACAGCCTATGTTTATTGTATTATATTGAGGTGTCCAATGGTAGAAGAGCAGATAATGAAGCTTTTTTGCATATATGTACACACACAAACACACACATACATACACACAAACATGAGTACTATGACGCCACAGAGAATAATAAAATCACGCAATTGAATGAAACTGAAGGATCTTATGTTAAATGAAGTCAGAAGAGCAAGGACAAACACTAGATGTTCTCACTAAGCTGTTGTATATAGAATGACATGTCCAGGGAATCGCACATGGTAAAGGTGCGCAAAATAATGGCTTGAGATTACAAAAACAAAAATGCCAAGAAGGATAGAAATAGAATGATGAAGCAAGAAAAAAATGTCTGAAAATGATACAGGGAAGAGTCAGGGGGTTGGGGTCCTTCTGTGTCATAAAGGCACTGTATCTACATGTATCTAAATCACTAAACATATTATCTAAATCACTAAATCAGTAGTGTTGGCACTACCATAAACACGTGGCCTAAACTACAATTAAACTTAAAAATGTATCTGTCAAGGAGTTAGGTTGAGGGTGTATGGGAGAAAGAATCTGGGGTAAATAGTGTAGAGATGGGGGCATAGGTTAGTGGGGTTGGAGATGGAAACATTGCCTGCTTGAAACCCTATGGGGGTGAGAAATGTACACTGGTAGAGGGATGGGTGTTGAAACATTGTATGACTGAAACTCCATCAAGAATAGCTTTGTAACTATGTATCTCATAGTAATTCAATGTTTTTTTAAAAGTAAAAACAAAATGCTAATGTGACTGTAACTCAAACATGAAAGCTTGTAACTATCTCACAATGATTCAATACAATTTTTAAAATAAATAAATAAATAAAAGTCATCTATAATACCAAAAAAAGCCCTACTGAGCTAGTAGGGGGGAAAAAAAAGAAAATCTATTGTAAAGAACTATGTAAATCACAGTCTCTAGATTTTTTTAAAAGAACATAAATATCTTATTCTCCATCTTCTAAAACTAAAAATTAAATACACATACATTTTTAATTACTGAGAACATGTATCTAAGTGCTATCTGAGAGATTTTAAAACTTCACATAAGGGCCAGAGTGATGATTCAGAGAGCTGGAGTATGTGCTTTGCATGTGGAATTCTTGGGCTCAATCCCCAGTACTTCATGGACACCTCCAGAACAGACCCTTAATTACGGAGTTGGAAGTTGTCCCTCATCACTGCCAGAAGTGGCCCAAAAGCAGACAAAAAATTCATAGGAAAAAAATAACCCTGTATACCAAGAAATTCCTTAATCATTATATCATTTGTCTAGCTTAAACTTTTATACCTACAAGGACAACAAAGTACTGGGCTAATGGAATGTGTAGGTGAAGTGTGTAATAAATGAATCTATCATTTTGACTAGAAAATATCTGCCCAAACTAGTTCTTTTCAATTGTACTGGTGTCATTAAAAATATATAGATTGCTTTTCTCTGCCCAGATCCTACAAGATTCCCTGATTGATATCTCTAGACAGCAAAATTTGTTCCTGGGGCCGGAGCGATAGCACAGCGGGTAGGGCGTTTGCCTTGCACACGGCCGACCCGGGTTCGATCCCCGGCATCCCATATGGTCCCCCAAGCATCTCCAGGAGTAATTCCTGAGTGCAAAGCCAGGAGTAACCCCTGAGCATCGCTGGGTGTGACCCAAAAAGCAAAAAAAAAAAAAATTTGTTCCTATGATAGATATGTATAAATGTGAAATGCAAAGTGCCAAGAAAATGTTTAAATGCCATTGAATAATATGCAGCTGTTGAAAAGGAATATAAGTTAATATATGTCCACTCATATGTGTGAAAAACTATATTTCAAGTGTTCAATATTTTGTGGAGAAAAAATAATAATGTATGCATGCATTTATGCAAATACATAGATGATAAACAACTGAAATATGCAGAAAAATAACCGTTGTGGAGCTGAGAAGGGATTGTATTCTTGTTTCTTATATTTCATCACATAACTTGTAAAAAGAGATGTATACTTTTGTAATATGAGGCATAGTTTCACTGAATATAGACTTTGGGAAAGATAGTTCTGTTAGTACTTAAGAAGTGTTGCACCATTCCTTCTGACTTCTATGGCTTCTTATGAGAAGTCCACTAACAAACTTTTTCTGTATAGGTGAGATTATTTTTCTTTGTTTTTAAGACTTTTTTTTTGTTTCTAATTCTCCTGCATCACAGTCCCACTTTCCATCAGGGTAAGTTGAGGTTCTGAGTCAGTTTACTACTCTTGGAGATTTAGACTCTGATTTCTGGGACCTGTGTTGGCCAACAGGTGCCAGGAATCCACATATGAATGCCATTGCTGGTCCCTCACTGGGTCCCACCAGAACCCAGAGCCAACAGGTGCTGGAAATGCTTAGATGCCAGATGTGCATGTGCTGGCACTGTCTGAGATCCTCCAGCCCTCCCCCTCACTCCCGCCTTGCACCCCAAGCTCTGATTGGGCTCCAAGCCCTCAACCCCCAGAGCTGCCAGCACGGACCCCCAACTCTACCCTCAGCTTACCGTGACCTCCCCTTTCACCAGTGCACCCCTACACCCCCCTTTCCCTCTCTCCCTTCTCACCACCATCCCCCACTTGGGTCAGCCACCTCCAGCTCCCCTACAGCCCTGGCACAGGGTGGCACCGAGTCCGCCCATTGTCAGGGCCAGAAGGCTGTGTGCCTCAGCCCCAGGGGAGAGCCGACAGCTGAGGGACAGGGCGTGAGGACTTCGCCCAGCAGCCCTGACCTTGGGGGCTGTGCCACAGCCTGGTGATGAGGAAGACCCTGCTGGCCTTTCCTTTTCTACCCTCCCACAGCACAGACAGTGGACAGCCGGGAGGGGACAGTTGGAGGCCTCAGTTTGCTTCTTCTTGTCTTCCCAGAGATTCCTCACCCTCCATGGGGGCCTGCGGTGCCTCTGTGACCATCTCCCTGGACATCCCTGCTGCTTAGGTTGCCTTGGGACATACCATCTGACGACCTGTCCTGGGAGGGGAAACTGAGGCAGAGGCCCTAGGGACTCATGGTAGATATGAAACTCCCATCTCTCCCTTGCCCACAAGCCTCCCTCCCAGCTGTCTGGCTACTTTCCTCCTCACGTGCCCTTCCTGCACCCTTGTCTCGGACCCCTGTCACCCCCTCAGCTGCTGCTCTGCACATGAGGACATGTCCATGAGAGCTCATGGGAGGAGGGAGGGACGCGGCTGCTCCCTTCTCCATATTTCCCTCAGGAGAGGGCAGGTCCCTGTGGGTGGGGCGCCTCCTGTGGGTCTGGAGCATGGTGCTGGGATCCAGGCCCAGAGAGCCGCATGCAGAGCTCGGTCAGAACCTGCTGTTCTTGTCTCCCGATTTGGAGCTCTCTGGGTGCAAAGTTTCTCCCCTTGTTCCAGAAGCAGAGAAACAGGTGGTATAGCCTTGGGAGCCCAGGCGGGCAGGAGAGGAAGCTGGGAGCCCAGGTAGGAGGGCTGTGGGGGTACAGGGCTCATCCTGGCTGCCTTTGTGCCTCCCCACCTGAAAGGTCCTTGTTTGTTTGTTTGTTTGTTGGGTCCTACCCAACAGACTCTCCTGCCCCCTCACCTGGCTGTCTTCATTGGAGCCCCTCGGAAGGGGGTGGGTTGAGTTTCCCTCCCTGCCCCGAACACAGCCCCAGCAGCAGAAGACCTCCAGAACCCAGCCACAACCATGCTCAAGGCCACTTTCCACATGCTCAGACGAGCCTCACACGTGAAGAAACTGGCAGAGGAACCCAGGCGTGCAGGACCCATGGCTGAGATCTCCAAGCCTGCTTGGATTGGGACTGGGCCTCTTCCACCCAGATCCCTCATTTTCCAGTAGCTAGGCGGTCACACCCACAAACTTCCCCCAGCGCCGTGTAGTCCCATCAACGGCCAACATCCAGAGACTATAAAGCAAAGCTCTCAGAAGCAACCTCTTATTGTCTAGTTCTCCCTCTCGGAGAACCCAGAAAGCTACTGAGATATCCTGCCCACATGGCAGAACCTGGCAAGCTCCCAGTGGCATATTTGATGTGCCAAAAACAGTAACAATGGTGGGTCTCATTCCCCTGACCCTGAAAGAGCATCCAATGTGGCACCACTGGGAAGGACGAGTAAAGAGAGGCTGCTAAAATCTCAAGGCTAGGATGAATGGAGATGTTACTGATGTCCGCTCAAGCAAATCGATGAACAACGGAATGACAGTGATACAGTGATTTATTTTTCAGAAAATTTTGGCTCTTTTGTTTTTTGGTGATTTCTTTGTTTTAATGGTGCTGAGGGTGGTCACTCAACTTCCAGGACTTCATTAACAAGATTAGACCTTCTGTTAAAGTCTCACAGGTCCTGCAACTCTAATCCTATTTTTTATTAGTCTATATTTGTTCAGATTAAGTACAATGTACATGTCAATCTTCTAATTACTAACTTTATTCCTCTTCCTTCAGTTGTTGAGCTACCCACTGAGTTTTTATATAGGCTATTATATCCTTTAGTTCTAAAAATGTTCTTTGGTTCCTCTTTACATTTTTTGACACTTTTTATGCTAAGATTTTCCATTTATTTTCATTGTTTCAAATGTGCTCATCATTGCTCATTGAAGCATTTATTTTTTTAAGAGCCACTTTAAAACCTTTGTCAGATAATTCAAACCTCTCTGTCATCTCAGTGTTGGCATGTACTGGTTCTTTTTTCCCCCCAAGATGTTTCTGATTCTTGTTATGACAAGTGATCTCCTATAGAAACATAGATGTTTGTACCATTATATTATGAACTGTTGAATCTTAATTACACTTTGTTTCCTCTGACACTTAGCAGGGCAGTTGGGGGAGGGTAGGAGCTACATCAGTACTGCCAGCGAGGGGTAGCAGTTCAGGCTCCGCTTGATCTTTGTTGATACTAGGGGTGTAGCTCTCCATGTTATTGCTGAATGGCAGTAGGAGAGCTTGACGCAGACCTAGTTAAGAGAGATAAGTCTGCCCCATTCTTATTCTTCACATGACTTCCAGGGACAAACAGAAAGAGGGGAGGTGGGAACCTCTTTACTGCTGCAAAGCATGACTTATCTTGAATCTATGTAGACATACCTCAGAGGAGAGAAAGCTGGAGTACTTTATTACTGACTGTTTAGAGTGAAAGACCAAGATCTCCACTTTACCTGGGCCTGATGGGGGTGGGCCATATGATTTTCTTCAGTGTCTGGTTAGGACAGTGAAAAATTTTTTCTTGCTTTTCTGTCCCTTCTTAATATTTTGGCTAGTGAGAGAAGGATCACAATTTTGTCTACATCCTTGGCATTCCTGAACTATTCTTTATTTCCAAATCTGAGTTATATGACACATTAAAGAAAATCATGACTTAATACTATGATGTTCTTTGGATCATGATGTCGCTAACTATCTTTCTCTTCTTTCCTCTGCATTTTAGAATCTTATTATTTGTACATAATGTCCAGAATTTTACTTAGTTGTACTTAGAAGAAATAAGAGAATAAAATATATGTGAGTGTGTATATATGTATATCTAAAGTGAAAGTGGCTTATGTTTTATGCTATGACATTTTTCTTGTGATCTACACATTGTTTATAAGGTATCCTGACAAAGAAATTCCCTCTTACCTGATCACCTTAAGACATTTTTCCTTTGAGCTATCTGGAGGGTGGGGAGTCAGAAGAGGAGAGGACACATAACAGAATCAAGGAAGAACAGCTTCTTCAACCTTTATAGTCTATAAATTCCAGTCTCATGTAATTAGAATGTATTTTGTAAATAATAATGCTGAATAATAATAATAAATAAAAATACTGAATTTCTCAGTAAAACAAACATAGGACCTTAAGGCATATCTATGTCTTCTTCAATGGAGTATGCATACTGTTTAACCTAAAATTCTAAATTCTAAACTTGCAAGGGGGTTCTGGGGAAGGCATGATTTCTGTTCAGGGGCTCATTTAGCAACATATAAAATATATTTAGATTGCAATGCGAGGAAGGGAATAAGTAGGGAAGAGGATCACACTAGCAGTACTGGAGATTGTAGACCAGGGATGCTTAAAATTTACAAGGTAAACACCCGCCCATAATAAAAATGTATCCAAACCAAAATGCCAACAGTGCAAATGCTGAAAGATGCTAGTTTAGATGTTGACCTATTTCTCTTGGAGAGCGAAGCTTAATCTCCAAATAGCTTGAGCACTTTTTAACCAACATTACTGTTTGTGAAGTTCTGCAAATGCACTTTACCTGTTCAGGCACTCAAGAAGAGCGGAAACACTATGAGAAGAGGAGGAAAAGATGCTTTATAAGATCCAAACAACACACATGCACATAGAAAGTTCATGTGTGGGGCTGGAGAGATAGCACAGTGGGTAGGGCGTTTGCCTTGCACGCGGCCGACCCGGGTTCAAATCCCAGCATCCCATATGGTCCCCTGAGCACGGCCAGGGGTAATTCCTGAGTGCAGAGCCAGGAGTAACCCCTGTGCATCGCCAGGTGTGACCCAAAAAGAAAAAAAAAAAGTTCATGTGAAATAAAACCACACGAAGGGAGAACCACAGGCACTACAGATCAATGAACACACACAGCAATTAGCACAATGAGATACAGAGAATGTTAGGATTACAGTTCCAGTGTTTGTGGAGCTCTGGATGTTGAGTTTGGACTGGCCTTGCCCAGACTGAAACAGAGACTACACACCCTGCCTTATCCTTTGGCTTTCCTCTAATAACTGCATACCACATATACCAAGATGGGCGAGACCAAGAGCCCCATCTTCTCTGTTGATCCCAAAGATAAGTTTGCTTATATAAGCTACAGATGTTTAAAACAAATGTCCTTATGCAAATCTTTTCTGTACGGGAAGAATCGCCATATCTGGCAGTGCTCAGGACAAATTCCTATCTTGGTTTGGTGTTAAGGATTACAAAGCATGTACTCAGGTCATTGAGCTATCTTTCTGGCCCTAGTCTTAAAAAGAAATTTTGTGTATCAAACCCTATAATTAATTACATAAAACTTACAATGTCTCAAATATACTTTTAAATTTCTAATTTGTATATCACTTTTACACTCATCTTTTTTTTTTGCTGTCTCATGCCTACCCAGCAACAATCACTTCAACAAATTCCCCCATTATTTCTTCTCACCTCAGCAAACTACTGAAACCATTGGGGTTGTTTTTAAAGTAACGCAAAGTTTCATCTTCTGGAATTGTTGGGGCAAGAGGAGGCAAAATTTTAAAAGAAAGAAAAATGTTGGGGGTATGGTCAACCTGTACCTGCAGGGCGAGTGCATCAGCAGCCTGATGGTGCCTTCAGGCTTCCTAATACCCCAAAATTGCCGCTGTGCCTATGGCCAGACCCCAACAACTTGGGACCAAGTTTACCATTAAATTAAATGGTCAAAAATTAAGTATGTGGGAGCCACGCCCACAAACCACCTTCAGCTCAGCTGTACAAGCTCATTTATCAGCCTTACTTCAGAAACCCATAAATAAATCTCAAAAGAGATCAAAAGCTGCAATTAATATCAAATCCCTGCATGGCTGAAAAAACTGGGGTAAATCGGAGGGGGATGGGTCAGTCTGGAGCCTGCCAAAGCAGAGTTCCCAGCAGCCACTTGCTTCCACAATCCAAAATTGCCACCATACCCATTGGCCTGACTCCACTATCTCAAGGTAGACCTCACCAAGATATAATCTGCCAAAAATCGGGTAAGTGGTTTTGCGACTGAAATCTCCCAGTTTTCTCAGAGTTGGGATGAACTACCTCCCCCCACTTCCCAATACACCTGGAAGCACTGGCAGTCACCCCCACAATCCAACTCCAGAACCACCCTGTAAGCTCTAGTGTTGGCCTTACTTCAGAGACCCCTAAATAAATCTTGAAAGAGATCTAAAGCTGCAGAAAAGCTCGGACCCATGCATGACTGAACAGACCGGAGTAAATTAGAGGGGGGCATTTTGGCCTGTGCCCACTCAAGCAGAGCCCCTGGCAGCCACTTGCTTTCACAATCCAAAATCGTCCCAGCTTGACTCCGCTGTCTCAGGATAGACCACACCAAGATATAATCTGCTCAAAATTTTGTAATGTGGATCTTAGCACACCAACAACCCTGGCCCAGAGACATAGCAGTGAGTCCCAGAAGACACCACAGTGATGGAGAGCTCTCCAGGCCCCATACCGGACCAATTCCACCAGAGAACCCCAGATGGAACAGGTGCAGTCTCCCTGCCTACTTCAGATGGAATCCCGGTGACCAAGAGCTTCCACAAGCAAGGCCCAGGTATGCAGGTTCCAGGACTGAATGAATCTCCTGGCCACATGGAGGCAGAGGACCCAGATTTTGGGATGTCCCTCCCTGGGTCCCCACTTGCCCAGCAGACTGGCTGCTATGCCCACAATTTTCCTCTGGGTGCCATCTTAGTACACCAATAGCCCTGGCCCAGAGATACAGCAGCAAGTCCCAGAAGACACCACAGCGCCGGAGATCTCTCCAGGCCCCATACTGGGCCAATTTCACCAGGGCACCCCAGATGGAGCAAGTACACTCTGCCCACCTACTCCAGATTGAATCCCAGCAACCAGAGTTTCCACAAGCAAGCCCCCCAACCCCTGCCCTGGTATGCAGGTTCCAGGACTGAATCTACAGGCTGCATGGTGGCAGAGGGCCTGGGCTGCCCCTCCCTGAGTCCCCACCAGCCCAGTAGACTGGCTGTCATGCCCACAACTTGCCTCCAGGTACCATTTTAGCACACCAACATCCCTGGCCCAGAGATTCCCAATTGAAGCTCAAAATGGATTAGTGCCATACAGAAATGTCTCTGGAACTCAACCATTTACAATCTAAAAATTTACATTTACAACCAGACTGGAGCAATAGCACAGCAGATAGGGCATTTGCCTTGCATGCAGCCGACCCAGGTTCGATTCCTCCATCCCTCTCGGAGAGTCCGGCAATCTACCGAGAGTATCCTGCCCACATGGCAGAGCCTGGCAAGCTCCCTGTGGCGTACTCAACATGCCAAAAACAGTAACAAAAAGTCCCACAATGGAAATGTTACTGGTGCCCACTCAAGCAAATGAATGAACAATGGGACGACAGTGCTACAGTGCTACAATCGTGGCAGTGTAAGCTTTCATGATACTCAAAATGAGCAATGGGAAATAAATTAGCGTCTGCCCCTGGCAGGTAGGCTTGAATGGTGGTGGGAAATTTCAAGCAAAACATAATGCCCCAAATTAGAGGGAGAGTATTGGGCAAATTATCTGCTATAGAGGCAGGATAAAGACTGGGATGTGGGTGGTGGAAAATGTGCACTGGTGAAGGGATGGGTGTTCCATCATTGTATGGCTGAATCTCAAACATGAAAGTTTTGTAACTCTATCTCACAGTGATACAATTTAAAATTAAAAAAAGAAAAGTAATGTGGAGTTCATGCCCAATTCAATCAGCTTAATCAATGACTGAACAAGTAGCAGTACTCCTACATTAAAATTTAAAAAAAAAAAATTAGACTGCACAAAAAGTTAACACAATGGAATTAGCTCTAGTGGCTAAGGTGCTGATAGTGACTTTTACAATAAGGGGCTAGTACTAGATCCTGATTGTAAGGCTCTGTAAAACAATTTGTATTTCAGGCACACACATTCAATACAAAGAAATAAGATGCCACAGGAAAAAATTTTACTCTTACAGTGTTCACTCATCATTTGATGCTCCCCTTTCTTACATGCTATTTGAACTGTTCAAAAGATATTCCCTCTGAAAGTACAACTTTCCCCAACTCCCAATGACCTCTGAGTTAGTTTCTAACACTGACCCCCTCTTCATGACTAGTCCTCTGATTATGTCATAAAGATCCTTCTTAGGAGAACAGGCACCCAGGCCTTTGTTCTTTCTATTAAGGCTTTCCAGTGTGAATCCCAGATTTCCTTTTTTCTATTAGACCCATAGGAAATCTAACTAGAAACATCCAACAGACCTTGTTCAGAAACTATGAGAAAGCATGTGTCTTAACTGAAAAAAAAAAAAGTTCCCTCTCTGCTGACAAACCTAGGTCAAACATAACACTGGAACGCTTGTCCTCACATGTTTTTGTTTCCCTAATGGGCTTTAAGATCACATTCCTTAAATCACAGCCAAGAGTGTATTAATCGGGGTTAAAACTATTTTAAAGACATAATGTGGTAGCAATATTCTGTGTACTAACAAGAGGCCTGGTGCAGCAGCCAAGATCAGTAACAGAATCTTCTTTCTGTCAATTCTCATTGCGATTCTCAATTTTTAAAAAGTTCTCTCTCATTTGGGAATATTGTCTGCCATGGAGGCAGGGGGAGGGTGAAAAAGGGGGGGGGTATACCCGGGATACTGGTGGTGGGGAATGTGCACTGGTGGAGGGATGGGTGTTTGATCATTGTGAGATTGGTAACCCAAGTAACTATCTCACAGTGATTCAATAAAATTTTAAAAATTAAATAAGTAAAATAAAATAATAAAAAGTTCTCTCTTTCTTTCTCTCTCCCTCTCTCTCCCTCTCTCTTATTTTTCCATGTGGGACTCAGATTATCTTATTTTAGTTTGAATATTCCTACAAGATTAAGTCCACATAATGAAAAAAAATGTCTTTAAATATGACCCGATCTAGCTTTGCTCCTTGCCAGAGACATATTACAAACAATAGATGGAAGGTCCTTGCCTGGTTCCAGTCCCTGAGGATTGAACTGCTGGAGAGAATCCTAACTCTGCCCTACATTGCTTACAGAAGACTGAGTCAATCCATTAGACTCACTAAAGCTAGGAAGTGAACCTGAGTCAAAGGGGACTCTTACTAATAATGGAGTATTGTAGGGGCCAAAAAAAAAAAAGTGTGTCCTAGCGTATGGCACACAAGAATCACTTGTAATCTAACTAGCAACAGCTAGAAAGGTTTTTAAATATTTCAAGAAAATGGCTTTTCCTGAAAACATTTCAAGTCTCATACTGTCAACTTTGAGAGGGGAGGGCACACTGTAAGGTGCTCCAGACTAGTCCTTGCTCTGTGCTCAGAGTGACCCTAAGTGTGTGGGGGGTGGGGGGAACATAGGAGGTACCAGTTTATCAAAACAGGGTCCAGGCACATACAAAGCAGTGCCTTTATCCCTGTGCTCCATCCGGCCCATCAACTTCTTAAAATAGAGTGATCTTAGGATATTAAACTTAGAGTCAATAATGCCAAGGTAGAGGAGAAATAGAGTTTTCCACAAAACAAACAAAACAAAACAAAATTCCCCCTATTATTTCAACAGGGAGGAAAGGTTACCAGCAATGCATCGCTCGGGCCCACGGCTAATGTTCTTTGAGCTCCCTTTTAGAAATCACCGTTCTTGAGCTTTGAAAAGAGGTTACATACACTGCAACAGGGAAACTTCACAACTTCAAACCCAGGGAACTCAAACAACGGCCTGGAGTTTCATCACGAAGCACGCACACCCAGCATCTTTCGTGTCTGACACGAAAGGCGTACTGCCCGGAGAGCACCCATCCTCCCTTTTCCCGTTCACCTACTTCTAAATCCGGGGCGAAGTCATAGGTGGGGCCCAGGATGCTCCAGATGAGCTCCTTGATGGTCCGGTCGGTGGCCAGCTGGGACTCCGAGTGCAGAGAGGCTATGACGTCTTCCACCATCGTGGGCATCGTGTAGCCAGCTGGCCGGGCCGCCAGCTGCGGTTTCTGCGAGGGACGCACGCGGGGCTCCGGGTCTGCTCGCGGGGGGCCCTCGGCCGCGTCCCGGCCGGGCTCCCCCGAGGAGGGGCTGGACGACCGGCGCCGCAAGTGGGGGTGAAAGCGCACGCGCCGCTGCAGCAGGGTGGCCGTCAGGTCGCTGTCGATGCTGGACAGGGAGCTGCTGTGCCTCGTGCCGCTCAGGCGGGAGTCCCGCGGCGGCAGCCTCAGCTCGGGTTTCTTCGACGACTTGGAGAAGGGCGACTCCACCGCGGGCTTGAGGATGCCGGAGCGCGAGCTCTTGGGCGCCACCGACGGGGCCGGGGGCCTGTCCCGCCGCGCGGGCGGCGACGCCAGCATCATGGCCCGCGACGTGCCGGCCCCGGGGGCGATGGTGGGCAGCAGCAACTGCCGCTGGTAGCGGTGAAACGCCGAGCTGCTCATGTAGAACTCCCGCAGGCGGAAAGAAGCAACCGGCGGGGCCCGGCCCGAGGGGCGCCTGCCCGGCGGCCGCGGCGAGCGGGCACCGGTGCGGGACGCCCGAAGCGACCCCGACGGCGGCTTCTGCGGTGGCTCACAGATAACGCTCTCCTCGCTCCCCTGGGATACCGCGTAGGGGCCCCGGAGGCCTCTGTCCACGGTGGGCCTGTCCTCCAGCTCTTGCCTGACGCGGAGCGAGTGTTTTTTCGACGCCCGGCGCAGCTTCTCGTGCTCCCTGAAGATGTACTCCTCCTCCCTGTGTTTCAGGCCGAAGTGCTTCCGAACCGAGTCCATCGCCGCGAGTGCGTCCTGAAACACGACCGAGTGCTGCTATTACTTATCCATCACAACGCTTGTCCTCACAGAATCCCAGCTTGGAAAAGCTCTTGGCCCCCTGCGCACTGGGTGGTCCCTGACGCATACGTGGGTAACTTTACATGTATCCAGTAGTTGGCCTTTGCACATGAACCACGAGAAAGAAAGATAGTGGGGGGGTGGGGTAGAGAGAAGGAAGGAAGGAAGGAAGGAAGGAAGGAAGGAAGGAAGGAAGGAAGGAAGGAAGGAAGGAAGGAAGGAAGGAAGGAAGGAAGGAAGGAAGGAAGGAAGGAAGGAAGGAAGGGAGGGAGGGAGGGAGGGAGGGAGGGAGGGAGGGAGGGAGGGAGGGAGGGAGGAGAAATAAAGCTCTACTGAGGAGACCTTTGTTCAGTTAGAGTACTGGAAACCTGTTGGATTTATATCGCCATATATAAGGGATGGAGTGATGTTCAGTCCCAAAACAGGCTGCAATTAGAGGATGAAACTCAAAGCCACTTTTTCTATGAGCTTCTGGAAACCATTTAACAATTTTGTACATGAAAGTGACTTGATACAATCTAGTGTTTGGAGAATATAAATATTGAGTTGGAGAAAGAATGAAGGGTGAGGGAGGGCAAATAAGAATCACTGCCCAGCATGAGTCTTGTGCCAATCTAGGTAACAGAATAGAGTAAAAAAAAATAGACACATAACAGGAAAATTCTGACCACTGATTAGAAATAAATGGAAATAAAATTGCAACTGTCAAGCTCCTTCATAAAGTCTTAGAACCAAGAACATTTTAGAAGTCACTTACTGAGCTGTATCAAAGTGGATATTTGAGAGACTCAAAAGCTCAGTGAGCTAGAACATATTGCATGCAGACACGCAGGGCACCTGGATTTGATCTCCAACACAGCATAGTCCCCCCAAGTACCTGTAGGAGTGTTGTGGTAAAGAAAAACAACCCCCAAAAAGTAGATTTTGAAAGCCTGAGAACTCTAAAGTGATTACCAAAAGTCAGTTAACAAGAAAAATAAATAGAGCCAATAACAGATTCCTAAGCACTTTCCCCTAAGGGACAGAGGAAGCTAATGAGTTAGAAGAACTTATTTATTTTCAGAAAACTCAAAATCAAGTTTCTCTGAAAATAAAAATAATAAAGCCAAACCAGAGAAATAGTACAGGAGGCAAGGCACTTGCCTTGCATGCAGCTGACCCCAATTCAAATCTCCAGCCCTACATATGGTCCTTTGGACACCACTGGAAGTGGCAAAAATAATAACAAAGCAGAAATGCTTATAAATTGATGGAGGGTATCATGCTGAATGAAATGAGTCAGTAGGAGAGGGACAGAGAGAATTATTGCATTTATTTGTGGAACATTAAAAAAACATAGTAAGAGACTAATACCCAAGGATAGTAGAAACACAAAGAGGATTGGCCCAGGTTGAAAGCCTGCATCAGATTCTGGGGGAGGAGAAGGTTGGGATAGAGAAGAAATCACTATGGCAATGAGAGTTGGAAATGATGATTCTGGATAAGAACTGCGTGCTGAAAGTAGGTAAGGGAACAAACATGATAACCTCTCGGTATCTGTACGGTGAACCATAATACCCAAAAGAAGAGAGAGAGGAGAGAGAGAGAGAGAGAGAGAGAGAGAGAGAGAGAGAGAGAGAGAGAGAGGAGAGAGAGGGAGAGAGAGGAGGGGGGGAGAAATGCCCACCATAGAGCTAGGCTGGGAATGGGTGGTGAAGGGAGGGAAATTCGGGTCATTGGTGGTGGAGGGCTGGGTGTTGGAACACTGTATGATTAAAACCCAAGAATGAACGCTTTGTAACTGTGTATCTCACAGTGACTCAATTTAAAAAATAAATAAAACTTAAAAACTAAAATAAAAATAAAGCAAAATAATAATAAAACAAAATAATAATAAAGCAAAACAAAGCAATAATTTAAAAAATATTATAATTATTGTAAAAATATGCTTACCTATCTAAAATAAGCACTAAACTGTTTTGAATTAGAAAAGATATTTTTAAATGATCTACAAAAACATATTAAAAACAGTTGGAAGTTACCTTACACAAAATAATATTTATATAAAAATAATACATTTAAAATATAATGGCAAAATCTCATTTTTAATATCTTAGAATAAGTATCACTGTATCACTTATAACCATCATCCCGTTGTTCATCAATTTACTCGAGCAGGCACCAGTAACGTCTCCATTCATCCCAGCTCTGAGATTTTTAGCAGCCTCTCCTTACTTGTTTTTCCCAACAATTGGAGGCTCTTTTCAGGGTCAGGGGAATGAGACCTGTTATTTTTACTGCGTTTGGTATATCGAATACACCACAGAGAACTTTTCAGGCTTTCCATGTGGGCAGGATACTCTCGGTAGCTTGCCAGATTCTCCAAGATACAAGATATATATCCATATATATATACATATATATATATATTTCCCTTTATGATGTGATCACAAAATGAGGCCCCCATAATCATGCCACCAGAATCTGCACCAGGGGTACCCTAGAGGGAGGTGGGTGAGAGCCCTCCCCACTCCAAGGAACCCAGCCTCAGCAGCTGATCTCTACCACCCCACAACCGCCATACTCCAGGATGCTTTCCACACACTTGGGCCGAGCCTCACTCATGAGCAAAGTCCCACAGAACCCAGGTAATGTGGAACTTTGTGATCTTGAATAAGTATATAGAAATAAAATCAGCAATAAGTGTCCTGAAACTACATGAATGAGTCTTTTTTTAAATTTACTAAAGACTAAATTTGTCTCAACTGGATAGACTGTTGATATTTCTTAAAGGGAAGACCAATATTTTAATTTACACTAAATGGTCAAAATATTGTTTTAGATGGCTAAAGCAAACATAAAGCAGGTAGGTAGGGCGCTTGTCTTACATGCAGAGAACACTCTTTGTATCTCCTGCATCACATAAGTTTCTCGTGAGTCCCACCAGAATGATTCCTGAGCTCAGAGTCAAAAGTGAGCCCTGAGCACAGAGAGATGTGACCAAAAACAAAACTTTATTGGTTTAAAAGCGTCTCAGTCAGGATCTAAAGCTGCTATGTTTAACTTTGAAAAATAAATCTGAATGCATCTGAAATGAAAATAGAATAGCAAACATTTTGGAAAAGAGAAATAATGTAAAGAAAACAGCCATAGGGTTTTTTGATTTGGATTTGATTTTGGTTTTGGTTGGTGGTTGGTTGGTTTGGGGGCATTACCTGGCAGTACTCAGGACTGATCCCGGACCAGGATCACTCCTGGTGGGGCTTAGAGGCCATAGGGTACTGTGGATTGAACCTGGGTCAGCCATATTCAAGGCAAGTACCCTACACATTGTACTCTCTCTCTAGACCCTGGTTCTCTAAATATATTCATCTTATTCTCTAAAATATCTGCTAGGACCAGGGAAGTAGCTCAAAGGGCTGGAGCTCATGCTTTGCTATAAGATCACAGATTGAGCCCCAGCTTCTCATGGTTCCCCACAAGCACCTCCAGGTGTACCTTCTATCCCCCCCACAAAAAGAATCCTCCAAATGAAGACCCTGCTACATGCCAGAGCTCTCATATAGGAATGAATAGGTTTTATTTACCTAAGTCCAACATTGACTAGATCTGGACAATTCTCTTCTATCAACAAGAATTCATATAGAGTGAAAAATAATAATCTGTTGACTCTTCCAGTATATGAACACCATAAATGATTTCTAAAGTCCTCAAGGAAACTTCCTTATTTTAAAAAAATGCTTTATAATCTTCCTCTTAGCATTTTGGCTGTTACTGTTTGCACAGGTGGTAGTATATTCTTACTAATACCATCCGCATTTCTTCCTACAAAAGATTGAAAATTAGTAACTACCACAAACCAGAGGCACATTAATACGTGATGAGAATATGGCTTGACTCTCCCAACTGCACTTCCTTTTGTTCCTTAGTTCCCATTTTGCAATTGCTTCCCAAATTCTCCCAGGACCTTTCTTTGCTACTGTAGTTTAGCAAGCATTCATTGTTTAATATTTATCAGTAATTTCCCTTGAGATCTTTGTAGAAAAGTTACTTTTTATATGTGAAAGTTAACAAATTGAGCAAATTTAACAGAAACTTCCATTGCATTTTCAGGACAGGCAGCAATCCAGTACTAAATGGGCTAGTTTATCAAAATTTAGTTTCTAGATTCCTACCACCCAATACAGAATATATAAAATAATGATTTTATGGAGAGAGGAGGCGGAGTGATGGTACAGTGCATAGGACAGTTGCCTTGTATGCGACCAACCTGAGTTCAATCACCAGCATCCCAGATAGTCCCCAAGCCTGCCACGAGTGGTCCCTGAGCACAGAGCCACGAGTATCCTCTGAGCAGTTTCAGGTGGGACCCAAAAAACAGAAAACAATTGTAGAGGGAACTTACCAGAAGTTCTCAGGAGAACAAAGAATCCACTCTCAGCTATGCTTAGCCTGGCAGTGTTGGATGACCAGAGTTACACCTGGCATGATGGTGGTGGGGTAGATTACTATGCCAGGGATCAAACTTGACTCCTCATGCATGCAAGGTATTCATTCCAACCCTTTGGACTATCACATGAAAACTAATTTATAAACATTCAATCTCATGGAAAAATTAAATGTCCCAACTTTCTTGACAGCAATTTCCTTTTCAAAAATCTAGCTATGGTTTGGGAATATACAAGGAAAAAAAGTCCTATAGATGTCTAGAAGTAGAAAATATTCTTTACTGAAGGTACCAAGCCCGATACGCAAATAACTTAGACTTTATTTTATAGAGGATGGGGCACACCCTATGGTTTTCACAAGTTCTGCTCTGAGCAGTGACCCCTGTGGTGCTGAGTCGTGGTCCAGCAGCTGCACGAAGGCAAATGCTTTACCCCTTGCACTATCTCTCCAGTCCCTTAACTTATATGTTAAAATGGAATAAAATGGGGTTCAAAGTTTTGTAACCCAAGTAGTACTTTTGCACTCCATTTTGTTACCAATTATTGGAAAGCTTATGCCTTTTTTCCCTCCTCCACTTGTTTCTTTAGTTAGCTTTTGGGCCACATTCTTTACTGCTGCTAACAACTCCAGGCATGATTCTCAGGGGACTATGGGTGCTGGGAATTAAACCCTGGACTCCTAGATGCAAGGGAAGCACCCCAACCTTTCTGGCCATCTCCCCAACCTTCCTTTTTCACATGTTAAATATTGCATGCTGTTAACTTCAAAAGCATTGTAACAGAATTCCATGTCTACATTTCACAGACGCCCCATATACATTCACACTAATAATTTATAAACTCTGGATAAAAGGGTTTTTTTAATTATCTGAGAATTTTTTGCTATTAACATAATTAGGCAGTTTGTAAAGGTGAGTCAAAAGTTAAGTCAAAAGTTAAGTTAACTTGTAGGTAAGTTTAATAATACAGGTTTATTATGGCTTTTGCTTAAATCCCATCACAATGCAGAACAATATACTGCAGATGGCAGAAACTTATAGAAAGTTTTTATCATACTGGGCAGAAAAATCATTACAGAGAAATGAGAGAGAGAAGTCTTAGAGATTGCCAGAGAAGATACTACCCTCCCCCAGTAATTCTGTGTTTAAACTCCACACAAAACAAGACTGAGATTTGAACTGGGCATTTGTGAGACAAACTAAATGCAACACAGTAAAAATTTAAAACACATAACTGAGATTTAACAGAAATTAGTCTCCAACCATGGAGAGTGAGGTAACAGTCACAATAAGTCTAACTTAATAAAATGCCTGCTAAATTTTTAATTAAAAAATCAATATTCCTCAAAGAAGTTTAAAAATACATAATTTACATGAAACAAACATAATATGCAGGGTATAATTTTTAAATACATGGCAGAGAAAAGATGAATGGAAGTGTGAGTTATTCTCCCAGACAAAGATAATTAACAGGTGCCAGGTCAGAGATGACCTGGATTTAGAAACTAGTAAGCAAGGATTTTAAAGCAGAAATATACTTTTTCAATGAAACAAAATTAAATATTCTCAAGGTGAATAAAAATATTGGGGTGGGGTGGGGTTGGTTATGGTGATATGGTTCCTGCATTTTTAGTTGAGTTCAATATTCTATGATAAACTGTGAAATAGTTAAGATGTATACATTGTGACTACTAGAGAAACAATTTCAAGAAATACAAGAGGTATACTTTATGTTTTTTTCTTTCAGAATTTTATTTTATTAAGGCACCATGAATTGCAAAGTTATTCATAGTTAGATTTTTGACATATAATGTTCACCAATCCTGCCACCAGTGTCAATTCCCTCCACCAGTGTTTCCAGGTTCTTTCTCCTACCCTACTCCCACCCCAGCCCTAGCCTGCCATTTTGACAGGCACCTTTTTAAATCTGGTTATTAAAGTTTGAGTCTTGAGATTTTGGTGCTGTTGACTCTGTGGTTTGGATATTTAGCTCTGTCATTTCTTAAAACCACCAATGTATCTGAGTGCCCTTGACCCCTACCCCCATTGCTTCTTATCTATCTTTTCTCCTCTTCCCCTTCCCTCTATTTCTTTCATTCTCCCAAAGATATGTACTTTAAGAGACAATAGAAAATAAATAGAGTACAAAATTACTACTCTTAGAAAATGTTTTAAACTAATAATGCTTAAATCTTACATTTAAACTGAAAATTTAAATAGAAATTAAATTTGCATTTACTTTCCTTTACATTTACAGTTAATTTCCATTTAAAGTTAGACCTAGGAAAGTCTAAGAGCCATAATGATATGACAGCAGTTAAGGCAATTGTCGTGCATGCAATCCACCCAAGTTTGATTCTTGACATCCCATATGATCTTCTGAACCTCAACATTAGTGATGCCTGAGTGCAGTGCCAGAAGTAAACCCTGAGCACTGCTGAGTGTGGCCCAAAATACCAATAGGAAGGGAGGGAGGGAGGGAGGGAGGGAGGGAGGGAGGGAGGGAGGGAGGGAGCAAAGGAGGGAGGGAGGGAAACAGGGAGAGAGGGAGGAAGGAAGAGCAAGCGGGCTAAAATCAATAATCTAAAATCCTACCTTAAAAATATTAGAAAATTCATAAATTATATTGAGGAAAACATAGACAGAACCCCTTATGACAGTGAATCTAGAGACATTTTGAATGATTTAATGCCTCTGGGCAAGAAAATGGAAGCAAAGATAAACAAATAGGACCATGCCATAAAACTTCTGCACAACAAAATAAATGATGACCAGAATAAAAAGATATCCCACAGACTCGGAGAAAATATTTATCCACCACTCATCTGATAAAGGTTAATATCCAAGATATATAAGGCACTTGTAAAACTGACCTAGAGAAAAACCACAGCGTCAGAAAATGGAGAGAGAAGATAAACAGAAACATCCTCAGAGAAGGCATAGGTATGTGAGAAAATGCTCTGTATCACTTATCATCAGAGAAATGTAAATCAAAACAATTGGGAGAAATCACCTCATACCATTGAGACTGGCGCATATCAAAAAGGAAAAAAAAGTGGGAAAAATAGAACTTTCATACACTGCTTCTGTGAATATCAACTGGCTCAACTTTTTTGAAAAACAACATAAACACTTCTAAAAAACTAAGAATTGAGGGACCAGAGTGATAGATAATAGAGTGGTTAGGACACTTCCCTTGAACAGCCAGTCTGGGTTTGATCCCAGCATCCCATAGGGTTCCCTGAGCCTGCCAGGAATGATCCCTGGCCAGGATACAGAGCCAGGAGTAAGAAACTCCATGCACCACGAAGTGTTACCCAAATCCACCCCCGCCAAAAAAAGTAAGAAACTAAGAATTGAGTTTCCATATGACCAAGCCATTCACTTCTTACCATCTTCCCTAAGGGCCCAAAAACTGTACTCAAAAAAAAAGACATTTACATTCCTATGTTCATTGCAGCAGTAGCCAAACTCTGGAAACAACCCATGTCCCAAAATAGATGAATGAATAAAGAAACTATTGTATATACATATATTTGTATACATATACATATGTATAATGGAATACTATAGGAAAAAATGAAGTAATGCAATTTGTTGGAACTGGAAGGTAACATTTAAGTGAAGTCAGCCAGAGAGAAAGGGACAGAATGATCTCTCATAAGTGGGATATAAAGAAGCATAGGAAGAGAATAAAAAACAGTCACAGGGGCTGGAGCAATAGCACAGCGGGTAGGGCATTTGCCTAGCACATGGTCAACCCAGTTTCGATTCCCAGCATCCCATACGGTCCCCTGAGCACCGCCAGAAGTAATTCCTGAGTGCAGAGCCAGGAGTAACCCCTGTGCATCGCCAGGTGTGGCCCAAAAAAGAAAAAAAAGAGCCACAAGAAATAAAATCAAAGAACTGGTATACAGAAATGTGCTTATTATGGCAGGATCATTAGGGATCAATTTAAGAGGGGACCCTGAGAAAATGCTGTAGGGAAACACAGTCTGGTAGGGGAGTGTGGTGTTGGAACACTGTGTGCATGAAATGCTATCATTGATAGTGTTGTAAATCACTGTGACTAAAAATTGTCTAAATGAAGCAAGAAAAGGAGCAAGAGTATACCCAAAGTTAGTAGGAGGATCACTGTATCACTGTCATCCCATTGCTCATTGATTTGCTGGAGCGGGCACCAGTAATGCCTCCATTGCGAGACTTGTTGTTACTGTTTTTGGCATATCGAATACAGCACAAGCAGCTTGCCAGGCTCCACCATGTGGGCGAGATACTCTTGGTAGCTTGCCGGGTTCTCAGAGAGGAACTGAAGAATTGAACCTGGGTTGGATAAGTCACTATTGAAAGAAATAACTGAGGACACAGGAAATTGAAATTTTTGTCAATACTTATGGATTAGAAGAATTAACAGTATCAAAAAGTTGTCAGGACCAAGAGATAGTATAGTGTGTAGTGCACCTGCCTTGCACAAGGCTGACCTGGAATTGATCTTTTGCACCTTGTATGGTCCCCCAGCACTGCCAAAAGTAATCTGAGTGCAGAACCAGGAGTAAATCCTAGTCAGGTGTGCCCAAAAACAAACTAACAAAACTTTTCCTCATACACAAAGTATTATACTGATTCAATTAATTCTCATTTAAAAAGTTTTATGACATTCTTCCATTCTTCAAAAAAATGGAGCAAGCGCTCCTGAAATTCATATGGAACAATAAGCCCCCACAAATAGCTAAAGCAATTCTTGGGGAAAAGAAAATGGGAGGAATCAACCTCCCCAACTTCTAACTCTACTACAAAGCGGTAGTCATTAAAATAGCTTGGTACTGGAACAAAGGCAGAGCGGCAGACCAATGGAACAGGGTTGAATACTCTGACACATCCCCCTAAATATATGACCATCTAATCTTTGATAAGGGAGCAAAAAAGGTGAAGTGGAGCAAGGAAAGCATGTTTAACAAATTGTGCTGGCAAAACTGGACAGCTACATGCAAAAAAATGGGCTTAGACCTCCACCTATCACCATGTGCAAAAGTCAGATCAAAATGGATTAAAGACCTTAACATCAGACCAGAATCCCTAAGGTACATTGAAGACAAGGTCGGCAAAACCCTCCACGACATTGAAGCCAAAGGTATCTTCAAAGCTGACACGCCACTGGCCAAGCAAGTGAAAACAGAGATAAATAAATGGGACTATCTCAAACTAAGAAGCTTCTGCACCTCAAGAGAAACAGTGACCAAAGTACAAAGACAATCTACAGAATGGGAAAAGATATTTACGCAGTACCCATCCGATAAAGGGTTGATAACAAGGATATACAATGCACTAGTTGAACTCCACAAGAAGAAAACTGCTAACCCGATCAAAAAATGGGGTGATGAAATGAACAGAAACTTTCCTAAAGAAGAAATCCGAATGGCTCAGAGGCACATGAGAAAATGTTCCACATCACTAATCATCAGGGAAATGCAGATCAAAACAACCATGAGATATCATCTCACACCACAGAGACTGGCCCACATCCCAAAAAACAAAAGCAACCGGAGTTGGCGTGGATGTGGGGAGAAAGGGACTCTTCTTCACTGCTGGTGGGAATGCCGACTGATTCAGCCCTTTTGGAAAACAATATGGACGATTCTCAAAAAATTAGAAATTGAGCTCCCATTTGACCCAGCAATACCACTCCTGGTAATATATCCCGGAGAGGCAAAGAGGTATAGTAGAGATGACATATGTATTTCTATGTTCATTGCAGCACTGTTTACAATAGTCAGAATCTGGAAAAAAACAGAGTGCCCCAAAACAGATGACTGGTTAAAGAAACTCTGGTACATCTACACAATGGAATACGATGTAGCCCTCAGAAAACATGAAGTCATGAAATTTGCATATAAATGGATCAACATGGAAAGTATCATGTTGAGTGAAATGAGTCAGAAAGAAAGAGACAGACATAGAAAGATTGCACTCATATGTGGAATATAATGTAACTGAGAAGTACAAGTTGGCAATGATGCAACTTCTGGCAGATATCTCTCTGGACTTAGTTACTAAAATACTAAAATACAGAAACCCAAAACTGAGAGGCCGCTAAGTGTGGTCACTCGACCTCATACCTCTTCATCCTCAGCAATGGAAAACAAATTATCTAATGCTTCCTTTTCAGCAGGTCTGACTTTAGGGGAGAGACTCTCCAAACAATAATAGTGAGTTTTGATGAAATATTGAATACAATCAAAGTGAAAGTAAAGTGAAATTTATTAGTTACACAGGCGGGGGGGCTAAGGGTGAGGGGGCTAGGGGCGTGGGGGGTTAGGGGTGTGGGGGTGCGGGGTGGAGCTATACTGGGATTCTTGGTGGTGGAATATGTGCACTGGTGAAGGGATGGGTATTCAAGCATTGTATAACTGAGATTTAAACCTGAAAACTTTGTAACTTTCCACATGGTGACTCAATAAAAAATTAAAATATAAAAAAAAATAAATAAAATAAATAAATAAATAAATTTATGACTTTCTTCAAGAATTTAGGACAAGCTCTACTAAATAGTGATTGTATGAAGTCATAAGATTCTTCAATTAGTCAAAGTAATTCTTCAGAGTAAAAAAGATGAAAGGAATTGTATTTCCTGACTTTTTTAAGTTATATCTCTAAAAACTGTGTGGTACTGGCATAAAAGTTAACTTTTAAGCCAATGGAATAGAATTGAGAACCCAGAGATAATCCCCCAGATGTATGGACATTTAATCTATGACAAAGGAGTAGAGTGAGTGACTTGGAACAAGGAAAGTCTCTTCAACAAGTAGTGCTGAAAAAGGGACAGTGGGCTGGAGAGATAGAACAGTGGGTAGGGCATTTGCCTTGCACGCAGCCAACCTGGGTTTGATTCCCAGCAAACCATATGGTTCCCTGAGCACCGCCAGGAGTAATTCCTGAATGCATGAGCCAGGAGTAACCCCTGTGCATCACCAGGTGTGATCCAAAAAAGCAAAAAAAAAAAAAAAGGGATAGCAATATGCTAAAAATAAATTAATTAATTAAAGGAACTACAATCATATTTTGCATCATACACAAAAGTTAATTCAAAGTGGATTAAAGCTGAAGAGGTTATGGGGTTAAGGTGCTTGCCTTGCATATAGTCAGCCACAGTTCCATCCCCAGCACCACATGTATGGTCCCACAAGCACTAACAGGAGTGACTCCTGAGCACAGAGCTAGGAATATCCCCTGGGAACTTCTAGGTTTATCCCAACCCCTCCCCAAGTGGACAAAAGACTTTGAGATTAGCCCAGAATTTATAAACTATCTAAAAGATAAATATAAGCAAAACTCTCCAGAATATAGACCTCAGAAGTGTGTTCAATAATTTGATTCATTGGTAAAAGAAATAAAAGCAAAATAAATAACAAGAACTATGCACTGTAGCATTGTTGTCCCGTTGTTCATCTATTTGCTTGAGCAGGCACCAGTAACGTCTCCATTGTGAGAATTGTTGTTAACTGTTTTTGGCATATCGAATACAGCATAAGCAGCTTGCCAGGCTCTGCTGTGCGGGTGGAATACTCTCGGTAGCTTGCTGGGCTCTCAGAGAGGGACAGAAGAATCGATTCCAGGTTGCTGCATACTAGGCAAACACCCTACCCGCTGTGCTATCACTCCAGTCCAACCAAAACTATATATTAAAAAAAACGTTTTACATGGCAAAGAAACAAAGGATGAAATTACAAGACACTTTACAGAACAGGTGAAATTATTTTTCACAAATATATCAAATAAAGTACTAATATACAAGATATAAGAATTCACAAAGCCCAACAACAGAAAATTATATTCTTTGTTCATTATTGTTCATTATTCTTTATAAGATTTTAATAGTTTCTTCATTGTCTTTGTAAAGCTTTTATATATATTTTAAATTACTTGCTGATCTGTTATTTCAAATTGCTGAATGGGTTATTAAGAAAAGGATGTTATCCAAAAAAAACAAAAGCAACCGGTATTGGCGCAGATGTGGAGAGAAAGAGACTCTCCTTCACTGCTGGTGGGAATGCTGATTGGTTCAGCCCTTCTGGAAAACAATATGGACAATTCTCAAAAAATAAGAAATTGAGCTCCCATTTGACCCAGCAATACCACTCCTGGGAATATATCCTGGAGAGGCAAAAAGGTATAGTATAAATGACATTTGCATTTGTATGTTCATTGCAGCACTGTTTACAATAGCCAAAATCTGGGAAAAAGTGGAGTGCCCAAAAACGGATGACGGGTTAAAGAAACTTTGGTACATCTATGCAATGGAATACTATGCAGCTGTTAGAAAAAAATGAAGTGATGAAATTTGCATATAAGTGGATCAAGATGGAAAGTATCATGTTGAGTGAAATGGGTCAGAAAGAAAGAGACAGACATAGAAAGATCACACATATATGTGGAATATAAGGTAGCAGAATGGGAGACTAACACCCAACAGTAGTAGAGATAAGAACCAGGAGGTCTGACCCACAGCTTGGAAATTGGCCTCACATGCTGGGGGAAAAGACAACAGAGACAGAGAAGGGAACACCTAGTAGAGAATGTTGGGAGGACACACTCAGGTTGAAAGCTGCATGTTGAAAGTACACTATAGACCAAACATGATGGCCACTCAATATCTCTATTGCAAACTATAACATCCAATAGGAGAGAGAACAAAAGGGAATGCCCTGCCACAGAGGCAGGATTGGGTGGTGGGGGTTGGGGTGGTGGTGGTGGGACGAATACTGGGAACATTGGTGGAGGAGAATGGGCACTGGTGGAGGGATATAAATGAAATGCAAACATGAACGTTCATAAGTTTGTAACTGTACCTCACAGTGATTCACTAATAAAAATTTTTTTAAAAAAGGATGTTAGTTTTAATGAACTGATTCTATCTAAGGTGACATAAAATGCTTCTTCTATGACTGTGAGAAGGTTCAGATCTCAGAAATGAAACTTGTGCAGCTTCTAAATTGCTGGTTATTACTATTCACTGGATATTGATATTAGGCTAGTTTTGTCATTCTTGTTTCTTTAAGAAACTAAAATTTGAGGGCTGGAGTGATAGCACAGCAGGTAAGGTGTTTGCCTTGCACGAGGCCGACCTGGGTTCGAATCCCAGCATCCCATATGGTCCCCTGAGCACCACCAGGGGTGATTCCTGAGTGCATGAGCCAGGAGTGACCCCTGTGCATCGCCGGGTGTGACCCAAAAATTAAAAAAAATTTTAAAAGAAACTAAAAATTTGAGTCTGGAGAGATCATTCAAAGGCTGGAGCACATACCTTGCATATGTTTCAGCTCTGAAACATATGCAAGGTATGTCAGGCTGGTTCTAGCCTAACTCTGCAAGGCGCCCTGGGCACCTGCCCTAGTGGTCCCTGAGCATAGCTGGGCCCAAGCAATTTGACATTGTTGGGCCTAAACATTGCACTGTCAGGTTCACCCCAATAATCATAACAAAAATTGAGGAGACAACATAGACACTGCAACAAAGAGGATATATGAAGGCCAATTTGCATATGAAAAAATGAAAATATTCATCATCATTTGTTATCAAGGAAATGAAAATGTTTTAAGTGAGATTTCACCTCACAGCAGTGGAAATAGCATATATCAAATATAATGAAAACTGTATCAGTATCAGCAGAGAGGTGGTAAAAAGGAACTGTTATCTACTGTTGATAGGAATGCCATCTAGGTCGGCCTCTATGGAAAACAGTTTAGTAACTGCTCAAAAACATAAAAGGAATCTTCCAGAGGAACTGAGTGATTCTATTTCTTAGCATTCAACACAAAAACATTATTTAAAATATATGTGCACAACTATACTTATCATAGCACGAAGTATAATAGTTAATACAATGGGAAAAAGCAAATATCCTACAGCAGAATAATGGATAAAGAAATTGTGATATCTCCCAGCTAAAGCAATCCTTGGGAAAAAGAAGATGGGTGGCATCACCTTCCCCAACTTCAAACTATACTACAAAGCTATATATATAGTATATAACTATATTACAATACTACTAATTAAAACAGCATGGTATTGGGCTAGAAACAGAACTGCAGTCTAACGTAACAGAATTGAATATTCTGTCACAGACTCTCAAATATATGATGACTTAATCTTTGATAAAGAAGCAAGAAATGGGAAGTGAAACAAGGAAAGCCTCTTCAACAGGTGGTGCTGGAAAAATTGGCCAGCTACCTGCAAAAAAAAAAATGAATTCTGACCATTGTCTAACACCAGGCACAAAACTCAGATCAAAGTGAGTTAAAGACCTCAATATCAGACCTGAATCCATAAAGTACATCGAGAAAAATGTAGGCAGAACCCCCCATGACGTTGAAGCTAAAAGCATCTTTAAGGATGAAACACCACTGATAACCCCATAACCATGCCACCAGACTCCGCACCAGGAGTGCCCCAGAGGGGGGCGGGTGAGAGCCCTCTCTGCCCCAAGGGACCCAGCCCTGGCAGCCGACCTCCACTACCCTACTGCCACCCTGCTCCAGGCCACTTTGCATATGTTCGGGCCAAGCCTCACACATGAGCAAAGTCCCACGGAACCTAGGTAATGCAGAACTTTGTGATCTTGGACTCACATGAGCAAAGTCCCACGGAACCTAGGTAATGCAGAACTTTGTGATCTTGGACTCTGGGCACAACAGGACTCTAGAGCAGAGATCCTCTGCCTGCTTCCCCCAATCTCCGGCGACCCAGGGGTCACACCCATAAGCCACCTCCTGCCGGTGCCAGGCAATCTCCTCATCGGCCACCCTCCAGAACTCACGACTGCTTCTCCAGGAAGGGAGCATAAAATGAGGCCCCCATAACCATGCCACCAGACTCCACATCAGGGGTGCCCCAGAGAGGTCGGGTGAGAGCCCTCCCCACCCCAAGGGACCCATCCCCAGCAGCCAACCTCTACTACCCACTGCCGCCATGCTCCAGGCCGCTTTCCATACACTCAAACCAAGCCTCACACATGAGTGAACATATTCCTGGACCGCACGGCCATGCAACACATCATCATAAAGGGAAATATATATATATATATGCATATATATATACATATGCCCTTCTAATAAGGGGTTAATATCCAGGATATACAAGACAGTAGTAGAATTGTAAAAGGAAAAAAACTCCAACCCCATCAAAAAGTGGGGAGAAGAAATGAATGAAAGCTTCCTCAAAAAAGAAATACAAATGGCCAAAAGGCACATAAAAATCTGCTCTACAATGCTAATCATCAGGGATGTGCAAATCAAAACAACAATGAGATATCATCTCTCACCACAGAGACTTGTATACATCAAAAAGAACAACCAGTGCTGGTGCAAATGTGGGGAGAAAGGGACTCTCTTTTATTGTTGGTGGGAATGCCCACTGGTGCAGCCTTTTTAGAAAACAATATGGAAATTCCTTAAAAAACTAGAAATTGAGCTTTCATATGACCCTGCAATGCCACTTCTGGGAATATATCCCGGGGTGAAAAAAAAGCACAGTAGAAATGACATCTGTACCTGTATGTTCACTGTTCACAATAGCCAGAATCTGGAAACCCAAGTGCCCAAGAACAGACAACTGGTTAAAGAAACTTTGCTACATCTATCCAGTGGAATGCTATGTAGCTGTTAGGAAAGATGAAGTCATGAAATTTGCTTGTAAGTGGATGGTCATGAAGAATATCATGCTAAGTGAAATGAGTCAGAAAGAGAGAGAGACAGACATAGAATGACTGCACTCATTTGTGCAATATAAAATAACATAATATGAGACTGAAATCCAAGGACAGTAGACACAAGGGCCAGAAATATTGCTCCATAGTTGGAAGCCTGGCTCATGAGCAGAGGAGGGTGGGGAAGGCAGCTGGAATAGAGAAGGTATCACTAAGTCAATGATGTTTGGGATACTTCCGGATAGGAGATGTGTGCCAGAAGTAGATAAAGGACCAAACATGATAGCCTCTCAGTATCTATATTGCAAACCATAATGCCCCAAAGTAGAGAGTATGGGGGAAATTATCTGCCATAGAAGCGGGGGGGGGGCAGGGATTGGGGGGATACTAGGGACATTGGTGGTGGAAAATGTGCACTGGTAGAGGGCTGGGTGTTTGATCAACATATGACTGAAACTCAAACATGAAAGCTTTGTAACTATCTCATGGTGACTCAATAAAAAAAAAGAAAAGAAATTGTGTTATCTATACACAATGGAATCTACTCAGATATAAAAAGGTAAAGAAATATTGCAGTTCCCTGTCACTTAGTGGAACTGGAGAGCATCATATTAATCAAAATAAGTCTGAGGAAGAGGGCTATGTACTAAATGATCTCACTCATCTGTGGAATACAGAGAGACAGAATAAGGGAGTAGATAATATTGAAAGATAAGAAACTCTATGACATGGATGAAAAAATTAAAATTGCCAAGCACTGGAGTAAGGGAGAAGGAAGAGCCCAACTGGTATTTTATAACCCAGGACTTGGTTGACAGCAGAGGTAGAGAGAGTAGCAGAAAGGGCAGAACAAAAGGGTTCAAAAGGGTTCGTTATTTTGATTGCAGAAATTGTTTCGAACATGTGTATATCTGCCCAAACTCAAAGTCTGCCAGTGTATTACACAAACCATACATTCTATGCAGTTTATTGAACATGAATTCAGTCCGTTTGAGGTTATAAATAGAAGAAAATTACGTTTTAAACATTTATGTATGTTCCCGTGTTAAAAAAAATTTTTTAAAAAAAAAGAACTAATGGGAGGGAAGATGGTACAGGGGTGAAGACGCTTGCATCTCGGAAACTGCCAGTAGTGACACCTAAGTACTGTCAGATATGTATATATATGTCAGATATTTTTTAATAAAAGCAAACAATGAGCTTCTTTCACATTCCCGCAGTGGCAGTCTTCAGTGGCGTCGTTGTTTATCTGTAAACTTTAGCTCCAAATAATCCTCGTATTATGCCTCCTGTGTTCCACTGAGCCCCCCAGTCCAGTGTGTTTTAGGGACCGAACTGCAAATCAGACTCCCGTGCCGAAGATCTTTCTTCCAGCCCACCAACCCACTGACTCCTCCCTCTATCGCCTTCCTTAGCCCCTCTTTGGTCGCGGGACCGCTGGGCGACCCAACCCCCCTACCTTTGCTTTGCACCAGGTCTCGACCCTCCTAAGAGCTCTGTCAGTCACCGCAGCAGCCCGGCGTTACCCTAGCCCCACTCCCGTCTCTAAATCCTGTCCTCGCTCCGCCTCATTTCCGCGGAGATCGGGACAAATTCGGGAGGCGTGACGGATAAGGATAAGGCAGCCTCCCCTCACCACGGCCACCCCAGGCGGTATTCCCGTCTCACCCGGCTCTGAGAACGCGCTGTCACTTTCAGGTAGCTGTGGGGAGGGAGCGGGCACCCGGGATCCAACCGGCCTTTCCCAGGAGAGCTGAGCGGTGGGCTTGGACCGCTCAGACCGAGGAAGGGCGTGCATCGTTGCCCAGCAACAAGCCTCGCGCCCCCCCCCCCCACTGCCCTGGTCAGTTGTCTCCCGCCGGCGGTTCCCAGACTGCCCGCGCTCACGGGGAGCTTTTTTCTTCCTCAGTCATTTGCAAGTCTGGAGTTGTGAGTCCAATGCCAGGCTCAGCACTTCATTCTCCAAGGATAGTCAAAACGCTGAGCCGGACGAGCTTCCTGAACTGGAGAGTCAGCCTGATCCTTTTACCCAGTTTACCCAACTGCATTCTTGGCTTTCTTGGTTCTGTGTTAAAATAAAAAATTCTGCGTCATCAAACTTCTTGAGCCTTTTCTTCCGCCTAGTATGCTTCAAAACAACATGCCAGTTAATGTAAATTTCAAAGGGTGTTTTCTATGCCTTTTGCTTGATAACTTATAAAAAGAAATTTGAAATCAAAGACTTCTGGAAAGGAATAGCCTTAATTTAGTGTAGTCCAGAATTCGACCATATTCAGTTTCTGATGCTCCAGAAAAGAAAAGGTATAAGAAACAATAATTGTCATTTTCTATGAAAGTTGACTACACACACTTTAACAGACCATTTTCACTCCCAATAGAAAAGCATACACATGTGCCACAGGAAACATGTTGACTAAGATTTAGAGCATTTCATAATCACTAATAAATGATAACCAAAATGCTCATCCTATTTTAGCCCTACAATTGATGCACAATCATACACTAATTGTTTGTGTATCAATTAAATGCAATATTATACATGAATAATATAAGTTAACTTCAGCTTTGGAAAACAACATAAATGAATCTCTCACAAAAGCTGAGCTAACAACCAGAAACAAAGAAGTACATACTAAATCATTCTGTTCACATAATGTTTAAAACGCTAGCCCGAAAAAATTCATAGTATTTTTGACATAAGCTCAACTGTGCATTATAAAGAAATGCAAGAAAATGATGATGTAAGCATCAAGACAGCACTCATACTAGGAAGGAGAAAGATAATGGTTAACATGGTGAACAAGAGAAAGAGGATTGCTACAGTGCTAGCAATATTCCATCTTTAATCTTTAAACAACTGCTTAAGTTTCTCTTTTGATAAACTTTTTCTGTATAAAAATACATAATATCTCGCCATTCTATAGGAGTCCTTTTATGATTTGGTTTAAGAGAGTTCCATTGGTTCACCTCTGACCAAGTAAAGGAAAACCAAATGTAACAGAATCTTTGTTCTTCACAGAAAAAATTCCAAAATTCTTCAAAAGGAATTCAAGGTTTATCATAGATAGGGCCTGCCCAATGGTCTAGTTGGAAACCATATAGAGAAGTTATATCTTTACTTTATATTATGTACCCAATCCCAAATGGGAAAAAGATTTGTCAAGAAGCAGGAATAGATAACATCTGCTGTATTGAACCACAGAAGGCAGGAAAAAACTATAAATAAAAATATTGATGATGAGGTCAAAGAGATAGTATAGGGGCTAAGGTATTTATTTCTCTTGAATACAACTGACTCTAGTTCCATCCTTTACATTACAAATATTGCCCTGAGCACCATCAAAAGTGGTCTCTGCAAACCACTGAGCATGCCCCAAGAACCAAAAAGTATATATGAATATTTTTAAAGCTTTGAGGTATTTAAAATAAAGTTATAATACTAATGAAAGGCTGGTGTCAATCTTGAAATAGAGTATTTCAAATGATATAAGTATTAAAAAAAATTCCACAAAAAGAATTAGAGGGTCAAAGAGATAATAGGGCTCTTTCCTTGGTCTAGACCAATTGGGTTCATTCCTAGAACCCAATTCCTGAGCGCCACCAGTAGTGATCTCTGAGCACCACTGGATGTGGCCAAAGAAAACAGAGAAATAGACAGATACACCAAGGTGAATAGCAAGGTAATTAAAAAAAATTAAATGGAGGCATTATGTTAACTGACTTCAAATTATACTACAAAGTGACAATAATTAAAATATATGGTATTGGAGTAAAAGTAGATGTATAGATCAATGAAATAAAATTAACATCCCAGAAATAAACCTACACATAATAATAATTTATGGCAAAGGGTCTGGGAAAATAGACAACTACATGTGAAATAATGAAACTAGATCATGCTTTTATTCCATACACAAAAATTAATTCAAGGGGCCAGAGAGATAATACAGGCGTTACCTCAGTTTGATTCCCAGTACCACATATGGTCATTTGAGCACTTCCTGGAGTAATCCCTGAGAACAGAGCCAGAAGTAACCCCTGAGCACCTCCAGGTATGGCCCCCAAACCAAAAATAAATAAATATATAAATATTAAAAGAAAAATGAAAAAGCAATATTTATGACAGACATCAGGTCAATATTCTAAAGATGAGATATGAACAAGTACACAAAATTTTCTTTTTTTCCTTTTTTTGCTTTTTGGGTCACACCCGGCAATGCATGGGGGTTACTCCAGGCTCTGCACTCATGAATCACTCCTGGCAGTGCTCAGGGGACCATATGGGATGCTGGGAATCAAACCTGTGTAGGCTGTGTGCAAGGCAAATGCCCTACCCGCTATGCTATCGCTCCAGCCCAAAATCTTCAAAAGAAGTATAACCACTAGTTCCCAGAAGAAACATTTATAACCAACAGAAATGTTAAAATGTACAGCTTGATAATGCCTCATAAATGCAAATTAAATTGATGATTTGCCAAACTAACAAATCACAACAAAATAATTACTAGGGACCCAGGGAATTGGCTCAGTGGCAAAAGCACAAGCCTTGCATGCATAAGGCTGAGAGCCCAAATGTGCCCTTCAAGGTTTAGTCAATGATGCTGCCTGATGCCCCTGGGCAATGAGCACCACAACCAAACATGGATGTATAATCCCTGGTCATAACCAACACCACCACCACCACAAGAAAGGAGAGGGAATGAAAGTGGAGAAACACAAATGAAAAAAATTATTTTCTGCTAAAAGTTTATAGTTACTAGACAGGACAGGAAAAGAAGAGGGAAGGAAAGGAAGAGGGAGCCAATGTGAAGGATACTAAAATTAGGTCAGTGAGGTTTATATACATCTAGAGATATGAGGCTGAATTCTGGACATGTTTAGCATTGTAACCTGATGATAGAACCAATGGTATTTCAATGAAAATAATAAAACAATGGCCTGCAATTTTCACTAATCAAATTATAAGGTTTGTCATCCTAGAGACAGCTGAGCACACTCTTTGCATATAGGATCATTAGATTCAATCCTCAGTACCACATAATCCCCTGAGCACTGTGAGGAGCAATCCCCAGCATCACTAAAACCCCAAACTAATAAACAAAAGTCTCACAAATGATAAGGTTAGCAATAAATTATGTGCATAGGAGTGAGACAATAGTATCACTCATATACTTTTGTTGCCATTTTCCTGGAAGTCACATAGTATAATATCTCAAAGGTCTTAAAAACTTGAATGTGTTTTTATTAAAATTACATTGCTATTGTTTTTTCTTAATCATAGGGAACTTCAAGTCTTAGCAATAATGAGAGTGCTCTATTGTTTCAACCATCAGAAGACAGGAATTTTCTTCAATTTACTATTCTCAGGAGGCATCACATTGGCTAATACTGAGCACTCTTTCAGGGGCACTCTTTAGTAAGTTCCCTGATTTGGCATATATTAGTCAAGGTTTCTGTCAGAATACAGAAGTAGGAATAACTGAGTTCTAGAAATAAGACGCATGCCCGTGAACTTTTCCTAGGGTCTATTTAGCTGATGGGTCTATTTCAGTGTCTGGTTAAGTGAATATAATTCACCACTAGCAGAAATCTCAGTCCTTAGTTTTATCACAAAGTTCAGTTCACTGAAGAAAAAGAAACACAACACAAGGAAACAAACAGACTAAACCCTTGATTTATTTCCATATTTGGTTCTATTAACTAGTTTTAAAGTGACACTCAAGGCAAATTAGGAAATTAGAGTGATGACTATAAGTCAAATACATTTGAAATTTCCTTCACCGCTAGATCCAAAGGCAGTCTTGCCTGGAGAAGACAACAAAGAAATCTTGGAGAACTCAGTTTCACTCCAAGATGGTGAACACTGGAGGCTTTTGATGAGTTATGGTCTGAGGGTGATGCTGGGAAGAATTCAGGATATAATATTTCACTTCTATGTGTCTTCAGGCCTTTTTTTATCAGACTAGTCAAACCAGGAAACAGGTTACATATTCAAAGGGACTTGTTAGGGGGTTGGTGAGTGGCCAGTGGAGAGACAACCAGGGAACTATTTTATGGGACCACGGGCAGCATTAATGGGAACTCACTCTCAAGGTCTAGTGCCAGCAAAGAAGGCTTACCACCTTTGAGCTCAAAGGGCAGGGAGGAGAAAGAGGGTTTTAGCAGAGCCTATTGAGAGCCAAAGCCATGGAGGAGTGGCTGCCCAATGAGAGCTATGGACATAGAGCAGCATTAAAGGCCAGCATCACTGTGGCTCGGAGAGAAAGCAGGAGGAACAGGAAGGTCAGTTCCTTCCTACACCATTGGTCTCATTTGGCAAAACCCCTTAGAAGTCCAAAAGAAATGAAAATTGGGTGACAGTGTCCCATATAGATGAGCCCCTCTGTGGGACAAAACAGAGCCAAGGAAAGAGCAAGGGAGAATCACAGGGAACAGTCAGCAAAATTCATACGAGACATTTATCCTATTTTAAACCAGAGAATATACTGTATTAAGACAGCTTCCCCTGCTCTAGGGTTCTTCCCTTCTGGGGGTATCCTGCTAGTTCTACCTTCTTCAAGATGAGCTAATTGACTTTTGTGAGCTTCCCTAATTAGAGTCTTGATGTGACTCTAACATCTGAGTGTATGGTATTCGGGAATGGACTCCAGGGAAGCCAGTCAGCACTCTTCTCCTGAGGTGTCTCAGAAATCTGGCGCCTAACCTGATCTTGGGGTTTTTAAGGTAAGGTAAAAATAGCAAGCACTGAGCAGAAAGAAAACTATGTCTGTAAAACTATCCATTTGCAAAGAAAAGGTAAAAATAACACCAATAAGCCTGGTCCAAAGCAGGTGTACCTGGCTGAGAATTAAGGATTTATTTTTCTTGGAGGTAGTAGCTGGTGTTTAGCATTCCAGTTCCACTTTGCACTTCCAAAGGGCTTTGCTTAGGTGCTCCCCAAGTATGGTAATGCACTACAGATTTTTCTGAGTTTGAGGTCAAAGCCATCCCTTTTATAAAAGTAGGTATTTAAGACTGTTGGATGTGCTTTGTAGCCTAAACATTGAGCTTAGAGAACCAATGCCTGGTTTATGCTTAGAAAAACTAACAGCTCTCCCTAAGTAAGCTGTAAAAACAGAAGCTGCATTTAGCAAAAGCTCACTGCCAGAGACTTCTGTGTACCAGCCCACTGCCCCACAAAAGCACTCCTCCAATACCAACCCCAGGAAAATTAATCAGTTTTGAAGACTGTTCTCTTGTGAAGGAAATGTTTCATTTTATGCACCTGTTTTTGATTACTAGGTGAAGCAAAATTCAAAAATGTATTGGAGTCTACACACATACTCTTCTTAGCCCATCCAAGACCAATGTGAACTGGGTTGGTCCTTGTTCCTATGAGTGTCAGGGAATCATCTCCAGTTCCAGATCTTCCAAGCCTGTTGACAGGAGGTCTTAAGCAACTCGTGAATCTTCCTTTGAGAAGATGGATCCAGGTCTGACAAAACTCTTCTATCATGTGATCTCTGCATATACTACCGTTTATTGTTATTGAATCTTTATTATTAGTAAATCTTATCATTACTAAGATTTATTGCATATATAATTTTTATCTGAAAGACGCCACCAAAGCTTCCTCAATGTTTCACAGATTTTAGGTTTTTAAAATTTTAGAAAATGTTCTAAGTTTCCAAAGAGTCATAAGAGACTTGTTGTTGTTGTTGTTGTTTGGACCACACGTGGTGATGCTCAGGAGTTACTCCTGGCTTTGCACTCAAGAATTGCTCAGGGCATAGTGGCAGTTTGGCGTGGGGGGAGACGGGACTGGGGAGGGTGGGAGAAATGCTGGGTTTACTGGTGGTGGAGAATGGGCACTGGTGAAGGGAAAGGTTCTCGAACTTTGTATGGGGGAAACATGAGCACAAAAATGTATAAATCTGTAACTGTACCCTCACGGTGATTCACTAATTAAAAATTTTTTAAAAATTTTTTAAAAAAGAATTGCTCATGGCAGTGCTCAAAAGACCTTATGGAAATGCCAGAGAACAAACTGGGTTAGACTGCATGTAAGGCAAACACCCCACTTGCTGTACTGTGTACTATCTCTCCAGCCCTAAGTCATAAGTGACTTCTAACTCTGTGCCTGAGAGAGAAGTGGGGAACCAGGTCTAAAGGAGAAAGATGTGTTTGAATGAATCACTGTATCACTGTCATCCCATTGTTTGTCGATTTACTCAAGCGGGCACCAGTAACGTCTCTATTACACTCAGCCCTGAGATTTTAGCAGCCTCTCCTTACTCATCTTTCCCAATGATTAGAGGATCTTTTGGGGTCAGGGGAATGAGATCTATTGTTACTGTTTGAATGAATCAAGAGTCCCAAATTCAGATGCTCAATGAAGAAGGTCTAGATTCCCAGAGGCCCAGGTTGGGCTTTCTTTCCCTCCTGTGTGTCCTCTCCCCTATCCTATAGGATCCTTCCTGGGACTCTAAACCAGAACCATTTGAGACCACCAGACCCAAGGTGAGGGCACACACCCATCCTACATGTCTGCACCTAGTGGAATAACTGGGTGGAAATACATACCCGCCGCCCCTCCCTCCACACATTAGGGGTTTTGTTTGAGGGAGGGACAAAGAGTGAGGATAATTCTCTCTAAGCATGTGACTTCTCCTGAGTCTCTACATCACCTCCTCCTCCAAAGTCCTTACTGTGCTGACCCTGGATGCTTTCAGAAAGGAGGTTCTAGACAGGTATCTATTGGCTGGAGAAAGGGAGGCAGAACTCCCAACTCCCTCTCCTTACTCCCTAGCTCACTCCTCTGTAGAGTGACTATGACACCCTGAAAGACAGCTGACCACATGCATAAAACTTGAAAGTGGGGGGTACCCAGGAGCAGGTCTTTACCATCTGCAACTCTGAATTCTAGTATCCAGTGCTGCCCAGGCTGCAAGATCTCAAAGAATCCTCTTTCTTTTCACATGCATTTAGTGAACTTACTCTGTACTGCTTGTTGTGAGGTGGGTTCTAGTATGTCCACTACACAGTTGAGAAAATGGAGGCTCAGAGAGCTCATGTCTGCACGAGTTCTGGCTGGAGTCCTAAGCCTTTCCACTGTCGTGTTCTTTCACATGCATTCTTAACTGGCCTTGTCTGTGGCATGAACAAACATGCCAGATTGGAGCTTGTCTGATGACAGAGCCTACTTTTCAGAGATCTCTATCCTCAGACACCATCCCTGCCCAGTTGCCCCACTATGGGAGCTTTGTTGTACTTTGACACTGGGGGATGCAGTGGATTTCTTTAGCCCATTTCTTGCTGTCTTTGGAGATGTGGGAAGTGAAAACAGGAAAGGGCTTTTTGCACAGGATTTGGCATGAAACTAGAGTACAAAACCAGATGTTGAGTAAAAGAGAGGGAACTCTTCTACATGATGGTGCCCATTTCCCCAGAATACTGGGTGCTTGTGGAGAGAATGCTACTCTGAGCTGAGCCAGTAGTCCTACACCATAAGAGTTTCCACCCTGGACTCACAGAGTCTGAACAAGTCCCACCCTGTTCTTCTCAGTGGGACTTGTTCAGACTGTGGTCACCCACTCCAGGCTCTGTTCTGACAACTGAGGACTGCCAAGCATTTCGGATTCAAGTGCAGATTCAAGTCCAAGTTCCTCTTTTGAAAAATCAGAGGCCAAGGAAGCGATGTCCATCCTGACTCCTCAGCAGCAGGAACCAAAGCTTGGTTTTTCCTCATCCAGAACCTGCAAAAGCCCTAGCAACTCCTTCAACCTGACTTCTGTGCTTTATCTATTGAAACTGCTTCTCTTGGAGGGAATCTGATGGGAAGGTCATGGGGAAACCAGCAATTCACAATTAAAGGTATTATGGGGCATAGGAGGGGGGGGGCGCGGAGGATTGGAGTAAGGAGATACCACATTGCCGTATTTTTATCCATAACTGCACCATGTAAAGCATGTGAAGAAAACAAACCTACACCAGATCTACTAGAACCCTAAGGCTTTACAGCAGGTTCCAGGACCCTGAGGAATCAGGAGCTGGGAGTCCTGGTGGCCTGTGACATAGAAAGGCAACTCAGGAAGAGAGCAGGTCTGAACAAGGGAGTTGCAGCTATATGCCAGCCACAAACGACCTCCCACTGCAAGGTACAAGTCCGGGACAGGGGTACTATGTGGAAGACCTAGATGCCTCTAGGGTATCATGTTGTCTAGTGAGTTCTACAGCACAGCTCAAAAGAGGAAGGAGTGGTGCTTCTTCTCTGGGACTCACAGGCATCCTTTCATGACAATAAAATCTAAGGGGGAGGAGTTGACTCAGGGGCCCTCAGCAAATAACCTGCAACAAGGCAGGTTCTCAGGCTCTTGGTGGTCCTTTGAGGACACTGGCACATCTCATTGGGAAGGCGCATGGACCATACGCTGAGAACCATACGTTGAGTTCTCAAGACAGGAAGATCATCCTCCATTTTCAGCGAGCTGACCCTGCCCCAAAGAGCCAACAGTCCCGCCCTCCGGAGAACAGTCGCAGGGGCTCCGGCTGCGCAAACCCCAGCCAGCGCCCGGCTTGCAGGCGCCCCCCAGCGCCAGGGCGGGAGCATCACTCGCTGAGCACTGGAATGCCCGGCGCGCCAGCTCGGACTGAGTCCTGCGCCAAGGCATCTCCTTCCCCCTGTGCGGGCTCGGCTTCATTTGTTTGCCAACTTAAACATATTATTTAAACACGGTCGTTTCCTTTGCGGCTCGGCGTGAAATATTTCGCCTGATGCAAAGCTAATGGGGTTCTTTAACTTTTAATCAATAGCTGCTATTGAAAGGCACCATTGCTGCCTTTCATCACCCGGGAGAAAATGTGAATAATTTGCCTTGGGTTACAAATTGACCATCCTAGAAGGGCAAGGTCGGCCGCGGATTCTGCTCAAGATCTGATATGTGGGATAGAGGCATTTCCGATTTGATCATGTTACCCGAGCAGTTTAGAGTAAAATAGAGTATTGGTGCCCACTGAATACACAAGTTCAGGATTCCGTTGCTAAACACTTTTGCACTCATTCGTTTATCTGTCTGTCTACACCTTCATTCCACAAACCCCTTGTTCTTCAATGCATCCAGCTGAGTTGCATCTTGTGGTCCTCTTAGGAGTTGGAAGATATATTTCTAGACCCCAGCATCCTTTCCTTCCCGGTTCTAGCATGTTCCGACTCCAAATTGGAGCAGTTTATTGATTGAGTCAAACAAGCATTTGTCGAAAATCTATTATACTCTCTAGACTGCGTTTTGGCTGTAGGGGCTACATTGATCTGTTCTCTACTCTGAGAGAGTTTCCACGTGGGTAGTGCAGACTGAAAAATGTAAAAGGCACAATAGAATTTGGTTTCTGGGAGAATCCTGGCAGGAATCTAGAGCAAGTTGTACCTACAGAAGGCAGAGTAGTTTGAGGAGGTTTGCAAAGTCTTCAGTAACCCAGGAAGTTACACTGGACTTGTCACCACAGATAAAGTCCATGGCTAGCAGCTAGCTGCCCAGCCTTACTTTGATCCAGGACTGCAAGATTCAGAAAGTGGCCAAAGTTCCTTCAAATTGTACTAGGTGTCCAAATGACAATAATGTATAAAGGGGGCCTCCTCCTAGCATTTCTGTTTAGAAGCTACTTCCCTCCAATGTGAGGGAAGTACTCTTTTTGCTCCGTGGCCCTTAAGAGTAGGAAATCAAATAATCTCAAACAAATGCAGTATTTTTAAAACAATACTTTGATGCTGGGTCTGAACTAGCAGCTGGAAGTTCTGAAAGTAATCATCCAACAGAGTACTCTGATCAAAATTTAATTGTAAATAATGAATGAAACCTCCAGTCTGCAGCATAACTCTAAAAAGAAAAGAGAAATTAGGAAACCAATATAATGAAAAAAGTAGAATGCATTTTTCCCACCATGTGTAGGGTAGAATTTATATGATGGTTACAAAAGCATCTTTAAAATAAAACTATGTAAATTTGAGGATAATCACATTTGAATAACCAAAGTTAAACCACAGTGCAATTGAAGCTATCGTGGGAAAGCATTGTGTATATGTGTGTGTGTGTGTGTGTGTGTGTGTGTTGGGAGTGGGAAGAGAGCACACAATGATTTCAGGGGCAGGAGTAAGATACGATTTGGGGACTGAAAAGCTAACTACTCCTCTACTGCTCAGGAATGATGTAGGTTTAGCCTGGAAGAGATGACATTCATTCAACTTTTGTGAGGGCCTCGGTTTCCCTCACTCTTCTCATTAGCTCCAGTTTCTGCCAGCATGCAGCAACAACAGGAAGGGGCAATCAGGGATCTCAAAGCAGCCTCCCACCCCCCGCCCCCCACACACACACTCAGGGGCACACAGGAGGGCCCCATACACTAGTTCCTTTTTAGTCTCAGACCTGGAATTTGTCCCAGTCCTATGCATTTCCAGGACCTCCTAGGAGTCCAATTCCAGAAGCCAGAGGAACTGGGAGTACCAGAAGAAGAGTTGGCCCTCCAGGGTGCCTGCAGGTGAGGTGAGGAAAGACTTTCTGGGGCCAACTGTGTAGAATGACCAGTCATAATTTGGTGAACATGAATTGCCTGCTAGGAATGCCCAGCAGGTGTCTGTAGGTTTGGGGTGCCCAAGCCTGGGAAGGGACGTCCTGTCCACTAACTAGCCTGAAGCGAGGCCCGATCCCATTTTATGAGACTCCAGGGAACACTAACTCCTTCCCTCCCCGGCTAGCAAAGGCCCAGAAAGGCAAGTCTCCTTTCCCAACCCTTCTCATTTGAATACATGAAAATACGAGTTGATTTTGGCTCGGTGAGCCTCGCTGGCGGCCAGAGGAACAGTTTTGTCGCCCGCGGGCGAGGCCGGGTGGGGAGCAGCTCCGGCTCCGACATCCGGCTGCGAGCGAGCAGGGCCCCGCAGAAAGCCGGCGGCGGCTCTAGCGGCTGAGGCAGGGGCAGCGCCAGGGCCCGGAATAAAGGACTGGGATTAAAACGTTGCAGGTATTCAAATGAGAAAAATTCATGAATAAACGTTCGTGTACTCAAATGAGAAAAATCCTTTTTGGAAAGTAACAGCCCCCGGACGTATGTGTGTTGATGCACGCACAAATACCGGCCTGGGGCGCGGCCGCGAATCTCCGACTCCTCTGCACCAAAGCAAGTGCGGGACCAGGCCCGTGAGGTGGCCCCACGAACCCCTCTCTAGAGCATGCTGGGCGCCTTTGTACTTGGGAACTGATTTCTCAACGAATGATTTATGATAGAAGGAAAGGGTCGGGGAAGCAGGAATAAGGCTAGTAAGAGGGAGAAAAGAGCTGCAACATACAGGAAGGTCTCTTTCTCCGGCATCTGAGGCCACGAGGGTCAGGCCAGCGGTGGGCCCCCAGGGGTCGCCGCAGCTCCAGCGTCTCGCGCGGGACGCTAAAGGCCGCCGCGGGGATTTCCGCTCCAAAGCCCGCACGCACCTCGGCCAGGCACGCACTGGAGCGCACAGCCAGGGTCCCGGACAGTCTTCTGTCCTGAACTGACCCGGCTCCTTCCCGGGTCTCCATCACGCCACGTGAAAAGCCACAGTCCTTAGATTTTGTCGCGTCTGAATCTCCCTCCGCAGATGGGATTGCAGTTTAGCTGGGTGGTGGGTCGGGTGGTGGGTCGGGTGGGGGCCGGCAGAAAGCTGTGCCCTCTCCCCCCTCACAACTGGTATACTGGCCACTGAGACCAGCTGCTGGCTACCGCCTTTGGAGGAGGATGTCATCACCAAAAGAGGGGAAAATAAAGGAAAAGCAAAGAGAGAAGACATCCATGGGGTTGTGCGGGTACCGAAAAGCTACCCAGTACCTAGAGAGGCAGTCAGTCAGCAGAGCTCCTCGCTCTGTCCTCACCCTCCAACCCTTTGCTCTGCAAAGATATGCAAAAAAGAACTGAGAATCAAAGACGAAGATGAAGAGGAGCTGGTGAGTTTGGCCTGCAGACAGCTCACTCCCAGTGCCTACTCAGCAGTAGCCAAGGGCTTAGGAGAAGCTTCTAGGAAGGGTGGAGTGATGTCCCCCTCCTCTGCCACCTGGGGTCCCACGCACCCTACTGACCTGACTACCAGCTCCCCCAGCCCAAGGAACCTGCTCATCCCGCCTCCCACCGGATTCTTGCATATGCATCCCCACGAAGGAGACTGTGAGTTGAGTGCTGGGTGCCCCCAGAGCCACCACATGACTCCCCTTGGGGATTCTCCACCTTCAGTGCAGCTGAGATTCCCTTATGTTGAAAACAGGTCTGGTTCCCCCTGAAAGAGAAGTCCTTTACTATGGGTAAATATGGGGCCTGTTGGGAGAGGAGCTGGAAATGCAGGAGGCAGCAGCCAGGCCTGTCACCTGACCACCCAGCTAGTGGCCAATGACCGGAAAACAGCGCCTTTGTTAGTTTGTTGTTTGTTTTCCAAATCAGAAAACCAGCAGGAGCTTGATGGTTCACTCTTGACACCCTGGGGAAACTAGCCAGCACCTGGGTGACAACCTAGACGGTCTCCTCCTAGCTTTGTCAGGTGGCTGGGAATACCACCACTGAGACAGAGAGGTTGGCCTCCAGCAGTCAACTCCAAGAACCAAATTCTCTGGCTTCAGGAGGTGCTTGGGCTGTGGATCAGCCAGGCTGGGGCTCCCGAGGGGGCCCGCGAATTCAGCATTCCCACCCCACAACAGGAGGCGCTGTGCAGGAGGGACCCGCCTGGGCTGCCCACCTGGGAACTCTCCAGCTGGGCCAAGACTCCAAAGCTGTGAGAGTCCTCTTCTCACCACCGCTATAAACAAAGGACCACTTCCCTCCCACCCACCAAGTAGACTTTTACAAAAAAAAAAAAATTAAGGATGAGGCCTTACTTTAGAAAGAATATTTGCTTTTTTAATTGGCTCCCTTTGATGTGCCAGTCCTCCACACCCCTCCTTAAAACACCGGCTTTTTGTGCACCATAAAAGCTTTTACTAAGTTGTTACTGCCCATAGAAAACACCCAAATCACCGTCAGTGCAAGTCTAGAATCAACTCGGGAAGGAACAAGGAAGCTGATTAGCACTGAAAGTTCCTTACCCTCAACCCCTTTCAGCCAAGCATTTGTGTACTCTGCAAATGGAATTAGGGTCCTGCTGCTGATGGGAACTTTGGAAAAAAGAATTAGGATCTGATTCGATTCATCATCCTGAGAAATATGTGTGGACCCCCCACATTTGCGCTCTCTCTCTCTCTCTCTCTCTCTCTCTCTCTCGCTCTCTCTCTCTCTCTCTCTCTCTCTCTCTCTCTCTCTCTCGCGCACACACACACACACACACACACAGTCATCAATCTGACTTGCAACCACAGGGATGAACTGAAGTTGGGGAGGGCTACTGCCCAGGCAGAGTTCCAGGTGGATTTAATTTCATTCTCACTCCTTCCTTACACAGTGACGTGTCTGACACACACCTTTTTTTCTATGTCGCAAAAATAAGAGAGAATCATAATCCAATGCTTTTTTTTCTTTTTAATTTCCTTAACTGAACATCTTCACCCTCTCTTGCTCTCCTGCTAATTTTAAGTGATTTGTTTGGCTCAAAGATTTAACATGATTCTGTTGCCAGATTTCAAGGAAGAAAGATTGAAAAGAACAAAGCACAGAGGGGAAGGAGGCATGTTTGGAAGACATGTTAAAACACATTTCTTAAAATGAGATTAATAACATTTTAAAAACTTTGCCAAACAAAAATGTGTTTGGACTCTTGGTCATTTAAAAATATATATATTGCTACTTAATACAAACTCATGGTTCTATAGAGAAATCAAGACACAGGGTCATACACAGTCAGGGCAAGAGACAACCCAAGGGTTTGAGCGCATGCTTTACAAGCAGGAGGCTGGGGTTCAAACCCCAACAACACGTGGTCCTCTAGCAGAGAGCTGGGAGTAGCCTCCAAGTCTCTAAGTACCACAGGGTGTGACCCAAAAGCAAAAAGCAAAAAAAAAAAAAAGCAATACATATGATCGCATTCAGAAACTCACCTACATTTAAGAAACACACACCCCAAATGCACACAAACAGGGTCCCACCCTATCACCAACTCAGAGTCTATCTCCCAGTTAGTTGGTCCTTATCCTCAGGACCTGGTGGGCGATCCACTACCTAGGACCTCATAAGTGCCAAGAGACATTGCTTGGGTGATAACTCCCCGCCAATGTCCAGCGGACTGATTAGGAATCAAGGAAGCACCTGGCCCTTCCAGGCTGGAGACAAACGGTTTCCACCGCCCACCCCCGCGGCCCGCAGCCTGGCACCTCTTCCGCGGCGCAGATGCCGGCCCGCGCCCGCGCCCTGGCTCACGCGCGTTTTTTAGGGAGATGTCCCCTCCCCCTGACCTTTCCCTATCAGAAACCAGACGGTCGCCTCCAGCTCAGTCCCCGAGGCTGCGCAAGGGGGGCAGGAGGAGGAGCTGGGCAGGGGAGGACGGCCCGACTCGGGCTGCCTGTCCTATCACACAGACATCTGCTCTCCGTTTCTTCCGCTTTATGATCGCTCCAGATGACAAGAGGAGTGGAGCGGGATTGAGGCCGGGGGGTGAAAAAGTTATGTCATAAAGATATAAAACGGTGCTGTGACTCACCTGCCCTTAGCCGCAGGTACGGGTTTCATGGCAGCGTCTCCACTCGGCTAGCCAGGAGCCCGGATCAGCCTTAACGTCACCAGGCACGGCTGACTCAGACGGCCGAGTTTCTAGTGACCTGGCAAAAAGTGGGGTTCTTTCCTCTTTCCAGCCCGTAGCCCGGAAGGGGGGCGGGGAGTGCGTGTTCTCCCATCTCTCTCGGGGTTGAACTTGGGGTCAGGAATCAAGAGGGTGGGGGCTGGAAGCAGCCCGCTGGGAGCGGGCCGGGCCGCAGCCACGTTCTGTCGAGGGCTATGGTCTCCGTGGGGGAGGACTCTGGGGTCACTCAGTCCGCCCTGCCCCTCCAGCCCCGCTGCAAAGCTAGCGCCCCCAGCCCTTCTCAGCCTGCGCAGATCCCCTCCAAGAACCCTGGCCAGCCAGTCCGGCCCCGCCTATTTTCCTTCTTTCCCTCTTCTAAAGGGGGTTGCACCCAATTCCCCCCCCCGTACCCCCTTTCCCCAGCCTCCCGGCTTAAACCAATTACGCAGCTTGGCAAACAAAGTGAGGGCCGGGGTGGGGGAGGGGTGCGGGGGAGGGGGCGAGCGCAGCGGCGGCGCGGCGGGGCGGGAGGCGCGGCAGCGGCACAGGCGGGCGGCCGCCTCGCAGGTGCACCTCGGGCTTTGTAGGTGCGAGCGTCTTTGTGCCGCGGACAAATGGGGAGAGGACGAGGAGGTGGGCACTCGGGCGACGTAAGATCCACATCAGCTCAACTGCACTCGGCTCGCACAGGCCGCCCGCTCACTTCCCGCGGAGGCGCTCCCGGGCGCCGCGCTCCGCGGCCGCCGCCTGCCCCCGCCCGCCGCGCCGCCGTCGCCGCCGCGCACGCCGCGCCCCGCAGCGCCCGGCTTCCTCCTCGCTCGGGTGGCGTGGAGCCGGCGTGGCGGCTGGGGTGACTGCCGCCGTTCGGTTCCCCGCCCCCCCTCCTTCTCCGCCTCGCGCCGGCCCGCGCCCCAGGTCCCCCACCGCGCGGCCGCCCGTCGCTTCGCCCAGGGCTGAATGGTTGCATCGGGCAGGGTGGCTCCAGGATGTTAGGGACTGTGAAGATGGAAGGGCATGAAAGCAGCGACTGGAACAGCTACTATGCGGACACACAGGAGGTGAGAGGGGTCCGTGCCGGGGACGCCGGGCGAGGCGGGCGGCAGGCAAGAGCGGGTGGCCGGCGGGCCACGGGGAGCGCCTCGGTTGCCACCTCCTCCGCGCACGCCCGGGGGGTTCCAATTCCGCCTCCAAGTCCAACTGGCGGTCCCGCCGCGGAGATGAGGTCCCCGGTGCACCGAGCGGGAGAAGGGTCTTCCCCCCTCCCCCTCTCTCTTTTTATTATTTTTTTTTATTTTTCGGAAACTCGAGACTTTGAAAAGAACCAGCTCCGGGAAGCACTTTCCTCTTCCCCGCCGACAGCCAGAGCCGGGCCCCGGCGGCGCGGCCGGTTGGCGGGCTGGCGCCGGCAAGAGTTGGAAGCAACTGCGCGGAGGCTAGAGCTCGCTCTTGGGACGGCCTCTTCCACCGGTGGTTGAACTCACAGACGCCTTCTGATAAAAGCGCGCAGCCATTAAGTTTCATCGTCTCCATAAAGGAACGATTCCGAAATTTTATTAAACTTCCAAAGCTCTGTTTGCCAAGTGTGCTCATTCCACTCTACAGCCGCTGGGTGGCGCTGGTGGGAGCTGACTTTCCCCGGGCACTCGGGGTAGAGAACCTGTTTCTCTTCATTGTCCCCATGGTGGCACGTTCATTTGGTTTATTTTTACAATGTGCACAAAGGGATTGGGGGAGAACCAGGTACAGTCAGGTCGACCACCTAAAAGTACTTCTCTCGAAACAACTGGCAATGATTCCCCCCCCACACACACATATACCGGGAGTTTACCATTGGATAACTGCCTTGGAAAATCTCAAGGAAAAAGGGGGAAAAATACACCAAAAGTAAAAACTACTTTAAGATACTTTAAGGACAGAAAAATATAGAATCAGGGAATATTTTCATGTTAGTTAACTTATTTGAATATGTTTATATATTCACAAACTTGGCTATTTGCATATCATAACAGTGTGCTTAACCTAAGTCTGTGTTTACCTTTTATATTTTCAAATGAAGTTATACTTGTTAAAGAGATCCTTTTAAAATTAAATTACTAGCGAAGTCATTTTTCTATTACTAGAGTCGGATTCTCAGATTCTCAACCTGTTGTCTGTCTGTCTGTCTGTCTTTCTCTCTCTCTCTCACACACACACACACACACACACACACACAACACAGTGTCTCTCATTCAGAAATGCTGGTGATTGAACCCAGGGCCTGATGTAGGACTCTATATTTTTCAGATATCAAGTGCATTCCCAAATTGTTGTTGATTAGAGTTTTCTTGCACTATTTTAAATGGAGGTTTGATTCAGATGCAGCCATCTGCAGCCATTAGTTAATTAAATCCCTAATGGAAAGAGCTTCCATATAGGTTAACACTAGAAACTGGGAAGTGAAATAACATTCAGAGAAAATAGAATTCTTTGCTTTCAAAATCTAAGTATTTGAAAGTATTCACATACTTATTAATACATTGAAAGGACACAGGTGGCATGACCATGCTTTATACCACTGATTATTGTTTTGACAAATTGTGTCAACTAAATTTCCAAACTTTGAGGGTCAGAAATAATGTAACAAACAGTACTATTCAAAGTTTATGAGTTGCTTAAAGAAGTGCCTGTGGAAGCTGGCTTTAGATGTATGCAGTGCATTCAAGTTTGTATGCACCCCTCTCAGCCCTTTTTGTAGCCCCCCATAGTTTATTATTTTCGCCGTTTTATTATATCATTGCTTCAAGTAGATAAAAACACTTCTAAACGCAACAAACAGCAAAACGTCGCCCTTTGAGAGAAGCTGCTAGGACAGTAATGCCAGTAGTTGGGAAGCAGTCCTGGAGGCACTGTTGATTTGCACTATCAGGGAGTTAGTTTCATTCACAGTCACCAGCACAGGTCCTGAAGCAGCTATGAGCTATGGCGGTGTGTGTGTGTGTGTGTCTGTGTGTGTGTGTGTCTGTGTGTGTGTGGAAAGGAGTGTGTGTATGTGTGTGGGGGGCGGGGATGGGACCAGTGCGGGATGTGCCCCAACCCCTTTCACCCTTATGGTGTACCACCCTTATAGCAGAATGGACCAAGATGAGAAATCGATTCAGATTTTGGCGTTTTCAACATAATTTGCGTAAAGGGCAGCTTTGCCAAAGCCTGTCTGGGTGGAGTCTGGTACCCCACCTGGCGAGGATGGAGGAGGCGGCGGAGAGGGGCCTTAGAATTTGGCTCCTGAGCCAGGCGTGTAAGGCGATTACATATCTTCCTGGGGACATAGTTTCTGCGAGTGTCTGTCTTTCATGCCTGCCGCGCTCGGATTTCCTCCCCGCGGTGCAACACGTCTCTCAGTGCGTTCTGGCGAGGGCGCCTGAGGGTTTGGCCCGGGGTGGGATGGGGTGTGGGGAGGAGGACGGGGCGGGGAGGGGGGGGGGTCCAGGCTTTGCAGAGCTGCTTGTTCTGCCGCCGCCCGGCCCGGGTGGGTCGGCGTCCCGCGCGCCCACCACTAACCCCGCGCCCTCCGGGGCCTCTCTCCCCGCTGTCTCCGCTCCAGGCCTACTCCTCGGTCCCCGTCAGCAACATGAACTCGGGCCTGGGCTCCATGAACTCCATGAACACCTACATGACCATGAACACCATGACCACCAGCGGCAACATGACCCCGGCCTCGTTCAACATGTCTTACGCCAACCCGGGCCTGGGCGCCGGCCTGAGCCCCGGCGCGGTGGCGGGCATGCCGGGCGGCTCGGCGGGCGCCATGAACAGCATGACGGCGGCGGGCGTGACGGCCATGGGGACGACGCTGAGCCCGGGCGGCATGGGCGCCATGGGCGCGCAGCCCGCCGCCTCCATGAACGGCCTGAGCCCGTACGCGGCCGCCATGAACCCGTGCATGAGCCCCATGGCGTACGCGCCGTCCAACCTGGGCCGCAGCCGGGCGGCGGGCGGCGGCGACGCCAAGACTTTCAAGCGCAGCTACCCGCACGCCAAGCCGCCCTACTCGTACATCTCGCTCATCACCATGGCCATCCAGCAGGCGCCCAGCAAGATGCTGACGCTGAGCGAGATCTACCAGTGGATCATGGACCTCTTCCCCTACTACCGGCAGAACCAGCAGCGCTGGCAGAACTCCATCCGCCACTCGCTCTCCTTCAACGACTGCTTCGTCAAGGTGGCGCGCTCCCCGGACAAGCCGGGCAAGGGCTCCTACTGGACGCTGCACCCGGACTCGGGCAACATGTTCGAGAACGGCTGCTACCTGCGTCGCCAGAAGCGCTTCAAGTGCGAGAAGCAGCCGGGGGCCGGGGGAGGGAGCGGGGCCGCGGGCGGCGGCGCCAAGGGTGGCCCCGAGAGCCGCAAGGACCCCTCGAGCGCCAACCCCAGTGCCGACTCGCCCCTGCACCGGAGCGTGCACGGGAAGGCGGGCCAGCTAGAGGGCGCGCCGGCCCCCGGGCCCGCCGCCAGCCCCCAGACTCTGGACCACAGCGGGGCCACGGCGACAGGGGGCGCCTCGGAGTTGAAGACGCCCGCCTCCTCGGCAGCACCCCCGATCAGTTCCGGCCCGGGGGCGCTGGTGTCCGTGCCCCCCTCGCACCCGGCGCACGGCTTGGCGCCCCACGAGTCCCAGCTGCACCTGAAAGGGGATCCCCACTATTCCTTTAACCACCCGTTCTCCATCAACAACCTCATGTCCTCCTCGGAGCAGCAGCACAAGCTGGACTTCAAGGCCTACGAGCAGGCGCTCCAGTACTCGCCCTACGGCGCCGCGTTGCCCGCCAGCCTGCCGCTCGGCAGCGCGTCGGTGGCCACCCGGAGCCCCATCGAGCCCTCAGCCCTGGAGCCGGCCTACTACCAAGGTGTGTATTCCAGACCCGTTCTAAACACTTCATAGCTCCCCGCTGCAGGGGGTGTCGGGCATGGCCGTGGTAGCAGAAGAGAAAAAAAAAAAAATTCAACAAAACCGCACACACCAAGCCAACAAATATTTCAATCCCAATCCCAACTATTTTTATTTCTTTTCCTTTTCTTCCTTTTTCCTGCCTTTTCTTTTGTTTTCATGTTCTTTCTTTTTTTTTTTTTTTTTGGTGCACATCTTTTCCTCCTGTGCAAAGGACTGTTACTTCGTTATTGTATTCAAAATGCCTTGTGTATATTATTACCAAGAAAAACAACCCCCAACCAAAATTGCCCCTGCAAAGTTTAATGATCCACCGTGTATATAAAACCCTACTTCCTTGTCCCTCCCTTTTTCTTCCCTCTTTCCCCTCCAGACACATTATATTCCGAGCAGGGTTTATTTAAAAAAGAAAGGAAGATGGTCAAGCTTGTAAAGTATTTGTCTGTGCTTTTCCCCCTTTTTCTCACCTGATCCCTCACAAGTTTACAGGTCTTGTGTATGGCAATACTCTTAACCTTACTGAATCGAAAGGTGAAGAAACAAGTAGACACGAGGGACTGCTAATAGTATTGAAGGGCAATACTGCTGTTATGCAGCAAACCATAAACAGATTATAGATATAAACATCAGAGCCATTTAATTTTCAGCCTATGTTTCAGATACTTTCATAGAGTGGAGGTCAGACTGATATATATATATATATACATATATATGCATATGTATGTATATACATCATGCCCATCATCTTTATACAGCTGCTCAGATATGTAGGCATCCTTCATGTATGCATAAAAGAGAGGTAATAGGTAAGTAGTAAAAATGCCACATTTCTAAGGTTGCCTGGCCAAGAAGTTACAAAGACACCCCCCTCCTTTGTCTTCTACTCAGTATAGTTCTGGGAAGCAATTCTTCCAGAATCACTCTCTTCATTAACTCTGCGCCTTGGTTTGCAGAGTGCCATGGTCATGTCATTCTAAGGTCACATAACATGTATAAAATTAACTTCTATGTACCTATACCATTTAAAGAATATTTTTTCCAGAAAAAAAGGAATATTACAATGTTAGAGGAAAGGTAAATTGCAGGGAGGTGTATTTGAAATTTTGGACCAAGATTTCAATATCCAATTGATTGTGGCCATTTTAATTATTGCCATCCTGTGCTTGTTTCATTCAGTGTTAAATGCACTTTTCACAGTTAGAAATGGTGTTAGTATAGACAGACAGTTTCATTATTATTCCTCTTTGCTTTCTCAATGTTAATTTATTGCATGGTTTTTTCCTTTACAGCTGAAATTGCTTTAAATGATGGTTAAATTACAAATTAAAATGTTAATTTTATCAATGTGATTGTAATTAAAATATTTTGATTTAAATAACACAATGATAAAAAATTTTAAGCTGTGGAATATGTTCTTGATCACTTGCAGTTAAGGACTTTAAATAAATCAAATGTTAACAAAAATGATTTTGGTATTTTTCTTAATCAAATCTAAAACAAATACTCAGAATATATTTTTGCAATGCCAGCACTGAACTTAAAGGAAGAAAAGAAAAGAACTAAAAAAATTGTTTTTTTTAAATGTGTTTATTACATGAGAATGGGACAAGTAGAAAGTATTTAATGACATTTAATAAAAGTGGTTAATTTTTATATTTATAATGACAAGACAAGATTTTTAAAATTATTTATTCCTTATAATGTTTGCTTTAACTTTTAACATGGGCTTAAGCCTCTGCTATTTCCTTTGAGCCATTCCACAACGAAATCTAATAATAATAATTTAACTGCTCTTTCCCAATATATGGTTTTTGTTTCTCTGACAAGTGTCTGAGTGAGGATCAAATGTCTGATGTGACTGATAAAATTAAGTTGTAGCTACAACAAAGAATCCTGAACTTCTTTTCATTAAAAGAAAACAAAACTTAGACACGGTAGTAGCCTTAGCCGCAGAGAAAGAGAGAGGAGGCTGGTCAATTCACTCCTACAAGAGAAGCTTTCTGCCACCAGCACATTTAATGGTAGCTGTTATTTTGCAATTTTTAAAAGATTTATTTTAAATATTATTTCCTAAAATACCGTTGCGGTGCCATTAAAGCCGATGATTTTGTTTGCCTTCTAAGAAGCTTTTAAAGGCAACTCCACACCCCTACCGTTGCTTGAGATCACAAAATCATTAATCTCCTTTGATAGTAGGCTCACTTTCCAGTCCACCTATTTCTTTGTAAGTCTCCTTGCGATTGACATCAACAATAACAACAGCAGCCCAAGGCGAGGCCGGCCTGCCTGAGCCCTTGTGTATGAACTCCATCCTCGCCAGCGCTTGAACTTGGACAGCTTTAATTCTGATCTCCCCACTCCACACCCCAGACAAGATGGGGGGGGGAGCCCTCTGGGTCCCTTAATTATCGCGTAATTGCCTTCGTAGATGAGGGAAGGGGTGTCTTGTGGCACTTGAGAAAAAAAAAAGAAGAAAGCCACCCCCTCTCCTAAGTCTAAGTAAAGAAAGGAGAGGGAAACGCTGGTCTGAGTCATCTCAAAACCTGAGTGCTCGATCTTAGGACCGAAGGGCGTTAAAAATGCCAGACAGGGAAAGTCTTTCAATCCCGATAGTCGTTCATGTATTTTCTGTAGCTACTGTATGTGTTTCTATAGCGGGCAAGCAAATTTCAGGCAAATTCGAACTCCAAATGATATGTAAAGAGGTGCGACCGGGGGCTCGGAATTTGACCAGGCCCAGGGCATCTAAATCGTTCAACTCTCTGGCGGTCCCCTGGGTGGTAGCCCTGTCCCCGTCTTCAATTATATTAGCAATATCGCTGCCTTGCCTTCCCCCAGGAGTCTGAAGTCGGAGTCGGCCTTCGCTGGCGCACTCTTCTCTCGGAGACTTTTTCCGGGTTTGCGAGGGCCGAGGCTCCGCTGGCAAGGCAGAGGCGGCCTGGTTAACCTGCTGGGAAGATCGCGGAGAGCAGCTGTGCCCCGAGAGGGCGATGAGCGACCCCCCTGAGTCGCCGGCCGCGCGCCCGGCCCGCTCGGGGCAGTGCGGTCCGCGGCCCGCGTGCTGGGACGCGCGCTGGGCGGCCGGGGCAGCCGGTGGCCGCCGAACAGCACCGCGAGCGTCTTGAGGTGACAAGTGCAGTCGGTTCTCCATTGTTGGGGCATTTTCCCCTCCTAACGCATAAATCTTCTGTTGAGCCCGAGCCCTAGAAAGTCAACAAAGAAGGCCGGGCGCTTCGTTACAGCTGTGCGGCCCCCAACGCCCGCGTTGCCGCGGAGGCCCCCGCTGCGTAATCCCTTCCTCGGAAACCCCGACACACAAACGCCGGAACGCCCGGTGCTGGGGCGCCGCGCCGGGGCCAGGAGGAAAACATCTGTGCTTCGCAGGGAGCGCTGGGGCGGTCCTCGAGCGCGCCGCCTTCCCGCGACCCCCACCCCGCCCGCCCCCTCGATGCCGCCCTAGATTCCTCGCTGGCTGGCAAGGGGACGCGGCCAACTCCGCGGCGCTCCGCGGGGCGCGCAACTTCGGGAATCTGCCCCGTTGGGGGGAGGGGGCTTGGGGAAGGGGGGTGGGGGGAGGCTCGGGGAAATCTTCCTGCAGGACCCCAGGGCAGAGCTCCCAAGGCCTGCGGGCCGCCGACTGCAAGCCCATCAAACACTGAGAATACAAGAAAATGTTTGGAGGAAGAGGATAGACAAGGTGGCGAACTCCACACATTTCACATTTCTTGTACCTGGTTCCAGGTCTGAAACTTTAAAAAACAAAAAACAAAACAAAACAAAAAACTTGATGTGTGTGTGTGAGAGAGAGAGAGAGAGATAGAGATGGGGTGGGGTGGGGGTGGGGTGGGGGAAAACAAACGTAGCGAAAGTAACATAACGAAAGCTCACCAGTTCTATTCAGAAGAAACGACAAAACTGCACAATTTAGAAGTGTCCGGAAATAGAAGTCGGCTTGGGAAACAGGGTCTGTTTACCACATGATGGGAGCTTTATGCAGCATTTAATTCCAAGATGAAATTTAATTTCCACGTTCTCTTCATGATGCTCTCAAAACAGAATAAAGTAGTGAGAAAGATTGTGGTAGGAAGGATTAAACAAACAAATCCTATTAAAGTTCTTAACTTCTGTTTTCATTTTCTGAAGGCTATATACCCGACTGATTTCACTTGGAAGTGTATAAAACGTTATTTTTCTCAGGAGTCTAACAAATTCGAATACATCATAAAATAAAGAAATCCTGGGGTAATCAAAAACTAAAACCTGATTGTTATGGCTCTTTAACTGGATTCAGTTCCACAAAAATGCTTATTAATTTTCTTTGCAAAAAACTTATGGGATCAATACAAATTCCTTTCAATGCAGAACAAAGTAGGAGACCTGTAGCCCAAATTAATTAACCTTTCCTCGAGATCAATTGGTTTTCTGTTGATTTAGCAGTAATATTGTAGAACATTTAGCTATAATGTATTTTAATGTGATACCTCAATATGTCAGGGAAAAAATCTCATTGAAGGGATAAAATTGATTAATCATTTAAATACTATTTAATAAATTTGTAAAAAATTACTTTAAAAATAAGAGACAATTTCATCTTTGTACTGCAGTGAATTGTATTTTTTGAATTATGTGGAGTTAAGATAATCCCAATTAAATTAGGATATACAAGGTGATTATTTGTAAACTTCATAGGTTAAATAGGTAATACATTATGCTGAAATTTTGAAATAAGCTTTCCCCAAACTGAAAGAATCATTAGCATCAATAGAAAAGAAACTCATGAAAGTAAGAATATGTCAGAGCAACTTGGAAACTTTTATAATCTTACTATTTAGAAACAGAATACAGTTGGGAAGATACAATGTTTTTTGAAAGTAATCATTCAAATTTTGTTTTCTGCTGATGACCTTATGTGGTGTATACCTAAGTAACATTTTATAACAGATCAATTTAAATGTTCTGATTCTTCCAAATAGAGAAGCTTGAGGCCATGGTGGTTTTGCTGGCGTTTCTCTTTATTGCTGCCATTCTCGCTCGGTCAGTTGAACTTTGGACATTTCAGAGTGCAGCCCTCACTTTTTCCCTCTCTAGCCATCATTCTAGCGATCAATATGAGGCTGGAAAATACCCACGCAGTTCTGTGTTAACCTGTAATGTGATGCATTTCTCTACTTTATTATACACATTTAAAAAATGATCTGACAAAGAGGAAATACTATCTACCTTTCTTTTTCTAACTTCCTGCTGGGACTACAGTGTCAGAGAAAAACTTCATGCCTGTTAGGAGAGATCCCCTCTTTGGTCACAGAAATTGAGGAACTACATCCATGTCACTTCACTATATTCTGGGGTTTTCTATGTTCCTGTTACCTTAGAGTACAAAGGCACAATATTCTCCTCAAAATCTAGGAAGGACTGAACTGGAATAAGTGCTCGAAATCCTTAGAATACCGGTGGCATGCTGGTCAAATCACATGGAGCTCAAGTTCAGAACCCCACCAATGCCCCCGGCCAGCCTGGCAGTTCTAAATGTGAGATTGTCTTGAGCTGACTTTGTACTCCTCAATTCCTTTTCAAAGGACACATCAGGGGCTTTGTTTCTTTAAAAAAAAAAAAAGTCCCGAAACAAATAGTAAAATAACAATCTGGAAATACCCCCTCAAATTATTGCCTAGAAATAGGGAACAATATATTCAACGGAAACCTCCTTCGTTTCATTCTGCGCTCTCCCATGAAATTTTTAGTTACTCCTTTTCCTGTTTAATCATATTTACCCCAGATTAGTTTCTTTCTGTGTGTCACTGTCTGTCTCTTTCTGGCTCTCTGTCTCTCTTTCTGCCTGTCTCTGTCGTTTCTCTGTCTTACTCTCTCTAACAACACACACACACACACACACACACACATCAAATAAGTTGATCTTTTAAAACACTAGCTACTTAATAACACACATTCAAGGGGGTCCGCGGTTATTTTTCCTTCATGTGTTTAATTGGAACTCTGCATTAAGTAAGAGTGAGGAACTTCAGCCTCGTGCTGATTTGTTTTGTGGGACTTAAGCGAAGAGGCTGGTTTTGAAACGTGCCCCCTAGCTCTCTGGGCGCCACCTAGGAGCGTGGACTTCACTCAGGCAACCCAGCCACGAACGCCTAAGTCAACAGCTGCTCAAACTCCTGCCGCTCCCCCCACCCCCAACCCCCCTCTCTCCTAGGTGGAGGCCGATTTCGCGAGCTCAGACTGCAATGATCCGTGCTGCAGCACGGGGCCCCGTCCAGGTTTCTTTGCCTCTCGCTGGAGTCACACTCTGCCTTCTGCCGACACGCGCTTCCTTTGTGTTATGCCTGGCTAATATATTAATGGGGCGGATAACCCCGATCCTTCGAGGAGGGGCGGAGGGGGCTTGGAAACAGGCAAGGGAGTCAAGGAAATCGAGCAGCTCTCTGGCTGACCCTCATGGGCCAGAGAGTTCAGAGGCGGGTGGGGTTGAGTATCGAGGTGGGGAATGTTCAGGTGGACGGCGCTGAAAGCAAACTCAAGTGCCTGCAACAAGTTTTTAGAAGGAGTGAGGTGATGCGCGTGTGCTGTCCTGGATTCAGCAGTGAGGGGCCGGGGGCCGTGGGGGCTGGAGAAAAAGTCGGTTGGCCGATCGGAGGGGAGGTGGGAGTGTGCGTTCTTCCCTCCACCTCCCCCGCCCCAGAGTTGGGCTGCGCTAGGCAGTGTCGTCGGGTCACCGGTGGACTGGCCTCTGCGTGTAGTTGGCCGTCTTCTCCAGCGCGCACTTTGGGGCACCTGCCTGCCATGCTGGGGGCCCAGAGTCACACGTAAAGACTCCAGACTTCTCCTGGCTCTCTGCGTAAACGAGCTCACCTCCCGCCTCGCTGTCCTTCCCGCTCGTCCACTTCGTCATAGACCCATCAGCCACAGATGGGGCTGGAGGCCCCGGCGACCCCCTGGGCACCTTACAGACGAGCGAGGGCCTGGCATCCCGCAACAACCTCGCAAGCCCCTCCTTGTCTTGCGAGCCCCCTCCTTGCCCTGCCTGTGGCCCCACTCGCCAGCCCGTACCGGGGCGCCCCGACATATGCTGCCCGCAGGCCGCGCGACCCGACGTGGCGCTCATTGCCGAGGCGGTTCTCAGCCCATCAAAAGGCCAGGCTTTCTTCAGCCTTATGGGCCGCGAGGTGAACAACAATGCCCGCGCTCCTTCACTTCAAAGCGGCGATCAGGAGAAAGTCTCCCCCAGAGAATTTTTTTTTTTTTTTATTTTCCCCTGCTCAGCCTTTCATTCTTGGAAAAAAAAAAAAAGGCATCAGCAACTCTAGGGCCCGGGCGAGCCTAATGCCCTTTGATGGGGATTGAATTCATTATCTCCAATAACACAATTGTGCTTGGCCAACGAAAAGAGCAAAGCGGGGCTCTCTCCCGCCCAAGGGGCCTGCCGGGCGGGGCGGCGGGCGAGGCGCGCTCCCGGGACGCGCTCAGAGGCGCAGTCTGCACCGACCCGGCCCCGCAGTGGCGCCTCCTGGGCACGGGGACACCGGGTCGCCCCCGGACTGCGGGGTTAGGGGCCGTGAGCAGACTGGCGGCTCTGCAATTTGCTGGATCTAGCGCCTCTCCCTTTGCCACGGTTTCCGAGGGCGGCCCCTCCAGTGGGTGGTTTACTCTCTTCCCCCGCAATCCCCAGTTGCGAATGGAAACTGGAGTCCTAGAAACTCGGACAATAAGGCCACCCAGCACCTCCTGGACGAGGGCGAGGAGCTCTTTACTGTTACTGCCGCGCGTCCCAACCCTGTCGCCCTCGGCGCCCAGCCAGCTTGACTTCAGCCCAGCACCGATAAACGGAGCTGTCGCTCGCCCTGGCACCAGCGCTCCCACGCCCGGGGCTCGGGCTCTTCCCTCTGGCTTTCGCGCCAGCCAGCGACACTGCGCGCGGGACGCCGGGCCCGGGACCCGGCACGCGGCGCCACCTCCTGTGCTCATGGCCCTGCGGACGCTGCCCGACCCGGGACGCCCCCTGCACAAGAGCGTCTCTGCTCAGGTTCCACTGCCGTGCTGGCCCTCGTGGACACGTCCAAACCCCTGCTGTTCTGCTCCCCCAGAGTGTAAGGAAAAGACTGAAAGGTGTATTATCACGTGTCTAGGAGAGAGAGAAGGAGAGCGAGAGAGAGCGTGCGAGCGAGTGAAAGAGAGAGAAACAGAAAGAGAAATAAAATCCACCCCCACCCCCTTCCAAGCAAAATCAGACATTTCTGTTATTTGGTGTCTAAGATGTGAACGTAAATTTAAACCATTTCATTATTTCATTACTGGGCAGCCTTCCCCGCACAATCCTATTACCTCCCCACTCCTTTCCCTCCCCCCCACTCCGTTCCCTCCCCCCAATTCCTGGGGAAAGTATGTATTGTAGCTTTACTTCAGCAGGAGCAGAATAATCAAGCAAATTTAAAGCCAAAGGCTCCCTCCCACTCTCATGCCTCCCCCCTCTTCTCCCGGCAAGAACATTTATAAAATGTTCTCTGGTAGTAACCTTGGATTAGGATTAGTCTTTCAGCACCAATTAGTCATGACTATCCAAGCCTTCAAGGGATCGACTCTTCTTCACCTTTCTCTTCAGAGAATTAGAGTCAGCACAGACATCCAATTGAACATCCTAGTACCAGTGATCTACAGTATAATTAGATATGCGGGTTTAGAGGAGCACCAAGAGCCCTTCCCTTCCACAAGCCTGTCCCCAAAGCATGAAAGAAATAAATCAAGTGATCCGCTGCTTTGGGATAAAATAAGAAAAGCATTACAGCTAGGCATTATTCTTACCAGAGGATATAGGAACTTATTTAATTTCCTTCAGCATTAGAGTAACCTTTATACACTTAGCCCAGTGAACTCTTTATACATTTAGAACACTCCCTTCAACTTTTAGGGCTGGACACTGGGGAAGAAGGAAAGAGTTGGGGGCAGCCCCATTATGATGAAATAAGATTCAAGAGATTCACATTCACCTCTTCCTTCCTTTTCCTTTCTTTTTGCCTTACAGAACAGCATGGGGAATGTAACTTACATGTTTTTAGTTTCATGGAGTCCTCTTCATGGCCTTCATTTACATTACAAAGGATGTCAAAAACATTTCCCTTGCAGATATTCTGAGTCTCTAATAAAAAAAGTCTAAGGATAATTCTATTCTTTAGGTGAGTTATTAAACTTCAAATACTACAAGTTATCAAAGAATGAGTGGCTTTGCTTTTGGGCTCTTACCCCACTTTTTATTAACTTATTAAAAAATAGGTTTCAGTCTTAGTGGCTGGTGTATTTTCGGTGTGATGTTACTTCTGTTACCTTATATAAAATCTCTTTCAACATCAAGTGGAGGCTTAATCTTTGCTTTCATTCATGACTCATTATCCCACACCTGCTGAACTGCTGGCCTCTTTTACCCATTTATTATCACAAATTTTAGAAATACCTGCAAGACAAAGGTAATGATGTCAGTGCTTCAGATTATATAGATTAACAGTTTAAATATGTGTTTAACACACCATATGTATGACCAGAATAAGTTATATACATATTGGCATAGTTACTTGTAAATTAATTTTAATGATTTTTGAGGGCTTCTGAGTAACCATATAGTAAACTTAGTTTAAGAACAATTGTGTGCATTGTAATATACTTAAAACTACCACCACACACACACACACACACAGAGCACTTCAGTTTTGACATATATCTGCTATATACAACTGAAGCTACAGGATAGTCCTGTGGTTTGTCACATAAATAGTTGGTCTAATTCCAGAGCACACATAAAGGATTACATAACTTCAGATGAGCAGGGCACACCATAGTATGGATAAATTACTAAGAGATACCAAAATTTTCATGAATTCATGAAAAATCTGTACACATTGTACTTTAGTTTATGCTCACCTAAGATTGATCCAAATAAAATGTAGCAGATGGGAAAGCACCTTTAACATGAATAACTATTTGGCTTTCTTTTCTAATCTGAGAAAGAAAAAAAATAGAGTTAAACCTCAATAATTTCTTCAAAATAACACCAGCATTCTAAATAGAAGATATGGTCCATTTGTAAGATATCACTCAAATACTATACAGTCTCTTTATCTTTTAAGTCAAACTTATTCAGTCTTTTAATGTAGTGGTAAGTTCTGAAACATAGAACCTAAAAATGAACTAGTGGACTGATACATTTGGAAGAAAATTGTTCCTCATATTAGGGTATTTGTTAGTTTTGCCCCCGAAATTTATATGTATCTTATCAGAAGCAAATATTCCAAGTTTCATATTGTAAAGAGACTGAAGAAGTTCATTACAAAACTTCTAAAGAAAAGTTACACATTATTTTTATTTGTAGTGTGTGTGTGTGTGTGTGTGTGTTTTGGGACACACTGGTGATGCTCAGGGCTTACTCTTAGTTCTGCACTTAGGAATCACTCCTGGCAGTGCTTGGAGGAGACCTATGGGATGCCAGAGATCAAACCCAGGTTGGCAGCAGACCAGGCAAGGGCCCAACCCACTGTGCTATCTCTCTAGCCCTCAGAAAAGTTAAACTTTGAATTCCAGAAATGCAGAAGCTGGAGCTATACAGATGCTTTATTATTTGAAGTTACTCCAACAATTGGACCCAGTTCCCAAGGTCCTGAATAATTCACCCACTTTCAGTGCAGTGACCAATGACGCACTATACTGAAGATTACTCTTCAAGGCTAAACTCATCTTTTAAGTTACAACATCTCTACTGAGTCAGGCAATTCAAAAGGAAGTGGTTATTAGGTCTGACAAATAATTCACTTTGGAAGTGTAGTCATAATAAGAAAGATTGTAAGTAGAAAGAACAAATGAGAAATAAGAAATGATCTCCACTGCATTCCACTCACCTATTTCATCTCACAAAATAGAATAGGTGGAAGGGAAAATTGGAATTGTAATCAAAATGAAAGGTTGTAAGGCCTCTAGTGATTCAAAGAGTTACATTAAGAAGTTGTACAATAATATTAGAGTCTATAGAAATCCATTGAACATAAGATTGCAAAGATAACAGTTTTTTCCCTAGCTGGCTGCTGGGTTCTGAGATGGGCAGATTTTACCTAATTCTTAACTCATATGGTATAAGTAATAGTGTTGTTATTTAAGCCTTTGTATAAATAAAATCCAAATTTTAAAATATTCTTAGAGGTCTTTTTGTGTTCACATTTCCCCCAGGATTTGACTTAAATACATTTTTTAAAGTCTTGTATCTACTTATAATTGTTATTAGATGACAGTTTGTTGAGGCATCCACTATTTTAATAAGCACAAATTAACTTGGAGTGACACATAGTCATTTTATTCTAGCTTCAGCTTCAGCAACAGAAATAGTGGTTGAAGTAGCCTGTGGACAACCTGAAAAAAATGTAGAACATAGTGAATTCCTTCTCAGCTGTACCCAGGGCCCCCAAAATAGTTTTTTTTTGTAGTGAGGGATAATAAACAATATGTTTATTCTATGTTGTGATTAAAAGCACATTTTTAAAAAAGTGTTTTCAAGTTAGGGGATAAACTTTTTAAAAAGAGAAACACAAGATTACCTTGAAATGCAAGGGCTGAAGAAAGAAGAAAAGGAAAAAGCAGAAAAATAAAGTATTGGGTCCTGCACAGATTCACAGACCAGGGGATTGAGGGAGTGAGGGATGGGACAGAGGTAAATTAATGGCTGGAGATCTAGACTGAGAGTGAGGAGGAAGGGCCAGGCCTGAAAAGATTTGGTGTCGTCATAGCAACGGGCTCAGTCCTGCTCCCCCTGAAGCCCATTCAATTCTGAGCTGCCGGAACACGTTTTTAATTAAAGCGTATAAAAGTTGTTTTGTAAGGACTTCTCCTCATCCGATAGATTTCAAAATGGTTAATCAGGCTTCATCTCCTTTTGATGCTCACAAGAGCATGGCTACTGCGTGCATAGAAACTGCTGCCTCTGCTGGCCGGCGCTGACTGAGTTATCTCTCAATCACACCTAATACCAGGAATGAGTAAGGCATCTAGTTATTCAGATACAGATAAGCAGAGAATTCAAGTGGGAGTGGGGAGTCCTATGTCTGTGAGTGGAAACATTAATTTTTTTTTCTCTTTGATACAATGGAATTAGTCCCTCTGGTAGTTATTGTCCCAGTTGATGGTCTATTTAGCCATTGAAAACAGTGAGATTTTCTTTCCTCCACTGGGAGACACAAAGCAAAAAACAAAACAAGTCACACAAAGTATATGTCTCAATATTTAATCTAGCATGGGAATCTGAGAAACAGGCTTGTTTGTATCACTCATATAACAAGACAACAACCTATCTGTTTATTTTTGAACAAATAAAAGGATCTCCTAAATCCTCCATGAATTCATGATACACAGTAACAGTTGTTTTTACTTCTAACAAAATAGATGACAACAGAAAAACAGCAGTTTTGTTCTTTCACTAAACTGCTTTGTAGATAACACCAACCCTCCTCAGGCATTAAAAAAAATCTCCCTTTATCTAAATCTTAGCAGAGTTCTTGTTTGTAACTTCATTCATTTCTAATGAGAGAGAGAGAGTGAGTGAGTGAAAGAGAGAGACAGAGGGAGGGAGGGAGAGAATGGGTTTATTTGGTAGCCACATCTTTATCTACTCTGCATTCCAATCAACATTTGACTTCTGTATCAATACAGAAGTATTAGAAGCTTGTCTGGGAGTTCTGACTATTCTTCAAGATGCTTATGTATACCCAATTTCTTAGTCCCAAAAGACTAAGGACATTGCTAGACTCTTTGTTCCTTCGTTTATTCTGTTCAAATTAAAAGTTGATCTTTGTTTTCTAAGAAAAATTCTCATCTTTTTTCTATAGCTATCTATAAGGCATTACCATGATTAGTTAATACATTTAAATTATAACAACCACATGTCTGCCAGTAGCAAGGAATGACTCTTGAGTAGCCTACTAGTTATGGAAGTAGCCTCCAAACTCCTAAGTAAATTCACAATTACATAGTTAAAGTTTGGAGGTTACTTCCACAATTAGTAGATTAAGCATTTGACCTTTTGTACATAAAGAAATGAAAAGTTCGAGCTATGGGTTATTGATAAGACTTATTTATTAGTTGGAGACATGTGGACAAAAAAAGAGATAAGTCTAGAGCCAGAGAGATAGGTAAGGTGCTTGCCTTGGCACACAGCCAACCTTGGGTTCAATATGAACTACCACATATGCACATATGGTCCTCTGAGCCCTGCCAGTAGTGCTGCTTAAGCACAGAGCCAGGAGGAAGACCAGAGCACCACTGGGTGTGGCCAAATACCAAAAGAGAAAAACATATAAGTCAGTGATAACTGTGACTTTTCAAACCTGAGTGACTAAGCAAATGAGGAAGGGAATATGCTACTCGGGATATTCCAATGACTCCAAGAATTACTCAGAAGTCATACCTTGCCTAATCAATTCTCTCTTAGATTATTTTTTTTAGTGGAGTTCTATTTATGGTAGTCTCCCCCGGCCCCTCTGACAAACATTTAACTCGAGGTTCTTTATTTATTGTTTTTTTGGCTAAGCCCAGTTGTGCTCTGGGCATACTCCTGACTGTGTTTAGAGATCCATCTTTGTGTTACTCAGCGATCTCTATATGTTGCTGGGGACTGAATTGGGGTTGACTCCTGCAAGTAAAGCACTTTAATCTTTGTACTACTTATCCACTGCTATATGTTCTTGATTTTTTCTCCCCAAGATTTCATTTTATGCTATTTGATTTTAAATGTCAGTCTTATTGCTACTATTTTGAAAGACATATGCCACTCTAAGACAGTGAAACTGAGAAGTAACGCTGCATTCTTGCAAATAAATGGTAGGAGGAACTCGTATTGGAGAAAAACTAAAACATACAAGAGACAAAAGTTATTTCTGTACAGCTGAATTTTAGGGCATGTATCTCTGAGATTAACTTATTTATTAATTTAATACATAGTTTAAAGTGTTATGTGTATAGCATTTTAATAATTAAAGAGTAATATTAGTTGATGTAGTTGATGCTTGATCTCTGGGAATGTGTAATTTGATAAAAGAAATAATATTTTTAAAAAAATTAGATGATAATATTAGTTCCTGACAAATAGTAGGTATTTAATAAAAGTTGAATGACTGAACAAAAAGAACAGAGGGACAACCATAAAAAATGAAGAGTTGAAAAGAAAAAGAAAAAGTTATTCATGTATGGGAAGATCAAGAGAGGCTTTTACAAGTAAGAAAACTGAGCAAGATTATAAATGTCAGATAAGATTTAGATATGAGATTGCAGGGAATGGGTAATTCCAGGTGGAGGTAACAGAGCAGGTAATGGAAGTCAGGGTGCACACAGGGCAAGGTGAAGGTTCAATAAAACACGAAAGATAAGGCTACAGGAAGAAGTAAGTTGAGAAATCATATAAAACAAAAGTTTGGTGGGCCTTTAATATTCTAAGAAACTTGGAGGTTATTTAGTAAGTAACATTTAGGAACAGAAAGATAATGTACAGATAACAAACAGGGCATTTGAACCAGTTGAATTAAGCATAAAGAGAAATTGAAAGGAAGATAAAACAAGAGGAAAGAGAACACTTAACCCATCAGGTATACAAGCATACATGACATTTGAAATGATAAAGTTCTAGTGCAGTAAGAAGGAATAGAACAACTGAGGATCAAAGATATTCATACTACAAAGTAGAGCTATATCTCTTCTTCAACTGCCAAAACTATACTGAGCTCAAATGCAATCTATTCACCAACATTAAGCAAAATACAGGTTTTTTTTTACTTTTTGGGTCACACCTGGCAATGCACAGGGGTTACTTCTGGCTCTGCACTCAGGAATTAGTCCTAGCGGTGCTCAGGGGACCATATGGGATGCTGGGAATCGAACCCGGGTTGGCCGCGTGCAAGGCAAATGGCCTACCCGCTGTGCTATCGCTCCAGCTCCGCAAAATACATTTTTTCATTACTGTAATTGCATTTGATTGTTGTATGCAATGCAAGGATTCAAAGATTTTTACCCCACCCCAAAAGATTTCTTACTAAATCTTTTAGAAGCAGCAAGAAATAGAAGGGAATTTCCTGGGGAAAGAAGTCTATATTTACTGTCTCTATGGCCACATTTTTTGGTTCACTTTCTATAAATCACAGCAATCTGGATATATCCACACTAGAGTAGGAAATGCTCTCATTAAAGTTGCTATAGGTTCTTTAATTGCCAATCCAGATGGTGTTTAGCTCAACACCATCTCCTCTGGGAAGCTTTCTGTAATCTCAGAGACAGGGCAAAGATACCTTTCACCTGTTCTGCCAAAGCATCCTGTGCCTCTATAACCTATCAAACTGCATTATAATTATTTACAGCTACGTCATTCTTTCTGGACTGATTTCCATGAGGGCAGAGACTGTCCTATTCAACTCTATAATTTTTTAAGTTTTGGGAAAGACTACTGAGTTGTTATTAGGGAATCTGTGGATCACTTTTCACAACACTTAATCCTTGGCCTAGAGGTGTGCTGGGGCCACCAGGCTTCACGTGGAGCCATCTGTTGAATTTCGGGCCTTGCATGCACTCCAGCCCTTGAGTTACCTTCCTGGTCCCTTATTCAACTATGTATATTGAATACATATACACATTCCCCTGGTATGATGGCATCTAAATTGTAGAGATGCACAAACAATAAAACTCCTTTTACTATTTTTAATCTGCTCATCAAGATAGTTTTACAAAAGTACCAAACAAGGTCAAATATAATTCGAATAGAATCTGACCTAGGACTTCAGATATAATCAGAATTTTCATTTCCCTAGAGAAATCTACTTTCACCTTTTTGTCTTTTGGTTACACCTGGCAACGCACAGGTTCTGCCTCCTGGCTTTGCACTCAGGAATTACTCCTGGCGGTGCTCAGGGGACCATAAGGGATGCTGGGAATCAAACCAGGGTCAGCCACGTGTAAGGCAAACACCCTACCCACTGTGCTATGGCTCCGCCCCCTCACCCTCTTTTGTACTACACATTATTTGTAAATGATTAATACTTTAATGAAGCATATTTTTCTGTGCCACAAAAAATACAAAATGTGGCCCAATGCTCAGGGGTTACTCCTAGTGGTGCACTCAGGGGACCAAATGGGATGCTGGGGATAGACCCCTCATTGGCTGCATGCAAAGCAAGCACCTTACCCACTGTACTATCTCTGTGACCCCAACCATGGATATTTTACAGTTGATTCTCTTCTTCCCTAGCCATATACCTTGCTACAAAAATCTGTAGCTATCATATTGTGACTTCACCAGATAAGGACTATTTTAATTTAGCTAGATAGCTGTGCCTCCTATGCTCAGCATGTTATATAGTTAGGGTTGGATATTCTGATTATTTCTAAATGTTATCTAATATGCCCCCTCGATGGTTCACCACCTCATTGTGGCGGAAGGTGGCAATGGTGCCAACCAGCAAAGAGTGAACCAACAGGTGCTGACCAGAGATGCACACAGGTACAGAGCTGGACTCCTTGCATCAACTGTGTCGATCTGGTCAGTACTTTCTGTATGTGAGCAGCAATCCATGCACAAGTTGTGTGGCAAGTTTGTCAAGCGTGCAGATCGTTACAACATGCCACCCGCAAGAGCCTGGCAAGCTACCCATGGTGTATTCGATATGCCAAAGACAGTAACAAAAATGGGCCTCATTCCCCTGAACTGGAAGAGTCCCCAATACGCCAACATTGAGAAAGATGAGCAAGGATATGCTGCTAAAATGTCAGGGCCGAACTAGGCTGCCAAAACGAAGAAGGACTAAAATAACTCTCTGCACTTTTTTTACAAATTTATTATTTTTTTAATTAATGAATCACCGTAAGGGTACAGTTATAGATTTACATATTTTCATGCTTGTGTTTCAGTCATACAATGCTCGAGTACCCATCCCTCCACCAGTGCCCATTCTTCTCCACCGATGACCCTAGTATCCCTCCCAACTGTCTACACATACACTGGCATTGGAAGCACCCATTGAGGACCTGATGGTGCAAGCGCAGAAGATCAAGTACTACATCATTGGACTGACCAAGACGAGAAGGCATCGATCACATCACGCCATTTTCGACACTAGAGAATTGTTCCTCAGAACATGTGACAGTAGAGGCATCGGTGGTGTCGGTGTCCTCGTCAACACAAACTTGGCATGAACATTGATTCTTTTGAATGCCTAACAACCTGAGTCGGATGCTTACATTTGAATAGATTTGGCTCATTGTTTGCAGTTTCTATCTTCATCATCTATGCACCAACATCCAACTATGATGAAGAAGAAATTGAGTAGTTCTACATGGAGCTGGAGAAGTTCTATAAAGACCACACCTTCTACAAGGTCATTGTCGGTGATTTTATGTCAACATAGGACCAAGAAGGTCACCCAAAGAACTCCACATTGGGACCCATGGCCTAGAATAGAACGAACAGGGTGAGAAACTGTCTGAGTTCATCATGTTGACCAAGATCATCCATGGTAACTCACAGTTGCAGAAGGCCAAATCTAAACATTGGATATGTGGTGGGTAGTTCCACAACGAAATTGACCACATCATATTCAATTGACGGTTTTGCCTGACTGATGTCCCTGTTCTCCCAAATTTCCAAATGGGATCAGACCACCATCTCCTTCGTGAGAAATTCTACTTCATGAAGCGGGGAGAAAGGGCTGCAAAGTTTAAGAAGAGAACTCCCATAATGACCACCAACTGGGAGTGCTTTAGCACTACTGAAGCAATATGGGAAGATGCTATTGTTGACAATATCGATGAAGAATATGATTGGCTGATTCAGCACTTCCATGATTGTGCGAGGAATACAGAGAGAGAGAGCCACAGAAAGTCACCTGTCTTCGGAAACTTTCGAGCTCATTTGCCAACATGGTCTGGTGCGAGCCTTAGGCAATCACAAGCTAACATCTGAGCTCACAAAGCTGTGCAAAGAAACAATAAAGGAAGACCTTAAAGAAAGAAGAGCAAGAGTGTTGGCCGATGCGACAGAACCTGGGAAAAGTATTTGCAATGCCCGCCTGTCCTTCGCCAACTGTAAGACAAGATGACTGCCCTCCGACGTCCTGATGGATCTATCACATCTTCCAGAAGGGCAATGGAAAAGGTTATTCATGATTTCTACTCGGATCTCTTTGATAGCCACATCCACCTGCCCCCATACCAAATTCTGCAGGATGGATATTTATTCCCAGCCTTCTCCCTTCCGAAATCCGACCTGCCATTTCGTCGGTAAAGAAGCATACAGCACCCGGTACAGACAAGGTCAGACCCGAACACCTGAAGAATCTGCTGCCCTGCCAGTACTCGTCAATACACTGGCTCGGCTCTTCACATGCTACCTGTCTGAACGCAAGATTCTTTTCCAATGAACAATCAGCAGGACCATTCTGTTGTACAAGAAGGGAGACATCCATGACATCCAGCAACTATCGCCTAATCTACCTGTTGTCCATCGTCTACAAGGTATTCACTCGAGTCATCCTGAATAGAATTGGCAAAACACTAGACAAAGGAAACCATGCGAGCAAGCTGGGTTCTGAAAAGGATTCAGCGCGACTGACCATATTCATATGGTGACCAAACTCATTGACGTTTCTCGAGAGTTCAAGATGCCACTCTGTCTAACATGCATTGATTTAAAGAAGGCATTTGATTTTGTTGAGACTGAAGTGGTCATCGAAGCCCTAGCCAAACAGGGTGTCCAAACTCAGTACATCAGTATCCTCCGTGAGCTGTATTACAGATTCACCACCAGGATCTCTGGATTCTTGTCCATTCTACAAGTAAGTGATCATCGACATAAAGAGAGGGGTTCAGTTCGGCAGGGCCATACCATTTCACCTAAACTCTCCAGTGCCATCTCAAGAACGTCATGGACGACTGGAATGGGAAAGAATGGGAGTGAAGATAGATGGTCAGCAACTACATCACCTCCGCTTTGCTGATGACATCGTTCTAATAACACCAAACATTAGCCAAGCTGCACAAATGCTGGCCCACTTTGATTGCGAGAGTGGAAAGGTCGGACTGCAGCTGAATCTCACCAAGACAATGTTAATGAGAAACGGACTAGTTCCTAATGTTCCATTTGCTCTCAAAGGGAACGAACATCTCCGAATGCAGTAGTTGTGTGTACCTAGGTTGAGAACTCAACATGACAAATGACCTGGCACTTGAGCTGTGCAGGAGGAAGACTGCGGCGTGGAACGCCTTCATAAGCATCAAAGAAGTTGTTAAGAGGATGAAGAACCTCTGGCTCTGGGCACATCTTTTTGACTCCACCATTCTTCCTGCACTAACATATGCCTCAGAGACCTGGGCCCTACGAAAACAGGATGAGAGCACTATTTGGGTCTCCCAAAGAGAAATTGAAAGAGCTATGCTTGGAGTATCACGTTTCACTCAAGTGAGAGGAATCTGGAGTTCTGATGATCGAGAATCAGGGACGCAATCTTATTTGCCAAGGTGTCCAAAATCAGATGGGGCCAGACACGTAATGCAATTTAGAGATGACAGCTGGACTTGAGCTGTTACTGACTGGATTCTACTGGACATCAAAAGAGCACCTGGCTGCCCAGCTACGAGATGGTCAGACTTCTTCGTCAATATCCTGAATGAACAGTTTGAGGCTCTTTGTGTTCTTGGAGCAAGCAGACGCCATTGGACTACACTAGCACTCGGACAGGGATGAATGGAGATGTTACTGGCATCTGCTTGAGCAAATTGATGAGCAATGGGATGACAAGTGATATAAATGATATCTAATATGATTCTGTCTAATAATACAGCTATGATTAATAAAAATACCATTCACTTTATTATTCTGATTTGCCTCATCCTTACATCTTTGACTTAAATGTATGAAGACTACTTTTTTTTCTTTTTGGGTCAAACTGGGCGATGCACAAGGGTTACTCCTGGCTCTACACTCAGGAATTACCGCTGGCGTTGCTCAGGGGGCCATATGGGATGCTGGGAATCGACCCCTGGTCGGCCGCGTGCAAGGCAAATGCCCTACACCCTGTGCTATTGCTCCAGCCCCAGTATGAAGACTATTATTGTGTACATTTTTATAAGCATACAAACTCTTTCATTCAATTTTGAATGTATTTTGGGATTTACCAACTTCAAGTGACAATTTGAAATCACCTTTGGTTGTTCTCTACCCTTTATTCCTTTTTTTCAGTTTGCCAAACTTTAGCCTTTCATCTATATATAGTTCACAATTTTCATTATTTTCTTAGTATTTAACCTTATGATTTTTCAACCTTATGCTTAAGCATCACTTGTCTTACTATCAAATTCATTCTTTATTTTTGATCATTTTACTCCAGTAAAAGGTAAAGTAAGCCATTTTACTCCAATGGCCTCTTATAGAAGGACTAATATGGACACCTACATGTGTGATGATAGTCATTCAAAACAATTTTTTTTTAAATAAGAGACAACATATAGTGAGATGCAAGGCTATTATCTTTTTCCTTGCCTTTCGGGCCATACTTGGCAAGGCTCAGGGTTTACTCTCAGTGTGCTCAGGCATCACTCCTGGAAAGGCTCAGAGGACCGTATGTGGTTCCAGGAACTATATCCGGATCGGCCACGTGCAAGACAAGTGACTTATCAGCTCTACTATCACGCTGGCTTTCATTATATTGATTCTTATCTTTAAACATCCAACCGTGACTATAACAGGCTGAGCATAGGAGACACAAATATTTAGCTAACTCAAAATAGAACGTATCCACAGAAGTCTTTGTAGTTAATAAAATTAACATTACTAAAATCATCTGGTTCTGGGCTTTTATTTGTTTTTTTTTTATTACTGTTTTGATTTAATTGCTTTTTGTCTGTATCACTGTCATCCTGATGCTCACCAATTTGCTCAAGTGGGCACCAGTAATGTCTCCATTGTGAGACTTGTTACTGTCTTTGGCATATCGAGTATGCCACAGAGTAGCTTACCAGGCTCTGCCATGCGAGTGAGATATTCTTGGTAGCTTGCGGGGCTCTCTGAGAGGGGTGGAGGAATCAAACCCAGCTGGCCACATGCAAGGTGAACACCCTACCGGCTGTTCTATCGCTCCAGCCCAATCAAGTTTTTTTTATATACCTCGACTCAATCTTGGGAGGCCATAAATTCCAAAAAACTTGCCCATTTTTTCTAGATCTCAAACTGAGTGGTACAGACTTCTTTATAGCAATCATCTATAAACTTTTGGTACTATTTGGTACCATGGTACTATTTGTAACTTCTTTTCATTTCTGATCTTACTTGATAGGGGTTTCTTTTGATCTTACAAAGCTTCTCTAAGAGTTTTTCAGTTTGGTTTATCCTATGAAGCACCAGATCTTGGGTTTATTGATTGTTTTGTATTTTATCTTCTACTAGTTTCAGTTCTAACTTTTACTATTTCCTTCTTTTTACCGATAGGCTTTATCTCTTCTTATCCTAGTCTTTTGCTGTGATGTTATATTGTTTTTCTTGTTTTCTGACACAAAAATGCTTTTAAAAAATCTTTTATTGTTATCAAAGCATCATGGTTTACTGTAATGTTAATAAGAATTTCCTTCTTAATACAGCTTCTACTGTGTTCTGTGTTTTAATAGTTCTTTTCTTCATTTTCATCTGTTTGCAGAATTTTTATTTATTCATTTATTCACTTTTAGGTCATACCCGGTGTTACACAGGGGTTACTCCTGGCTCATGCACTCAGGAATTATTTCTGGCGGTGCTCGGGAGCCATATCTGATGCTGGGAATCGAACCCGGGTCAGCCATATACAAGGCAAACGCCCTATCCCCTGTGCTATTGCTCCAGCCTCTGTTCGCAGAATTTTAAAATTTCTTTTATTTTCTCAACGATCCAATATTCTTTTTGGCAGCATATTGTTTAGTATACACGTGTTTGATATTTTTCCAGCTTTCTTTTTAAAAAGGGCTGGAGCAATAGCACAGCAGAGATGGCGTTTGCCTTACACGTGGCCAATCTGGGTTCGATTCCTACGTCCCTCTTGGAGAGCCTGGCAAGCTACCGAGAGTATCTGGCCCACACAGCAGAGACTGACAAGCTAACCTGTGGCGTATTCGATATGCCGAAAATGGTAACAAGTCTCACAATGGAGACGTTATTGGTGCTCACTCGAGCAAATCGATGAACAAAGGGACGACAGTGCTACAGTGCTCTTTTTTAAAAAAATACTTAAATTTTATTTTCATAAGGTTGTTCACGTGAATAGCTATTCGGGTCTCCCAAAGAGGAATCGAAAGAGCTATTCTTGGAATAATCATGTTTCACTCAAGTGAGAAAAGGAATCCGGAGTTCCGACCTCCGTTGACGACTGAGAATCAGGGATGCTGTCTCATTAGCCAAGGCATCGAAAATTAGCCAAGGCATCGAAAATCGGACATGTAATGTGATTTGGTGACTACCACTGGACTAGAGCTGTTACCAAGTGGATTCCACAGGATGTCAAAAGAACGCCTGGCCGCCCACCCACGAGATGGTCAGACTTCTTCGTCAAGACCCTGAACAAATGGTTTGAGGCTCTTCGTGTTCCTGGAGTGAGCAGATGCCATTGGGCTACACTAGCATGAGACAGGGACAAATGGAGACATTTCTGGTGCCTGCTCGAGCAAATCGATGAGCAACAGGATGACAAATGACAATTGACAAGGTTGTTCACACTGATTACACTCAATATTTCAACACCAATCCCACCACCATTACACCTTCCCACCACCATTATTTCGAATTTTCCCACCACCACTCAAGTCTGCCTGCCACAGGCAGATGCTAGATAATTTATTTTCTATTGCTTATTATAAATATAATGAGCTGACACGTAGCCACATGTCATGTGCTCATTCCTGGAATTTTAAAATTGTAAATGACTGGGGTCCAGAGACATCTCCACATAGAGCTAATCTATTCCGAGATTGTGAATCTCTGGATCAAGGCCATTAATGTGCTTAAATAGCAGCTAGAAGCAGTTCATGGTTGTGACAGTCAGGACCTTGAAGAGGTGGGGAGATGGGAAGAATCAGCCTGTCCCCACTGCCATGTGGCCTGGTCTTCAGTCCCTGGTCCAGTATCTGGGTTTTTCTTCTGGAAGTTTGTGGCCACCAGGGGTTCATTTGGAATAGGTGGAGAGAGAACACCTGCTCTGAGGTACCCTGGCAGAATTGGCTCCTACAGCGTCCTGAGAAATCTCCGGTGAGCTGCTGTCTTCCAGGATTCACTGCTGAGTCTCTGGATCAAGGCTGTCAATGCACTTAAAAGCTTCAGCTTTCTTATTGTGGGTGATTTCTAGTTTTATACAATTTGAAAAATACTTGATACGGCTTCATTCATCATTATGTTTCTAACTGAGAATTGTTTTGTTTCCCAATATAGAGTCTTAACGCGTGTTCTCTGTGCACTTGAGAAGAATATGGTTCAGTTTCTGTGGGTGAACAGCCCTGCCAATGTTGATTAAGCTCATCTGATCAATCCTTACTTGGTTTTCTATCTGATTGATGCTGCTTGTGGCTGCTGTTAAGTTTCTGTTGATATCTTTCTTCAGGTTTACTAACAGTTGTATCATATATCTTTTAATGCTTCTTCAGTGCATATGTTAATGAGTGTTAAGTATTTATTGCAGACTGATTCCATAGTCATTGTATAATACATGCCACATGCCCACCCCTACACTTGCCATTTGTTTTAGCTTGGAGTCTATTTAATCTAATGTTAATATGGGTGTCTGAGACATAGACAAATTGCACTCATCTGTGGAATATAAAGCAACAGAATGGGAGACTAACACCCAAGAATAGTAGAAATAAATACCAGGAGATTTGCTCCATGGCTTGGAAGCCAGTCTCACATTCTGGGGGAAAAGGCAGCTCAGATAGAGAAGGGAACACCAATAAAGTGTGGTTGGAGGACCCGCTCGGGATGGGAAAGGCGTGCTGAAAGCAGACTATAGATTGAAAAGATGGTCACCCAATGTCTCCATTGCAAACCACAACACCCAAAAGAAGAGAGAGAACAAAAGGGAATGCCCTGTCACAGAGGTGGGGGCGAGGGGGGATATGGCTTAGGGGGATGGGAGGGATGCTGGGTCATTGGTGGAGAAGGGGCACTGGTGGAGGGATGGGTACTTGAGCATTGTATGACTGAAACACAAGCACGAAAATATGTAAATCTGTAACTGTACCCTCATGGTGATTAACTCATAATAATAAAAAAATGGGTGTCTTTAAAAAAATGCTATCATTTATTTGTATAATTTCCCCCCAATCTTTTACTTTGAACCTGTATTTATCATTGGGAGCTTTAGTGGTATTTTTGAGATGCAGATGATCAAATTTTGTTTTGTGATCTATCATACCCACTTTTATGACCTTTGTTGAGTTTAGGTCTTGAGTATTTAATTGAGATTACTTATATGAAATAATTATTGCTATTATTCTATGTCCATGAAATTTACACCTATGACTCTAGGCTTATAGTTTATTTTAAATGGAAAGTAAGCAAGTCTCAAGATCACCCTAGGAGTCCAAATTATAACTTTTCTTCTATTTTACATTTTATTTTAGGAATCTTACTGCTTCGAGATGTAAAGTTTCTTTTCCTCCAATCAAGTCCCTTTAATATTTCTTGCAGGGTGTTTTAGTGGCAGTGAATTCTTTTAACTGTTGTATTATAGAAAAGCTCTTCAAATCTGAATCATAACTGAGTTGGGCAGAGTACTCTAGGTTGGAAGTCTTTTTTCAGTCAACACTTTGAATGTATCAACTACACCAATCCTTTTTTGACATGCAGAGATTCTGTTGAGAAACCTGATAATATCATGAGGTTTGTGACTCTTTCTGCTTTAACATTCTCTGATTTTTTTTTATCATTTAAATTATAACATGTTTTGGTGTGCATGTATTTGAGTTTTATTTGTTTGTAATTCTTTGAGCTTCCTGGGTCTGGCATTTTCTCTTTTTCTATTTCTGGGAATTTCTAGGCTATGATTTTTAAATCATTTTTTTTCAAAACTCATTTGTCTCAATTGTCTTCTTCTGGAAATCCCTATAATGCAAGTTACAATCCTGTAGATGTTGAACTAGAAATCCCTTACTTTCTTATTTTTTTACTGAGGCTAAAGAGTTAATATAACATATAGGGTGCTTGTCTTGCAAGCAGCTGACCCAGGTTTGATCTCTGGGACTCCACATGTACCCCTGAGCACAGCAAGGAGTAATTCCTGAATGCAGAGCCAGTAGTAAACCTTCAGCATCACTGGATATGGCCCCCAAACCTCGCCCCCTCAATTTGCTTTTCTTTTTGTAATATATATGTATGTATGTGTATATATATATGTATGTATATATATATATGTACTCATTCAATACAGATAGTATATATACACTCATTCGGACCACAACAGAAGTGTAGGAACTAAAAATCTGTAGCTGTTTTGCTGTGAAATTTTTCGTTGCTAAGAAAGATTTTCAATATTCTGAAGATGTAGAAGTGTTAAATACATGTTCATTTAAATCTCCCTTCTCCCCCCCTTTTTTTTTTAAAGAATAAATGGCTTTCTAAGCTTTTATTTAAATCTGGCTCCAGGTTTTTTTCTTTAACACAAAATCAAAGTCAGTATGATAAAATTTTCAGCAAAATTTTCAGGGTTCATTGTATGAGTATGACAACTTTTGAAGAGGTGTGGAAAAAGTACTTCTGCAACATAAAATGATGCTGACCAATGTTACTCAAATAAAAAAAAAGGAAAGGAAAGAAAAAGAATTTGGATAACATTGAATGCTAATTGGCAAATGAAACATTATGTCTGCATTTTAAAAACTGACCACTTAAAATTTGTTTTGAGGAGCTGGGAGATAGTACAGTATGCTTGGCCTGTGCTTGACCCAAGATTCAGGTTCGAATCTTGGTGCCACCCAGTCCCAGAACTGGGTGGAGCCCTGACAGTCCACTTGCACTGTAGGGGGTGACCTAAGTATTCGCAGCACCAGGAGGCCCAAGCAGCATCACAACTTTAAGCCTTAGTACTGAACCATAGGCCTAGCTGGTCATGAATTGCCCTGTTTGAAAAATACTTTCCTTTCCGTTGATAAACAACTGATCTAATTTGGTGGGATAGTGTGGTGAGTTAGCCTTTGCTTTTCAAAAGGAGAGTTTGGCGTTGGAGTAGCTACGTAGTTAGATATATGAAAACCATTACAAAGAGTTTGCAAATAAACTTAAGGAAAAAAGAAATTGAAAACTGGTCTTTCAAACATACCTAATCATCATTCCTAATGCAAATATCTCTTATAATTACTCTTCTAATAAAGTGTAAACTACGTCTACATAACAATGTTAGTAATAGAATCTTAAAGATTCTCAGGAATTAAAATTTTTTTACAATGTACTATTTGTTGAAACAATGTAGTGAACAATTATGTATGCACAAACTCTCACTTAATTTTAGAGATATAGGGAATTAATATAAACCACTCATTCTTAAAAGCAAAGCATAATCTTATCAAATAAAGAGAAGTAACTTATTTATTTGATATACTTCTTTCTCCCTCTCCCCTATTTCATGTACTTCTAAGTTAAGTTTTAAACTTAACTTAGCAAGTTTGGAATGCTAAGAGTTAAAAAACAAGAAGCAACAGTAACCCCATTTAGATAAGGGGATAGAGGGGTGGAGCAAGGAACAATACACTAAAGTGCTTTTCTTTCACAGATCTTGGTTCAAATTAAGGTTAAATTCCAAAGGAGGATGTGTTTCCCCATATGGAGTCTTAGAGGACATGCCTTTGTTTCCAACTTCCCAGAGAAGATATATGTTACCACAAACAAAGCATTTCATAATAAATTTAACTTTTATAGAGTGACTAATGCCCTGTGGAGATAAGGTAGACTCTCAGTCACCTGTATTTAATCCAGGCTAAAGAAATTATGCCAAGGGCACACCAACTAAACTTTATTCCTTTGGAGAGGATGGCATTTACTTGGTAGGAGGCAGAAAGGGTCTTGGTTTTAAAGGTCTCATTGGAATGACTCTCCCTTCCTCACTGTGAACACAGTTTAACATTTATGTACTTTGGAAGGACAAAGAGGTGAGGTAAGCCTGCCAAAACGTGAACCTGTATTTCTGGGAACCTGTTTGTAGGTCAACTGTTACAAATGTAAGAGAAACTGCAAAGGAGCAGTACATACTAAAAATTTGGGAACAGGTCTGTAAGTGACTTTATGGAAGTTTATCATCTGTTTCTTCTTCCAGATCTCAAGTGAGGTGATGTGATGTTTAATTTGATGAAGACTCGCTTTGGTGGGAAGACGGCACAGCACAGAATGAGACAACTATTTTTTTCCCTGCTAATATATTTGTGCAAATTTAACATTTTAGCCTGGGGATAGACCCAGGATCTCACACAGGTGAGGCATGTCCTTTACCACTGAGTCATTTCTCTGGGCTTGTAAGTTGACAGGCAAAAAATGCTATCTAAAATTTTTTACTTGGGATCTTGTTGACAATAATAATTCATTAATATGATCTCTTCCTTGGAAGAAAGACAATTAAGTTATTTATAGAAATGCATTTTTTCCAGTTTTTTTTCCTTTTACAATATTATTCCCTATTACCAGGGGGCCTACATTTTATGTATTTATTCTTACAAGAGGTCTCTGAATTTGTAAGCTAATTCACTCATCAAATATGTACTTCCTATTATCAAGTAAAAATTCTATTCAACTTAAATGAAGAAGTAAAAATTAGTCCTGTGGCAGGGGGAAGGAATTCCCATTTCAGAGAAGGAAACTAAAGTCTATTTGTGTTAATCGTATCACGCATCTTTCTATATAAAATATTTTATTTATTCTTCTGAATTCATTCTTGATATACAACTTAGGAAATAAATTTAAAATTTAAATAGATGGTACTGTCTTCCTCTAGTTACTAAAATTGGAGACACTGATACAGAAAAAACTTAATTTTAAGTTTTTTGAGAAGTTTTGAAACCTCCTTATCAGTGTTCATGTCTCTAATAATAATTCTAGACAAAATTAAGTATATTATCATATACCAGCTATTGATTTATTATTAGTGTTCAATCATTCTTTTATTTTCAATTAAATACCAAAACAAAAAGAACTCCCTCTGTTTTTTTTTTAACCAGTGATATGAGAAGAAAGCTTTTATAACTCTATGTTAACTGAGGTTTCTCTTTCCAGACTATATAATACCAAATTCAAATTTCAGAAATCAATTAACTATTCAGAGAAGAACACCACAAGGGGGCAGGTGAATCCAGGAAGATCCTAGGTGAGAGGGTCTCAGTATTAGTAATCACTGGTTAAAGGAGGGAAAGGAAATTAGAAAATAATTGTAAATATTTCTTAATAAACATAGGCATTATTCCGGATCAGTCAAGTTAAATTTGTGTAGAATATATCCAAAGACATTAATTAAAATACATAAAAAATAAATAAAAGAAACAGAATGTAGTCACACATAGAAAGATCTTAAGGTCAACAGTATGTTTTTATACCAAGAAAATAAAGTGTGTACTTAAAAAATCCAATGTTTATTACAGAGCAATTAGGGTGTACTGCGAGATAAATTATAGCTGATAGGCAAGGAACCAAATAATTAGATTCATACTTTTACTTCAAAGTGAGCTTAATAGGTAATCTATCATAATAGAAGAATAAATTGAATAGCAGAGCTGTAACAGTTTTTCCCAAAAAATTAATTTCAGAATTTTAGGAAAGATGAAGTTGATTAAAAGGCTATTTTTAAAAAGTCTTCTTTGATTTTCCTTAGAAATTAAACATCCTATAAATATGAGGCAAAAATAATATTTAAAATATTTAAAACTTAGTTCCTTTAAAAATACTTAAAATTGAAGTCAGACACCCTCTGTGACAATGCCAATAATCTCTCCAATGGCCAACATAGATGCATAACTTTCAAGCAAAAGAGCCAGGATCAATTCTACTTAGCATAACTGGAAATTATCACTAGCTTTGCTGTTACACTTCATTGTAAAAGTTCGTTTAGTTATTTACTGTAAGCAAATGTTTTTTACTTTTCATATAATAATAAAGTGGAATGCACATGCTATCATATAGTAGAATACAGAATAAAAAACAGAATAAAATGTAAAGTATTAAGTTTTGTTGTAGTGTTTAGTTTCTAATAATGATTAGAATTTTTAAATGAGTTTTAAAATAACTTATTTAAAATAAATTTATTCAGTGTTCTATAATAGTTCTATGTAGTAACAATGTAGAAGCCATTTCTATTACACATCTATTGATGAGGTCATTTCATAATAGACTTTAGGACAAGCTAAGTTTGAGAACTTGCAATGCCAAGTTGAGTAATCGTTCTGCTCTACTAGATATATTTTGGTTTTGTGATGCCACAGGACTTACAAGTAGCTAAACTATCAAACTATTAAGCCTTTTTATAAAGCAAACTCTGAACCTGAAAGAGAATGTCCATTCACAAGTCTCTTTAGGAAAAGCTAATTTCTCAAACTTATTCACCATGTGTATTTAAATATACATGTATGTGTAATATAGAACTATACTCCTAAACCCATACATATAAAACACAATTAGTTGATGTTATTTTATGTTCCTCTTTTACTTCTTTTTACATTTTCATTAATTATTGTTCTTTTTCTCTTTCTTAATCCCCCCAAAAGTTCAGGGTCTTAATTACATTCTTACCTTAAGGACATAGAGGCAGCTTCTGCAGTGGTTGGAATAATAATGCTTTGATTTGTTAAGTGAAGAGTTGGATGGCTTTTAAAAGCTGACCAGTCCAGGGCTATTTGCACATAGTAGACATTCAATAAATATTTGTTGATTTGATTTATTCTAGGGTAAAGAACTGGGTAACAATTCTTTTTTTCTTCAATGATGTCCTATGGTTGAGCCTGTGTACAATGCATTTATGAGTAAATATTAATGGTCATGGTCATTGAATATGTTTTAGAAAGGAAAGAACTCTAGATCTATGATTGTTATGAATAGCAATGATTGGAAGTATGCTTAATAAAATACTCTATGTAGGTATAAAAATAATAAATGATGGACATCATAAAGTAAGGTAGAACTAAGGAGCATTCTGACAATCTGTTTGGAAACAAAGTGGATACTTCATTTTTGAATCAATCATATCTGAAGGCTTACATTTTTGACTCACTTTAAGGTAAAGAACTTGCTCATTTAAAAATATTAGGGCTAGGGGCTGGAGCAATAGCACAGTGGGAAGGGCATTCGCCTTGCACAAGGCTGACACGGGTTCAATTCCCAGCACCCCATATGGTCCCCCAAGTACTTCCAGGAGTAATTCCTGAGTGCAGAGTCAAAAGTAACCCCTGAGCATCGCCAAGTGTGACCCAAAAAGCAATATATATATAATAAAATATAAATATATATATTAGGGCTAATATTTTGACTATAAAACTTGGCAATCATACATAAACCATATATTTTTGAGATAGGTATAAAATGGTAATGAATTAATTTTTCTTTTTGAGGGGTTAGTTTGGGCCAAACCTGGTGTTTGGGGTTTACCCCAAACTTTATCTGGGGTTTACTCTGGACTTTGTGTTAATGGATCGTTAATGGATCACTCTTAGCGGGGTTTGGGTGAGTGTATATGCTGTTGGGGATAAAACTTGGATCAGCCATATGCCAGGCAAGTGAACAATCCATCCAACCCTATAGTTTTCTTGTCACTTGAGTGGCTGAACTACATAAAACGAGAAACTTTCCTAAATTTGAAGTAAACTTCAATTTTCCCCCACCCCCTCTAGTGTTTGGTGGTGCCTGAGTGTTGCTACCAGTGGAGGTCATGGACCATGCAGTGCTCAGGAGACCATTATGATGCTGGGAACTGAAACGGGGTCAGCTACATGCAAGGCCAAGGCCTTAACCCCATATTATCTTTTAAGACCCCTTTTGAAGACTTAAACTCTACTATCATTCAAAAGACATTACTGAGTTACTTCCTTTTCTTACCACCAGCATTAAAAAATTTTTCTGAGATTTTATGTTAAATTTTGGCTCAAGGCAAATTTATAATACAAGGTTTATAAAAAAAAATCTGTCAAAACATTAAGCTTGATGGCACAAATTTTAGCACCTAATCATAATAGAGATGAAAACATGAAGGTACGAATGAGCACAAATTTGTATTTCTAAGTTTGAAAAAGTCTATTATGTCATATTGATATTCTTTTTTAAATTTATCTTATTGAATCACCATGTGGAAAGTTACAAAGTTCTCAGGCTTATGTCTCAGTTATATAATAATCAAACACCCATCCCTTCACCAGTGCCCATATTCCACCACCAAAAACCCCAGTATACCTCCCACCTCCCACCCCCGCCTGCGTAACTGATAAATTTCACTTCATTTTCTCTTTACCTTGATTACATTCCATATTTCAACACAAAACTCACTATTGTTGTTGGAGTTTACCCCCAAAAAAGACAGCCCTACTGCCAAGGAAGCATTTGATAATTAGTTTTCCATTGCTGAGAATGAAGAGATATGAAGTCCCGATATTCCAAGTACATAACTCTATTTTTTTTCTCCTTCCCACATCACCAAGTTCATGCCTGCTTAATAGTCCTCATAATATGGCTGATGCCACACCACCCAACAAGGAAAAAAACCCATATTGTTATTCTTCTGTGCTCATTTTACTCAACTATGAATGTTCTATTAGGTGACAAAGTGTTTTTATTTACTGATTTCAAAAAGCTGGGAGATCTTAGGATTAAAGATATGATTCCAAGTAAGAACTACTTGCTAGGTTAGATTTTCCCAACAAAAGCTTGTAACATAGAAAATTCTTTTACCTATTCAAGAAAAAATGTCAATACAGGTAGTGTCTTAACCTTTTTGTTGTTGTTGTTGTTGTTGTTACTTTAAGAAAAAAAAATGATTCATTTGGCTCTGTCCCAAATATTTGAGCCCAATTCATTAAAATGATTTAAAGTGTTCTTCATTTTGTTTTTGGGCCAAACCCGGCTGTGCTTAGGGATTGATCCTGGCTTTGTGCCCATTCCTGGTGGTGCTCAGGGGACCATCAGGCAACCATATGTGTTGCTGGAAATTAAACCAAGTTGGCCACAGGTAAGGCAAGAACCCTACCTGCTGTACTATCTCTGTGGTCTGGAATTTAAAATTTTCAACATCATAAAAACAATTTTATTATTTTTGCTTTACTGTTCTTTAATAAAGAAGCTATATTAGCAAATTATAATAATCTTGTTACATAAATCACTACAATTGCAATGAAGATAATTAACTGTGTGTGAGGTGCATACTAGAGAATATTTTAGAAAAAGACTATTTTGAAAACATAATTTGATTAGACACAGCCAGGATAGATTTACGAGAAGATCAAATACTGATTTTTAAAAAAGAAACTTAAAGGTTTTCAGTGCATTTGTTATGGTGGTACAAGTGAAATGCAGTGGTTATTCTATGCTTGGATGTTTAGAAAGCTCTGTAATAACTGACTTGTTTTTTAAAGAATGAAGCCTTCTTAAGGTTTCTTTTTTATTTTAACTTTTTGGGTGGACCATGCCCATCAGTGTTCAGGGCTTACTCCTGGCTCTGTGCTCATGAATCACTCCTGGTGGGTTCTGCGGGACCACATGAGGTGTCAAGGATTGAACCCGGGTCAGCCAGATGGAAGGCAAGCACCCTATCCACTGTACTATCTCTCTAGCCTTCTTTTTTAAAAATAATTTTAATTTAAAAAAATTTTTTGAGTCATACCTGGCAATGCATAGGAGTTACTCCTGGCTTTCCAATGAGGAATTACTCCTGGCAGTGCTTGGGGGACCATATGGGAGGCTGGGAATTGAATTCGGGTTCGCTGCATGCAAGGCAAACACCCTACCCACTGTGCTATCGCTCCAGCACCTCCCTAGCCTTCTTGTTTCTTAAGAACAATTTATATGACAGAAGTGAGTGGAAATTGAAATTATAAATATTATTAGTTATGAAATATTAATTTCTGAAGCAGTAGCTTGATGTGCAATATTCAAGTGCAATTAATTTTTGCTTGTAAATATTTAGAATATAGTTTAGCTATTGAATGAATAAACAACCAGTTAAATTCTCTAAAAATATTCAAAGTAGTCAAAATTCAGCAAACTGATTACTTTTAGAAAATGAAGAATTTCTGAACTTGAAATCATCATTTAGGGTAGATAGCAGCAATATTAGAAGGCATCTGACTGCCATATTTGTTTTACATGTGTATATATACTTGCCTTCTACTTTGGTGTTTGAATTCTGACACTCTGGGTTAGAGAGAGCAATCAGTTATTACTGTTGTTTAGTGAATATTTTAATAGCTTTTGGGGGGTAGTCTGTTTTTTTTTTCTTTTAGGGAAGGATTACACACAGCAGTGCTTAGCAGCCATACCTGGCTTTCTAAGATCATGAAACCATTTTTAACTTTATCATAAGAACAAAATCTCAAACTTGGTATTATATCAAATCAAAATTTAACTCTTACATAAGAAACTGACTTTAAGGGGCTGGGGAGATAATATAGCAGGTAAGGTGCTGACCCGGGTTTGATTCCCACCCCAAGTTCTTGAGGAGTGATGTTTGAGTGAAGGATAAAGAGTAAGCCCTAAGCACAGCTGGTGTGGCGGAAAAAACCCAAACTAAAAAGAAAATCTAGTGAAATGGACTTAAAAAGTAAAAAAAAAAACCCTCCCTAAAATTATGTTTAGAAGTTAACATATTTAGATATAAATAATATTCCACCTGGTAATTTGTCAGGTGCAAGATAATTTGTCATAATGGTATATTCTAGTGTTGTGTGTTTTTAGAAAGATAGGTCACACATTGTTTATAAAAAAGTTTGAAAATTCAGGTTTTAATCATTAAACAAGAATCTCTATTCGTCAAGTATTTACCTGTGCAAAGGAATATAAACAAGATTGAATCCATGATCTCCAGAAGCTGCATGAAATGGGATATATTATAGGAATATCCAAACAAGAGGAAACCTAATAAATACCCTCATGGAGATGAAGTCAGGGTTAGCGCGCATATAGAAGAGAGATTACTGTGACTGGGTGGTGGGGTGGGGAATTAGGGAAATGTAGTGGTGGAATATAAGTGTTCTTGAAGGATAAATTGGATTTAAACACATGAAGATGGATTTGACTGAGTAGAGGATTAAAAATGGCAAATGAATTAAACAATGAAAATATAGGGTAGGCATTGAAATGAATAGTGTGTCTGAAGTAAAGAATCAAAATCTATCTTTAGTGTGTGTGCATAGTTTTTTGTTGTAATCTGAATGAAAATTTTATTGTAATGTGAATGAAAATTTTCTTACCATCTATATAAGCAAAATTTTCATTGATTTCTTGCCATCTATTTGAAAGCAAAATAATGCTTCAGAACTTTGATGTATGATTTGGGAAACTGACTCCTTATTAAATCTAATATGGCCCCCAAAATATTCCTAAAATCTAAAGATAAGAACACACATATATCATTCATTGATTCAATAAATGATAGAGTCACTATTTATCTTACTGCAAGTTAAACAATAATAGGTATTACATGTAGTTTTAAATAATGAACCAATTCTCTTAAAAACATTGTTGTAATTCTTACCTATAGAAGCAGAAATAAAATGATTAGTTTTATATGACTGATATTTTAATTACAGGAAACAATTTTTGAAGTTTCTAATTTCCAGTTGACAAACAAGATTATATATCCACATTTCTCTGTCACCTTATAATACGATCACAGTGTAAAAAAAATAAGATGCAAACAGCAAACTTAAATTTGCAAAGTGAGAAGACTATGATGTAAGATAATACCAGAGAATAAATTCAAGTAAAGAATAAGTCTTCAGAGTAACACTGAGGCCTGTCAGTCTGATTATTATGTAAACTACATTATAAACTGTATTTGAATTTTCTCCACTAGATATGCCTTCAGAATTCGTTTATGAGTTTGAGGAGAAATTCTGTCCACTCTTATTTTTTTGGGGGGGTCACACCTGGCGATGCACAGAGGTTACTCCTGGCTCATGCACTCAGGAATTACCCTGGTGGTGCTCAGGGGACCATATGGGATGCTGGGAATCAAACCCAGGTTGGCCGTGTACAAGGCAAATGCCCTACCCACTGTGCTATGGCTCCAGCCCCTTATTTTTTTTGTTTATTTATATATTTTTGGTTTTGAGGCCACTTGCAGCTGTACTCAGGGCTTTTTCCTGGCTCTACACTCCAGGATCACTTCTGATGGACTTGAGGGACCATGTAGGATGCTCGGAATTGAACATGATCAGCTGTGTGCAAGGCAAACACCCTCCCTTACGGCTGTGCTATGGCCCCAGCCCGTGAGTCCCCTCTCTTTTAGTCATGTAGCTTTAGTTTCAAAAAAGTATGCCTAGACAACAAAATAAAGCTTAGAGATTTCGAACAAAAATCTATCTTTAGCAAGTGTATGCATAGTTTTTTGTAGTTATTGCTGCTATTTTTGGGACCACATCTGGCGGTATTCAGAGTTTATGCTGGCTCTGCCCTCAGTGTTCACTCCTGGTGGGGCTAGGAGGACCATATGGGATGCTGAATATTGAACCAGGGTAGGCTTCGTGCAAGGCAAGTGCCCTGCCTGCTGTACTGTTGTCAGGCCCATGTGTACATAATTTATATGTTCTGTCTGGCATTATTAGGAGGATCTCCCTAAGCAACAAAAAGTTGTTGGCATGGGAAGGTTAGATGAGACAAAGTATATCTCCTTCCTGGTACATTTGGCAGCTCTCACCTTTTCAAATATTATGTAATTTTGATTCCTCTACTTTAGGCTAAGTCCCTGAGTTTTAATGTAGGGAGGCATTTTGAAGTCTCTGCTATGGTAGGTATGACTCTGAAATAAAAGTCACTGATTAATTTAATTTTTCTGAGGTGCACCTTAACTTATTATTTAGTTTTACATGCATATTATGAAGACTACTTTGAGGGAACAGGTGAAGTGAATAGGTGAGAGCATTTTCCTTGTTCAAAGGCAAACAAATCATATGTTTTAAGTTGTGAAGCCAGAAATGTTGATTGCTGTTTTCTGTCTTGCCTCACGTGGAGCCTGTGCAGAAAGTTCGTTAGCTAGAGCTTAACAACACAATGGCTAAAGGAATGGAACTAACCACACAAATGTTTAAATTCCACGCCAGATCCCTAGCTACAACAGAGAAGAAAGTTCAAACAACAAAAACAGAGTTGCAAGGTCTGAACTTGTGTGTCACGGATACCTCTTACTCATCACCAGGCAGTTCTTATTCAGGGCAACGGGACCCTCCCAAGCAACACGGTTAATTGAATGGTTCTGAATCTTTTGGCTGCAGATAAACCAGAGTGACACATGGCTCATAAGTCAAACATTTCATTTTAGACAGCTGTTGGTTTTCTTGCCCAGTCTAATTGGGATTATTCAATCATTTTCTTTGAATGAAAACTGTTTGTAGTTACGGTAGAGACAAAGAACTGCAATTATGGATCTTGGAAGGTTAATTCATTATCTACTAAATTGAATCATGTATATAAGTGAGACTGTCCAGAGTATTTTATGAGCAGTATAATTATATATTTGCATATTTATGTATGGCAGTGTGTGTGTAAAAGTGGAATAACATTTTATCCTAAGTATTGTTTTCTGCTTCGATGGAACATGAAACCACATATGTAAGCAACTAAAAATACTGGCTAAAAAATGTCAACTCTCTCTCTCTCTCTCTCTCTCTCTCTCTCTCTCTCTCACACACACACACACACACACACCTAATGGTGATTAAGGGACCAAGTAGTATCAGGGATCAAACCTGGTGCTCAGGCATGCAAAGCATATGCCTCAGTTCTGTAAGCCATCTCCAAAGCCTGCATTAATATGTTGGAAAGTTGGCAAGGAATATGTAGAGGCCAAAACCTGGGTAAAACTGGAAACTTTGAATGATAGGCATGAAAGACCTTGAAAACATTTGCTTGATGATATGGATGAAGCTGAAATTTGGTTTCATTGCCATTTCCTGGAATAATAGAAGGGGCATGAGAAAAAAGTACAGGGCGCATCCAGGAGAGAATTTTTACTCTAGCTCTGAATGAAGATACAAAGGAGAACTTCTCCTCTGACTCCTTCAACCACAATCTATCCCTCCTTTGGATTTTTAACTCATTTAAATTGCCCAATAATATTCAATAAGGATTTTAAACTGCTCTAAGTTTACCCTGTTTGATACCCAACACCACAGAGCACCTTCAGCACTGTCAGATGTAGCTCTGGAGTCCACCAAGCAGTGCCAACTGTGGCCTGGGTACACCCTGCATGGCAGGGTCAGAGCAGCACCATACCTCAGGTCCCTGCATTGAACCACTGGCATAGTTTACTAAGCAGTGCTAGGAGTGGTTCCTGGACCCTCTGAAAACCAGCTGGAAGACTTCCCCTGAAAAGAAATAAGGAAAAAGAAATGTCGTGGCGGAAATAATGGCAAAATATTTGAGATATTAAAATGATCAGAAGAATGAGCAAATTTAAAATGTGTAAGAAAATAGAAAAGGTCTTGAAGATTGAGGTATAAACAAGATATTATCAAAACAACCAAATGGATTTGGGTATGATTAGAATATAACCATCAGAAATTAAAAAAAAAACTATCATTACAAATGCAAACCTCACAAATTTGGATAAGTATTTGTTAAGAAGTCTCAGGGAAGGATTGAAACAGACAAGTAGAGGACAAAGATTCCAGGGCAGAGAACAGAGAGGTTAACTGATGGTCCAGAGTGTCAGATCATCTCCTCCCTTGGAGGTATCTGCTAGTTTTGGGTGAAAGCGAGACCTGGGCTTTTTTTCTTGTGGAAGACAGACAAACCATTCGAGCTTCGGGCAATCTTGCAGCAGTGCAATGACAGAGATTCAAAGGGCTTGAAACACATGCTGGCTTCCTTTTTAAAAAACCTGACATGGGGCTGGAGAGATAGTACAGTGGGTAGGGCGTTTACCCTGTATATGGGTGACTTAAATTCAATCCCTGGCATCCCATATGGTCCCCTGAGCATTGCCAGGATTAATTCCTGAGTTCAGAGCTAGGAATATGTCTTGAGCAAACTGGGTGTGGCCCCCAAACAAAAACAAAATCTTGGCAAATTAAGAGCTGTCCTGAGTGAAAAGTTAAAAGAGCTTGTATGAGGGCCAAGGGACCCTTGAGTTCCAACCTCATGGACTCCCAAGCACTGCTGAGTGCAGTCCAAATGACTCAGTCATAACAGCATCTCTTTGCTGAAATCTTAGGCCTGCACAGCTGAGCAAAGTATAACCAAGAACAGCCTTTAAGTTTTACTTACCACATCTGGAGAGTCCCTTGCCCCCACCTGCCCAAAGCTTTAAGAATATCTAAAAGGGCCTTACTCTAGGTCTCAATCTCACTATTGAGGGTCCTAGGGAGCTATGTGATAGGAGAGGTATATAGAGAAAACTGTGTTTTACTAAATCTGCATCCCAGATTCAATTCAGCACAGTTCTTGATGATTAAGACAATCACCTTACACTCAATCTTCCCAGGAAATGCTAAACCCTCTCTGGAGGAAGACAAAGTCATCTGGAGGTTCAGGGTGTCTTCGATTCATTCAATAACTAGCAGGCATGCTAAGAGAGATGACCACCCATCTAAAGACCACTGAACAAAGAGACAGCACAGAATGATACACTATTCCAATGTCAGAGTCATTAGACATGGTCTTAAAGTAACTATCACTAGTATGTTCAAGAAAATAGAGTCAAAGGCAGACAATGAGTATTTCACTAGCTAATTGAAATTTAGCTAAACAAACCAATAAACAAGCAAGAGGAAATGGTAGAATACAGAAACAGAAATTAAAGAGTGAAAAATAGATTTAATAGCAAAAGTAGAATCAATGAAATGAAAAGTAATTCTGTATCACTGTCATTCTGTTGCTCATTGATTTGCTTGAGCGGGCACCAGTAACATCTCCATTGTGAGACTTGTGACGGTTTTTAGCATATTGAATACGCCATGGGTAGCTTGCCAGGCTCTGCCGTGCGGGTGAGATACTCTCGGTAGCTTGCCAGGCTCTCTGAGAGGGGTGAAGGAATCGAACCCGGGTCGGCATGTGCAATGCAAATGCCCTACCTGCTGTGCTATCATTTCAGCCCGAAAGGTAATTAAAAACATTAAGATCTAACACATAGGAATAAGGTATGAGGAATGCAGAAGAGGATAAAGGAGCTATATAGGAACATAGTGAAAAGATTAACATATAATTAGAGTCTTCGAAGGAGGGGTAATAAGAAAGTTCTCAAAGATTTTTTTCTCAAAGATTTCCTAAAACTGACAGAAGATACCAAGACAAAGTTTCAATAAATTCTATGAACTTGTTATACTACAAAGACCAGAAAAAATCCTAACAAGTAATTAGAGAAAACAGACTTTATTTTCAGAAGAACAGTAAGACAATTTCAGAAGACGACTGATTTCTCATTTGTGAAGAAGGGAGCTAGACACATTATACAAGTTACAGGAAAGTTTTCACGTTTGGCCATGCCTAAGTAATGGATCACATTTACCGAAAACTCTCCTTGCCACACTCCAACATAAATATCCCCACAAACCCCCAAAACAAAACAGTAACAAAAAGTAACAGTGAAAATATATGGGTCAATGGGTTTTTAGACTTTGAACAAGAGGTAATATGGCAGGATTCCTGAGGAAAAGGAAAAGGAATAGGAGAGCCCAGTGGTGGGAGCAAGAACGAAAACAGAGTCTCACATTCTCCCCGAGTTACAGTTACACAGTCACTGAGAATCTGTGGGAGGAACGTTCATTGGTTTGAAGAGTAATGGAAGGAGAGGGCGCTAAAGAACTGTTCTAGTTTTCCTCAGACTTCCTTTGAGTACTATGATGCACATTTCTATGAGCAAAGTACCCAGGCCAGGATAGGAGTCACCAAACAATGACCAAAATATCTAAGTAGAGTTACTTCATACCACACTGGACATCAGGTAGAAGTAGATTTTTCAAATTTATGCAAAAATTAGTGCTGAACTAGAGGCACTAGGGTCTATAAAGGCTTAAAACAGCCTAATAGGAATCAAACTGTATGAAATAATATAACTCTTCCCTCCTACTGTATCACTGTTATCCCGTTGTTCATCGATTTACTCAAGTGGGTACCAGTAATGTCTCTATCACACTCAGCCCTGAGATTTTAGCAGCCTCTCTTTACTTGTCTTTCCCAACGATTTGGAGGCTCATTCAGGGTCAGGGGAATGAGACCTATGGTTACTGTTTTTGGCATATCGAATACGCCATGGGGAGCTTGCCAGGCTCTGTAGTGTGGGCGGGATACTCTTGGTAGTTTCCCGGGCTCTCCGAGAGGTATGCATATATGTTTTACTGTATTTTGGGATATGAATACACGATGGGGAGCTTGCAAGGCTCTCCTGTAAGGGCAATAGACTCTTGATAGCTTCTCAGGTTCTTCAAGAGGGAGAACAAGGCTATTACATGTTGTGCTGCCGCAAAGCTTCCGGGAGCTTGGTCTTATACTCTCTGGATGTTGGTCATTGTTGGGATTACACAGAGCCGGGGGGCAGTTTGTGGGTGTGGCTGCTAAGCTACTGGAAAATGGGGGGTCTGGGTGGAGAAGGCTTAGTCCCAATCCGAGCAAGCTTGGAGATCTCAGCCCCGGGTCGCACGCACGTGAGTTCCTTGCCAGTCCCTTCATGCTTGAGGCTCGTCCAAATGTGTGGAGAGTGGCCTTGAGCATGGCTGTGGCTGGGTTCTGGAGGTCTTCAACTGTCAAGGCTCTGCTTGGGGCAGGGAGGGAAAGGTAACCTGTCCCTTCTGAGGGGCCTAGATGAAGACAGCTAGGCACGGGGGGCAAGAGACTCCGCATTGCTCTCTTCCGGGAGCTTGATCTTATAGTCTCTGGATGTTGGCCGTTGGCGGGATTACATGGCGCGGGGGGCAGTTTGTGGGTGTGGCTGCCAGGCTACTGGAAAATGGGGGATCTGGCTGGAGAAGGCCTAGTCCCAATCCCTCCTACAAAGCACAAAATATTTTAATGAATAATAAAAACTAACCAATAAAATAAAGCGTATCTATGTATTTTATGATTGCATCCATAAAAATTACCAGGTATGCAAAGCAGGAGAATACAATGTATGATAAGAAAAAGAAAACCACTAGAAAAACACACCTGGATATCAGAATAAATAAGAACATCAATGTAATTTTTATACAATAAAATTTATTAAATTTTATTGTAATGCTATTTACAATAATATTAATGATATTTTTAATATTCCAGAGAAAATATAAAGCATGAGAAAACTAAAGATATATATTAAAGCAATGAAAAAGAATCCAACTTCAACCTTAGGAAATGAAAAATATATCTTCAAAGAAAAATGCTCTGGATACGACTATGAATACATTAGATTATGCAAAATAAAAAAATTAGTAAATTTGAAGACAAAATAACAGAAATATCATCCAAAATGAAACAGAGGAAAAATATATTGGAGAAATATGGGCTATGTATGAATGAGCTGTAGGACAATTTCAAGCACATTAATACATATCGAATAGTAGATCTAAAGGGAGATAAACAGAGTTGGGGGGATAAAAAATATTGGGGAGAATGACTGAAATGTAGAAACGTTCAACAGATTTAAAACCAGTTCACAAAGTTCAACAAAACACAAGCACAGACACATGCAGAAATCTAACCCATATTACATCATAATCAACATAGTTAAGACTAACAACAAAGGGAAAATCTTTAAAGCAGTCAGAGGTCATAGAGTATTGAGAACTACAGTGAGAATGACAGCAAGAACAAAGTAAGTCAAAGAGAGCTGAGTAGTGTCTTGAAACATACTTAAAAATAAAAGCAAAAAACTGTTAACCTAAAATTTTCACTGAAGGCAAAATATCTTTCACACCTATAAAAGCTGAATTTATCAATCACAGTCTTGATTACCATAAATCACAAATTAGTTCTTGCAAAAGGAAAATGCTAAACACATGCCAAATATGATGTACTTATGTAATAAATCTCCTTGAAAGTAGTTAACTACTTAAGCAAAAATTCTATAACCATGTATATAAAAGGAACTAAAATGCATGATTTTAACATTACAAAGCTCTTAATAATATTTTTTATCAAGTAATATGAGTTTAGCAATGACCAGTTTTTGAATCTTGGCCCCCAAACAGCTACTCTCACCCTGAACCTGTTTAAGTCATGTATGTTAAGTTTTCAATTCTAAGTTCATTATAGGTACAAAGTTTGTTTGTATTTATATTTTCATGACTAGATAATCAAACACAACAGAAGCAGTGTTTTTAGATTCCAGTACTGGTTACAGCAATATTCTCTTACGCAGATCTTATAGAGTAGAGGAGGTTCGTCGAAGTAGTATATTTGAATCAATCTATTACTTACTTGTAATTATTTCTTGGGTTTGGAATCACAACTGGCTGTGCTTGAGGCTTACTCCCAATAGTACTTGTGGGATCTGGCCATTCCAGGGTCAAACTTAAGTTTTCTGTAGGTAAACCATATTCTCTGGAACTATTAATTAGGTATCCTGCATAAATCTATTATTTTTTAATTAAGATAATTTGATCTTAGGTTCTAAACATATTAATAATAAACACCAGTTTATTATTTAATATTTCATCACTATTTATTTTATATTCACATAGTTTTGAAGGATTGGAGCAATAGCACAGCGGGTAGAGTGTTTGCCTTGCATGCAGCCAACCTGGGTTCGATTCCTCTGTCCTTCTCAGAGAGCCCGGCAAGCTACCGAGAGTATCTCACCCGCATGGCAGAGTCTGGCAAGCTACTCGTGGTATATTCGATATGCTAAAAATAGTAACAACAAGTCTCATCATGGAGACATTACTGGTGCCTGCTCGAGCAAATCAATGAGCAAGGGGATGACAGTGAAACAGTGATACAGTGATAGTTTTGAATATAACAACCCTCTTTTGAAAGACTTACTTGGTTTTTAGATCACATTCAGTGGTGCTCAGGGGACGATGCGGTAGCACAGAATTAATAGGGCCTCTCTAAGGCAAATCTACACTCCAGGTTTTTGATATTTCTGTCCCAAGAACATATAATTATAAATTTAAGATCAGTGTGTAAGAGCTGCATTGGAATGTGTAGGATATGAATTCAGAGATTTTATGTGAATAAAACAGTAAACACATACTTAGGGACTCTTAGGGACTGGAGCAGAATATAGCCAGTAGGGCACATGCCTTGCACATGGTCCACCTGGTTAAATCTGGAATCCCAAAATGATCTCTTGAGCTTCAACAGGAGTGATTCCTGAGCACAGAACCAGGAGTCAGCCTGAGCACCGCCAAAGTATGGCCAAATACCCCCTCCTCCTTTGTCCCCCCCAAGCCACCCAAAAGATAATACATATTTTGGGAAGTAAGTATGTGCTTTAAAATGTACCTATGTTAATACTGAGATAATAAACTGACTGTTTCAAAAATATTCTTATATCCCATAATTCTATATTTAGAAAATAGTAAAATTTAAAATGTATTGATTCTATAAGGAAATATCAATATATACAGTGTTGTGTTTCAATGATTCTCAGAGGTATATATTTAGTGCAGCCCAATTCTATCTAAAAATCCTTCATTAAAAAAAGTCAACTTTTATAAGTCCAATTTAAGGTACATAATATAAAAAGAAAATAAAGCTTTTTCAAAAAATAGTTATTCTAGTAAAAGGATTACAAAAGGTTTGGTAACTTGAGATGCTATTCTGGAACGTATGCCTCTAGTTCAAATGTGCAAGCTCTAACTTAACAAATGTTTAAAATATTTGAGTTTTTAAAACAGTGCCAAAATAAACCACATCTTTTCTAGAGATGACATATTTAGCTAAGCACAAGCAATATAAATCTTTCAACCATTCCATGTATTTGTTTAAAAGCCTCAGAAAACCATGTGCATTTCTAATAAAACATGAACAAAATACTGAAATCACTAGAGCCTAACAGTTGACTTATAAATCAATTTTTTAAAAGGCAAATGTATTTGTCTGTGTAGATATATATTTATATGTATAAATATGTCAATAAAGAGATGAGTTGCAAATAACAGTTATCAACAGCAAATGATGTCATAAAAATTTGAGTATATTATTGTAAGGTTGTTGATAAGAGTAGATTAAAAATACAGGAGAGAAAAGACTGAAAATAATCAAGGGCTGTGCAAATTTGTTTTATGTTTTCTGTCCTTTGAACTATCCAGTTTATAAGGAAAAGTATATTATGTTACTCTAAAACTCAAATTGAGATTACAGCAAACTCTAGGCAACAGCTCTGAGAATTGGAATACTTTTCGAGGTGTATTATTAATGATTACATGTATAAGGAACTGATCTTTACTGAAGAAAGCTATTCAACACAAAAGAAAAAGATTTGAAACATTGTTGGTGGACATACTTTAAGAAATCAATTAGTAATAGCTGATTACATTTAATTCTAATACAAAGCATTTGTAACTTTTTAAGATGTCTCATTTGGAGAGGATGTAATAATTTGGGGAAGATGACCTATACTGAATAATAGATGTTAGGATTGTTATATAAATTTCAATTTGTAATATTAAATTCAATGAAAGTTGTATATATGAATTATAAGCAACGGTTCCTCTAATTTGACATTTTAGGCATGAGATGCTTGGAAATTGCAAATGTTTTTGTGCTATATTTTGTTTTTTATTAGACTTCAAACAAAGTAGCTCAAGAAAGTTTTGTCGGTCCTTTAGAGTAATAGGAACCGTATCTCTCCACTTACCTACATGATTTGAAAAGTGCTGTTCTTTCACATAGGAACCTGTCAACCGCCTTAATTAGACTTCAGAGAGGCTTCCATAAATGATCAAGCTAATTCAGATTTCTATGTTTTCATAGTCACTGGCTTAGGAGATGCTGTGATTCTCCTTTCTCCTGAGAAAATCCAGTTAGTTATTTCTGTAAATTCCCTGTTATTATTATATTTTCTTCTATTACTGATAGTTAAAAAAATATATCATTGTAGCCAGAGATGTAGCTTATTGATACAGTACATGTATGAGGTGGCCTGGATCTGATTTCCAGCATCTTTTCCTCAAGATTTCATAAAAATGATTAAAAGAAGGCAGTAATGAGTATGTTCTAGATTTGAATTCAGTGGGCTGATTACAATTCCTAGTAATTTAATGTATTAAAAAGGCAAAAAATACTTTGTTAAGCATTCTAATTATTCTGTCACCATATGATAAAGCCCTAACATTTTCCCGCAGAATAAATACAAAGAAATTTCTAATGTAGTAAGAAATAATGGCACAACAAATTATTGTATGGTAGTCCTGAAAGTAGGCAATGGCAGGTAATTTAAATATTAAAGATGAACTAAAACAATCATATGGACTTAGAAACTTTCCACTTGTCCACAAAATTTTTATTAACTTAATTGTTCCTTGTCTATTTCACCTTATTCCAGGAACAATAATTTCTACTTGTCTTTCATCTATTCAATCTAAAAAGATAATGATCACTTCTTAGGGCCAAACAGATAAGTCATTAGTTTTACTCATAATTGTATGTACTTGGAAGCACTACTATAACTTTAAAATATAATCTCCTAGAAAAAATGTATGGCAGGTTTGATTTTTATAAGTTCTTATATTTTATTATATATATTATGCACTGGAGTACTTTCTTTCACAACAAAAACTGAAATTTAAACATAGAGAATCGAAATGAATACTTAACATGTTGCATGACTTCTTGTCTTGTAGGATAGACGTAAGTTAATTTTCAAGTCAAAAGTGCCCCAGCCTATTAGACAAATTTGGCAATTTCGACAGCTTAAGTAAGATTTTAGATGCTTATTCAAATCCCAAAATAAAAAATACTGACAATATGAATTTAGGAGTACACATTATCAATATCCTCTTTTTATTAAAAAGGTTGAATTATCTGATTTGTAATAAACAAAAATTATACACTGATTAACATAATTTTAATGAACCAAAATCTTGTTAAAGCAAAATGTGCCTTTAATTATTAGCAGCTATACTTAATATCTGTTAATACTAACAAGGACTATATGTATGCATTGGAGAAAAACTATTATGTCTGATCACTTCTATTAATTAATAGCTGTATTGGAAAAAAAAGTATGTATTTGAAATTTTGACCTAAAACAGTGGATTAAGGTTTAGACAGTATTTACTTTGCTGCATTTTGATTCAGAAAGGGCCATATGTGAGATATGATCTTGAGCAACTTTACGGTCTTGTTGCAATACTCTTTCAGGAAAAAGAGCCATATTAAATACATTGAGATAAAATAGTTACCAAAAAGTTGCAACTTTCTACCTACCCAATTGGTAAGACTGTGGTTAATACATTTGGATAAATAACTCAAGTCAGCAGCAAAGTAGTTAAACATTTGTGATTTGATTTTATCTCAGTTTGGAATGTGGTTGAAGTGTCCCACTTCTAACAACTGTTTGCTAAGTTAAGGCTTTAGTGTTTACACAGTGTTGAATGGAGCAGCCTGGTCACCAGATGTGATCGCTTCCCCAGACTGTCGTTTTTTTTCAGTCAGATCACTGTCCTCACGGTCCCGGTTCCAACCTTCTTCCTCAGGACGTCCACCAGTCTTTCCAGCCTGAGTTGGGGGAAGGGAGGTGAGAGGAAAAAAAAGAATAGCAAAGTGTAAGCACTGTTAGGAATGTCTGGCTGAAAAAGGAGAGTATTTGCCTGTGACCAAGCAGGCAGCCCTGGTTGTCATGTTAAGAAACAAAGCATTACTGAAAGCAACAGACAGTGTTAGAGTGCCAAGTATTTGAGGTTAAAAAGCAGCAACAACACAAACTTTAACCCAGATATTCAGATTATGTCAGCAGTAGGTGATACATGCAATATATAAGATAATTATTTCAATATGTACCTACTTGAATTAAGGTTGTGCATGAATCATTTACTATGCAGTGCCAGGATGGCATATTAAACACAGAGCTGTTGCAACTGCTTTTACCTAAAGGAGTAATACCTAAAGGAGTACATGTCTCAGTGCAGACATATTATCAACTGTATACTTGTTATTCAACTAAAACAGCAACATCCTGGCAAACTGTACAACTTGTAGATTTAATCTCCCCCCTTCCAACTTGCTGCCCCCATCAAGTCAGCTGATTAAAATAAAAATATTAGGTGACAAGGTAGAAAAAGTTATTATCTCAGTGGTGTTAAAATAATTTAAGTATAAAATTATTTGATACTAATAAAAGTAGACTTTCTGTACTACATTTAAAGGTTACTATTTCTAAGTATAAGCAAGTGAGGAATTATATATATATATATTTTTTGTTAAAGCAACATGATTTTAGAAACCCATTTGTCAGTGTTCTTAGACTACTCTCGGAGGAATATCAGAATGACGTTCATCAGTGAGCTTTTGCTTCATCAAAAACGAGGTAATCAGACCACTGATGATTTTTTCCCTTTATTTTACTTAGTGAAAGCATAAAATCTCAACCCAAATTTTTCTTGATGCTATACAGAAAGAAATCTTTCTTATAAGTACACATCATATCCAGCAGTTTTCAAATATACAATCTTCCTTCCTCAAAGTCTGGTGAGCGACAGGGTCTAGTCTGCTCCAGCTTGCCTCATTTATATGGATCCATGCATGAGGGTTCTTCAAAAATAAACACTGCACAGAGCAAGATGCTAAAGGAATACGGGTACTATTAGGGTCATACACACTGGTTTAGATGGAATAATCCGTTGCAATCCTACACTGAAGATTAGCTCTAGTTAATTGGAAGATTTTTGCATACATTAAGAGTTCCATTAACAGAAAACGGGTATATAAAACAAAATAATTCAGTGCTTTCAGAAATGTAATGATGTTCAGCATAAAGAGGCAATCAACTTTTTTAAGCTATAAATTTATTACATATAAATTAAGCAAAAAACAGCTTCATACTGGTGTAGATTCACTAGATAATCAACTGTATTCGGAGATGATTCTGTATTAGTTGGACTTTTCTTAGTGATAAATACTAGTACTGTTTATATATTTTGAATATCATGATTCATAGTATTACATAAATCCTTTAAGCAAAGTTTCACTAACTTCACCAACTTGAAGGAGAGCAAAAAGGTCAGTGTGGTATTCAGTGTGTTGTTAAAATATGAAAATAACTTGGAATCAACTGCTAACAAGTGACTCTCAACTTGTTGAGAGTAGATACCAACCAACAAGAAACTGATGGTATTTTTCTAAATATACTGTAAAAATTAGAAAGTAATACTTTCAAATCAGTTAAATATTTCCCCTTCTCACTAGACACTGCTAATTAAGAACAATTCTCATGATGTTCAAATAAACCTGCCTCTTTAGACTTCTTATCTTTACAAGCTTTGAATCAATGGAGTCCCAAATTACTGTAATGATTTGCGTTTTCCTTCTATTTTTTACCATAGGCTCTTCTTCTTTTTGCTTCATTTTTATACATTAGGGCATTCTCCCACTTAGAACTCATATCTTGCAAAGGTAAGAGGTTAGGAGGAAATACTTAAATACTATGTTTTGCAATGTTTCTTCTATATTTGAACAATTACTAGATTAACGACATTCTCCGTTTATCCAAGTTGAATGATTTATGAAAATTTGATCTCAAAAATGAGAAAAATGTCAATTACTTAATTTTGCAAAAGCTTACTGACTCCTGAAACACAATGAAGAACCTATTTCTTCCTGCAAGGAAGGGTATACACCTGCCAACTGCGGATTCTGCCAACAGGAAGGCAGGCTTGTGTCTGCTGAGCACCTTGCAGGATTTGCCTGGAGGCTATTCTTTACTGTCTAAATCAATAACCTGCCTTAAAACATTATGTAGCTCACTAAAATGGGCTTCAATTGCCTTCCCCACTACTCAACAACAGCTCCCCAAGATTTCATGAAAGAGGGAAAGGGTTAGGGGTGGGATTAGAATTTTACTATTTTAAATAAGAGTAAACTGAGCACAGATAGACTTTTTATACGAAGTTCTGAGGCAAACAGACAAATCTGGATCACATTTTCTTGTTTTTCGTTCAAAGTTACTTCCTCTAGGGTGTGAAGTAACAGAAGGCTACTGATTTCAGATTACTGGTTTATGGATTATATGTTTTAATTATTTCATTAAATTCTTTTCCTTATGTTCTTACTCAACTCGAACTGAGTGTTTGCTAGTGTAGTTCATCTGTGATTTTAGTTACACACTAGAAGAAAGCAAATTGATGACATTGCACATAACTAGGGAATAATAGTTTCAAGCTATTATGTGTTGTGAAATATACCATTATATTTGAAAAATGCCATTATATTTTAGACAGAAATTTTATTTTCAACTGTGTTTCAGCATTCAGAGTATCTACATAACATCTGCGTACTAAAATGGACTATATAGCTTTCCATCAAGTATATGAACCACACTTTCTATTTACCCAGTTTTTACTTTTAATGAATTAATTCTGCTATATGTTTTGAAAGGCGAGTGATAATGAATACTGTGTGCTAGGGATCTGGAGAAAGAATTTATAAACTAATTTCTAACTCTGTGGAGGAGAGATTATTTGTTGACAAAACCAAAGCATTTTGATCATAGTCAAACTGCTAGTGAATCACAGAGCTGGGAGGCAATCCTAGGTTTAATGATCATATTCCTCATAGATCTGATGTGCTACATTGCTTCCAAAAGTATGGCAACTTTTAAGGCTTATCTCTGAATTCTTGTGGAACTGAAATACTCTTATTGATAAGATAATAGTATTTCAAAGTCACAAGAAGGAATTAAAACAGGGAAAAACCTTTATTCTCATCAACTGAATTACACTGAAATAAAAATGTCATTGTAGATTACATTTTTGAAAGCAAGTTTTAGATTTGCTATTTTGAAAGTAGAATTTTTCTTGGCTACACATTTCTTTTTCTCCAGAAAAAGCACTCCAACTATTTAGGCAATGAATAAGTCCAATCAAACATATCTACATTTAAAATATTTTAAAAGGAGAAAATAATAAAAGAAATTCAAAAGCGATAGGTCACAATTATTTCCACAGCAGAGAAGACAAAAAATAGCCTTTAAAATGTTTCACTACTGGTAGAAAGAACTCTATAAGAATCAAACAAAATACCAAAACAAATGACCCCATCAAAAAATGGGGAAATGATGAAAAGAAGACATATGACAGACGAAAAAATGTTTTAGGGAAATGCAAGTCAAAACAATGAGATATCATTTTGTACTAAGAACAAAGCAACCAATATTGGAATGCATATGAGTGAAAAAGAACCCTAATTCATTGCTGGGGCAAGTACAGCCTGGTCCAACATTTTGGGAAACAATATGGACAGAGCTTCAAAAAACTAGAAATTGAGCTTCTATAGAATCCAGCAATTCCAAGGGCCCCAAAACTCTATTCAGAAGAGGTATTTGTGCTTCGATATTCACTGCAGTGGATATAGTGCTATATTTACAGCACTATTACCCCCAATCTGGTAATAATGGAAGTGTCCAACTTCAGACGAATGATTAAAGCGATTTTGATACAAACATGCATGTGCAACAGAATACCACTCAGCTACAAGAAAATATGAAGCCATACAATTTATACCTATGGGACTGGATCCAGAGAGTATCATGCTGAGTGAAGTTAGAACAAGAGGAATAAAATAAAATATGACGTCTCTACTATCTGGGACATAAACAAACATAGTAAAGGAATAACAAATACTCAAAGGTAACAGAGGCTTAGAACAGTTTTTTTTGTAGGAAGCCGACCATGGGGGTGAAGGAGGGTAAGTAGAGGGGTAAGAGGAGAGGGCACTGGGAAACAGTGGAGGGCAGAGGGTGTGGTGCTGGAATGATTTATACAAAAATGCTACCACTAAGAGTATTGTAACCACAATACCAAAATTTTTTAAAAAACATAAAAAAATTTAAATATTGCACAAATGACTATAAAGAGAGTTGGGGACAGAGATGTAACTAGGTCTCATATTTGAGAGAGTAAAACTGGGTAGGTGGGTTAGCATGGGTGGGGTGCAGGGAGGTACAAAAAAACTATCCTCTGGGTACTCTTTCCCTGCTCTCTGGTCTTGCAAGAAAATTATTAGACCAATATATGTCCTTTAAAAGGCACCATTTAGGGGGCTGGAGCGATAGCACAGTGGGTAGGGTGTTTGCCTTGCACGCAGCCGACCCAGGTTCGATTCCCAGCACCCCATATGGTTCCCTGAGCACCGCCAGGAGTAATTCCTGAGTGTAGAGCCAGGAGTAACCCCCGTGCATTGCCAGGTGTGACCCCAAAAAGAAAAAAAAATAAAAATAAAAGGCACCATTTAAATTGTCTAAAGGGCAGTTTTTTTTTTTAGAATGTATTTCCGCCCCACGCCCAACATTAAAGGAAACAAATTATAACAGAAAACTTATGGTAAAGTAAATAATGGTGATTGCAAAAAGAAAGGGACGGAAGCGTTTGCCGTTAGTATTAAAGATATTGTCCTCTGGGCTGGAGAGCTAGTAGAGCAGGCAGGGCACTTGCCATGTGCAAGGCAAGTGCTCTACTCACTGGATCTCTGGTCCCCAGCAACAGAGAAGACTTTATGCAGTTCTTTTTAGTTTACTCTTGTGCCTATTTTTATCTGCCAATATTTTTTATTACTGCGTTTTTCCTTTATACCTTCCCCCACTATATTAAAGAGATCTTATTTGCTCCTTGAATCCACTTTTAACCCCAAATATGGACTCCTGTTCCAAACTTCCAGCTTCAGACTCAAATATCAAACTGCATCCCCAACATCTCTTCTTGCTTAGTCCACAGTATATTATATATACTCAGCCTATATAATAAACCTTATTTTATTCCCTACCTTTCAATGCTCCCTATCTAGATTATGGTTGCCATTCATGACTTCAGAAGAGCTTTAAAAGCTGAAAAAAATCTAGAAGATATGGTGTTCTTTGTTTTATTTTTCTCACTGCAGCTTAAATTTATAAAAATTTTGCCTTTAGGTGCTGGAGCGATAGCACAGCGGGTAGGGCGTTTGCCTTGCACGCGGCCGACCCGGGTTCGAATCCCCGGCATCCCATATGGTCCCCTGAGCACCGCCAGGGGTAATTCCTGAGTGAAGAGCCAGGAGTAACCCCTGTGCATCGCCGGGTGTGACCCAAAAACCAAAAAAAAAAATTTTGCCTTTAACTTGCTAATGTAGATAGCAACAAACAATGAAGGCATTGTTAGCTCTCTAGTAATATCGGAATTATGTTAAGATCTTATAAGTAATATAGAGATGAAATGAAGGCAAATTAGCCTGTAAGTAGAAAGACTCAATAACCTTTCATTAAAATATCTTGGTGAATATAACAATATGAATGTGCTTACAGCTATAAAACTGTACATTAAAAATAGTTAAGAGGAGTATTTTGTTTTAGACTGGTCATACTCAAGAAAAATCCTAGTAAAATTTGAAGGCCAGAACTAGGGATGCAGCAGTGCACATATGAAGAGGGAACAGATTAAGGATAATCTAATACATGGAATCAAAAGAACTTTGTGATTTTTGAGAGTAGGATGGAAACAGGAGCTGTATCCCAATTATTTGGTTTTTGTGAGGAGTTAAGATACTGATATTGAAAGCTAGATAATGGAAGGGAAGAACAATAGGTTTGATTAGGGAGTGTGTGTACATGAAGACAAATTTAGTTTGGCATACAATCAAATACTAGTGGAACACATACATGGGAGTGTTAAGTAGGCATTTGGTTGTAGGTTTGTGTTAAATAGATAACTGATTTCAATTCAACTAGTAATCATAAATCCAGCAATTCCCTTATACCAGGCAATTTTTAGACACTGGTAAGCAGCGAACAGCACATGGTTTCTTGCTTAAGAAAAGTAATAAGGCAGCAAAATTGACCTTTATATGGACTCCTAAAGTAACTTATTGGTAAGTGCTATAATCAATAAAGGATGAACACATTAAATAGAACCTACTTTGGGAATAAAAGGAAAGGAGTCAGCTCAGTCTTCCTGATGATACCTAAGACAAGTACTCAGTGACAAGAAGCAAACAAGTCACTAGAAAAGGAGTGGGATAGAGAGGAAGCTGAATGGGCATCGCAGATAGAGGAAGTAGCAAATGTGAGGACATAGAGGCATAATAATACCATGTGTATTAAACTCTCCCAGGGCCATGTTTTCTTGGAAGGTGAAGAATGGCAGTAAGTGAGGCTGGAGAAGTAAGTTATGACTGAATTTTACTAGTTATACAATTGGTAGTAGACAGATATGTTAGATAAATAAAAAAGGAAAAAAAAGTGGGCACTGAAGAAAGTAGTTCTGATAAATAAATTGGCAAGGAATTTGAGAAAAAAAGAGAAGCAAAAGATGAACCAACAATAGGTGCAGGGGCTGGAGCAATAGCACAGCAGGTAGGGCATTTGCCTTGCACGAGGCCGACCCGGGTTCGATTCCCAGCATCCCATATGGTCCCCTGAGCACCGCCAGGAGTAATTCCTGAGTGCAGAGCCAGGAGTAACCCCTGTGCATTGCTGGGTGTGACCCAAAAAAGAAAAAAAAGAATAGGTGTAGTCGGAGAAAAGAATTTTTAAAAGGGATGATCAGAAGGTCCAAGTTAAGATCAAAGTGAGTAGGGTCCACCTGAAGAGAAAGTACCATTTCTTCCAATGTAGGCTTTTATGCTTGTTTTGGGGCCACACCTGGTGGTGCTCAGGGTAGACTCCTGGAAGTGTGCTCAGGGATCACTCCTGCCAGGCTTGGGCACTGGAGTTTGAATCTGATGAGCCATATGCAAGGAAAGTACCTTTCTGCACTACTTCACCACCCATTTCCAATTTAGGTTTTAATGACAGGTTGAACATACAATGAAGTCTAAAATGGAATATGAAAAAGTGACTCAGTATAGTTTATCTCATAAAAATGAGGCTAGAAAGTAAAGAGAATTACAGTTATATGGAGCGAATTTTTTGGATTGGGGTACCGAGAATCAAACTCAGAGTCTAATACGTATATAGTATGTGCTTTACCATGAAGCTAAATCCTGGGTTTTCTCCTGCTTATCAACGCTATAGTTTGGGGTGGGGGAGTTTACCTTTATTTGGGGAGAGAAAATTATGGAAATAACTGATCTTAAGACATAGGTCCAGAGGGGCTGGAGCGATAGCACAGCGGGTAAGGCGCTTGCCTTGCACGAGGCAGACCAGGGTTCGATTCCCAGCATCCCATATGGTCCCCTGAGCACGGCCATGGGGTAATTCCTGAGTGCAGAGCCAGGAGTGACCCCTAAGCATAGCTGGGTGTGACCCAAAAAGCAAAAGCAAAAAAAAAAAAAAAGACATAGGTCTAAAGTACAGAAAAAGACAAAGGCATGAGGAGAACAAATGTTCTGTGATCAAACCCAGAATCCAGATTAGGTAAAGAAGAAGGCCAGTTCTATGAGGAACGTGAGTTTCGGAGAAAATGTAAGGAAGCAAGGGTGTAGATACATTGATTTCTATGCTGGACGGAAAGAACAGTATAATAAGGCCGTGGTTACTATGAGAGGCAACTTAAATCTTAGGATTTCAGATGTCGCAAAGTCCTGAGTTAAGACAACATTCATGTAGCTGAAGAAGAGAAGAGGTAAAGTTCACTAGTTTTCAGGAAGCAAAAGAATAGTATAGACTGTTGACACAGGTTTCTTAGCATGAATGCAGAAGCTGAGGTAGAGAATACAGTGATCAGGAGCTTTAAACTCACCTTAAAGGGATAGTACTAGTCAGAAGATCATTAGGTAGCAATGTTGAAGAGGGAGAGAGTGATAAAATTGGATGGTACAGAATATTTCTGCTTATTTTGGGGCCACACCAGCTATGCTCAGGGCTTGCTCCTGGCTCTATGCCCAAAGATCACTTTTGGCAGTGCTCAGGGAGCAGACTCTGGTGCTGGTGATTGAACCTGGGTTGATTATGTGCAAGACAAATGCCTTACCCTAATGTGCTTTCTCTCTGTCCCCCAGACAGTATACACTAATAGAGGAAGGGGTTTAACATGGATGTAGATGTGGAGTTGTAGAAAAGTGAAACTAGGATGACTCTCCTCCCTCGCATTGAAGGTATAGGGAAAAGGCGAGTTTCCAATAGGCTGCTAAAGTATCTTTGGTAAATTCAACTTTCAGGTAGATGTGTGCATGTGATATATTTGATGCAGAAGTTAAAGAAAGATGCAAATTAGTAACAATGGAGAGAAGGAAGACTGGCAAGAACTGAGATCAGAGAAGTAAAGAGAAGGAGAGCAAGATGGAAAAGAAAGCACAGAACTGTACGGGAGAGGCTAAAAAGTGAGATGGTATTTACTTTCCCTTGCATATATTATAACCAATTAAATAAAAGTTCTTATTCAGTTTTAGGCACAGTGCGTAACTGAAAGACACAGACTGAGATATACAAAATTGCATCGATGGAGGAGAATGGGCACTGGTGGAGGGATGGGTATTCGAGTACTGTATGACTGTAACACAGGCACAAAACTCTGTAACTGCACCCTCATGGTGACTCATTAATAAAAAAAAATTAAAATCACGAATCATAACATCCCGTTAATCACGGATTTCTCGGGCGGGCTCAGTAACATCTCATTTCGTCCTTTCCCTGAGATCTTAGAAGTCTATCTTGACTCAGCCCTCCTAACGATGTTGCACTGGGGGCTCTTCAAGGTCAGGGGAATGAGATCCAGCTTGTTACTGGATTTTGCATATGAATACACCATGGGAAGCTTGCAAGGCTGTCCCATGTGGGCAGGAAACTCTCAGAAGATTGCCAGTTTCTCCCAGAGGGAGAAGTAGGCTAAAGATATTGCAAAGCGGCCACGTGCTTCTGAGAGCTTGCTTTTAAGCCTCTCTCTGGATGTTGGCCGTTGATGGGATTACACACACCTGAGTTCCTCTGCCGGTACCTTCATGCATGAGGCCTGTCCGAGTTTAAAAAATTTAAAAAAAAATAAACATAAAAAACCAAAATTGCTTATACAATGTCCATATTTTGCATATGTACAAGCATGAGCATATAAATACAAACACATTTTTTTTCTTTTGCTATAGAGATTTTTTTTTGCTTTTTTAAAAAATTTATTCTTTTATTGAATCACCATGTGGAAAGTTACAAAGCTTTCAGGTTTAAGTCTCAGTTATACAATGCTCGAACACCCATCCCTTCACCAGTGCACATATTCCACCACCAAGAATCACAGTATATGTCCCCCCCACCCCCACACCTCCCCAGCCCTCCACCCCACCTGTGTAACTGATACATTTTATTTTACTTTCACTTTACTTTGATTACATTCAATATTTCAACAAAAAACTCACTATTATTGTTTGGAGTTTCTCCCCCCAAAGTCGGACCTGCTGAAAAGGAAGCATTTGATAATTTGTTTTCCATTGACTAACACATTTTTATAAAAGTACATATTAGGTTACTATGGGAGTGTCTTTGAGGAAATGATTGAATTCACAAGAGAAAACAACAAAGGTTGAAGAGACTGAAACTGATTAGTGTTTGTAAGTGAGGTGAAAGCAGAAATAGATTTAAGAGAGGGCGTTAAGAGTCTTGCTGAACAAAGTGGAAAATACAATGATCGTATTAGATCGTAGCTAACATGGGGAATATAATAACAGTCAAAAGCCCATATTATTTGTGAGTTTGGGGGTCACATTCAGTTGCACTCAAGGGCTAGTCCTGGCTCTCCTGGTTCTGTGCTTTTTTTTTTAATGAATCACCGTGAGGTACAGTTACAGATTTATAAACTTTTGTGCTTACTTTTCAGTCATACAATGATCGAGTACCCATCCCTCCACCAGTGCCCATTCACTACCACCAATATTCCCAGTATCTCTCCACCCCTCCCCACGCCCCACCTCTGTGGCAGGGCATTCCCTTTTACTCTCTCTCCTTTTGGGTGTTGTGGTTTGCAACAATAAGGTTAAGTGGCCATTATGTTCGGCCTATAGTCTATTTTCAGCACACATCTCCCATCCCAAGCGGGCCTTCCAACCATCCTTTACTTGGTGGGCCTTTCTCTATTTGTGCTGCCTTTTCCCCCAGCATGTGAAGCCAGCTTCCAAGATGTGGAGCAATCCTCCTGGTCCGTATCTCTACTCTCCTTGGCTGTTAGTCTCCCATTCTGTTACTTTATATTGCAAGATTACAAATGAGTGTAATCTTTCTCTATGTCTGTTCCTCTATTTCCTTCTATGTAAGTCCCTTTCTTTCTGACTCATTTCAGTAAGCATGATATACCACTTCTGGGAATATATTCAGGAGATGCAAAAAAAGTATAGTAGAAATGACATCTGCACTTGTATGTTCATTGCAGCACTTTTTACAATAGGCAGTATCTGAAACAAAACCGAGTGCCTGAGAACAGATAATTGGATAAATATACACAATAGAATACTGTGCAGCTGTTAGAAAAGATGAAGTCATTAAATTTGCATATAAGTGGTTCTGTGCTTTGGAATGACCCCTGGTGGAGCGCAGGGAGTTCAGGAAATTGGAACCCTGGTTGGCAGGGTGTAAGGCCTTACCTACTACACTTTCTCTCTGGCCCTCAAAATCTAATTAACAGGACATCTTTCTCCTTAGATTTTTTCTTTTTTTCTTATTGAATCACCGTGAGATAGTTACAAAGCTTTCATGTTTGAGTTTCAGTCATACAATGATCAAACACACATCCCTCTACCCGTGCACATTTTCCACCACCAATGCCCCCAAGTATCCACCTCCCCTCCTACCCCTCCCCCTGCCTCTATGGCAAAAAATTTCCCTCTTACTCTCTCTCCTTTTGGGCATTATGCCTTGCAATACAGATACTGATAGGTGATCATGTTTGGTCCTTTACCTACTTCCGGCACACATCCCCCATCCTGAGTGATCCCTCCAACCACCATTGACTTAGTGATTACTTCTCTATTCCAGCTGCCTCCCCTCCCCCCAGCCACCTCTCATGGGGCAGGCTTCCAACCATGGAATAGTATTCCTGGCCCTTGTCTCTACTGTCCTTGGGTGTTAATCTCATATTATTTTATATTCCACAAATGAGTGCAGTTACCCTATGTCTGGCCCTCTCTTTCTGACTCATTTCACTTAGCATGATACTCTTTTTTTTTTTTTGGCTTTTTTTTTTTTTTTTGGCTTTTTGGGTCACACCCGGCGATGCACAGAGGTTACTCCTGGTTCTACACTCAGGAATTACTCCTGGCGGTGCTCAGGGGACCATATGGGATGCTGGGATTCGAACCCGGGTCGGCTGTGTGCAAGGCAAACGCCCTACCCGCTGTGCTATCACTCCAGCCCCAGCATGATACTCTTGATGACCATCCACTTATAAGCAAATTTCATGACTTCATCTTTCCTAACAGCTGCATAGTACTCCATTGTGTAGATGTACCAAAGTTTCTCTAACCAGTCATCTGTTCTCAGGCACTCAAGTTGTTACCAGATTCTGGCTATTGTGAACAGTGCTGTAATGAACATACGGGTGCAGATTTCATTTATACTATGCTTCTTTTGCACCCCTGGGATATACTCCCAGAAGTGGTATTACTGGGTCATATGGAAGCTCAATTTTTAGTTTTTTAAGAAATGCCTATATTGTTTTCTAGAAAGGCTGGACCAGTGAGCATTCCCACTTTTTGTATATTTTATTCCTGACACACCCTAACTCATTACCATGTTTTCCAAATGTTAGGAGAGCTGTCATGTCTTCATAGGTGGTTTTTGTTTTTTTTTTTTTTTTGCTTCCCCAGGTAAACACTTTTAGTCTTCACACAGCTTTCAGCTTTCCTCGCCAGGTAAACACTTTCAGCTTTGAGCATTAAACTTAACAGATTCATTACTGGTCTTGCCTTTTATGTGTTCTTCAACATGTCTAGTGTCTTTAAAACTACAGACCCCTGAATAAACAATCCAGTTTGGTCATAACATAAAAAGGCAGGATCAGTTTCTTCTTGATATATAACTCTTACTTCTAGTTTAATGCTGTCATGTTTCAGTATGGGTTTACATTGCGCTCTGGGGAAAATTACCTAATAATATTCTAGCCGGTTTCATCTATACTATACAACCAAGTATCTCCTACTTTGTACACATTCAATTGATATTTCTGTTACTGCTATATAATAAACCACTCCAAACTCAGTGGATTAAAGCATTAGATATTTATCAGGTCAATGTACAATGTTGTAGCAAGGAAGTTCTGCTGGTTTTGATTGGGATCACTTATAAAGATAGACAAGGTTTGGTAGTCAAATGCCTGAATAGTTGGTGCTTTAAGTGGTTCCTCTGTAGGTGATTTCGCATTCTTAAGCAGACCAGATAAGACTTATTTAAATGCTTAATTCACATCAGCAAGAGGCTTAAAAAACTGTGAAACATTTCATTTATTTTATTAGTCAAGGAAGTTAGAGGCTAATGCAGATTAGGGAAGGGGGAAGGGTAAGGAAAGAGATTATCTTATTTTAATTTGGGGGGACTTTGGGGCCACACCCAGCTGGCTCAGGGCTTACTCCTGGCTCTGTACTCAGGTAAAACTCCTGGAAGGCTTAGGGGACCACCTGTGGTTCAGAAGATAAAACCTAGGTCAGTCACATGTAAGGCAAGTGTCCAACCTGCGGTTATATCCACACAGCCCAAGAGATTCTTTTTTAAAGAAGCAGGTGCAATAAAAATCTGTGACCATTTTTAACTACACAAAATTGATCCTATGTGCAATATTTTTAACAAGACAAAATGTTTATTTCCCCAGTAATTAATATCTTCTGACATCCTAAGTCTATCACTACTTGTATTTATAGGAAAAAAGCATTTTTTATGTTATTTTTTTTTACTTATATGATGAAAAGTGCTAAACAGAGAACCAAGGGTCAAGTACTGAGACAAAACACTTGGAGAGAATCCTACACAGTCATAGTACATATTCCTATTAAACTAACTTTGAATTCTATGAATTGTGCAATCATTTCTTGATTGTATTCACTGTCAAGTGACTGCTAAAATCAAGATATATTAAAGATCTTCCTCCTTACCTACCTGCCATAGACGTAGCTATACCTGTAAGGTCTTACATATGGTAACTAGGATCAGCTTGACAGCCAGAGCACACTAAATCTTTCACAGGTAGACCAGAGAGTAATGAGGTGGGCTCAACTAAAGTAAGTGGACTGACTGCAGAATGCTATCCAAAGCTCCATTAACTATTTTAATCAGTGATAAAAGGGCTTAATTTGGGCTTTTGCAGCTATCCAAAAAGGTCTACTATGATGATTGATGATACAGAAACAGACTGTGTAGCACCAGTACTACTTAAAATAACACTGGTAAGCTTACATGGCTATCCTATAAATCACCTGTATCACTTGTCTTCCGGTTTATCTTTGATTTGCTCGAATGGGCACCAGTAGTGTCTCCGTGTCTCCATTTGTCCCTGTCTCATGCTAGTATAGCCCAATGGCATGTGCTTGCTCCAGGAACACGAAGAGCCTCAAACCGTTCATTCAGGGTTTTGATGAAGAAGTCTGACCATCTCATAGGTAGGGGGCCACACGGTCTTTTGATGTCCCGTGGAGTCCAGTCGGTAACAGCTCTAGTCCAGCAGTTGTCTCTAAATCACATTACATGTCTGGCCCATCTGATTTTCTACGCCTTGGCAAATGAGACAGCGTCCCTGATTCTTGATCATCAACGGAGGTCGGAACTCCAGACTCCTTCTCTCACTTGAGTGAAATGAGATACTCCAAGCATAGCTCTTTTGATTCCTCTCTGGGATACCTGAATAGCATTCTTATCCTGTTTTTGTAGGGCCCAGGTCTCTGAGGCATATGTTAGTGCAGGAAGAATGGTGGAGTCGAAAAGATGTGCCCAGAGCCGGAGATTCTTTGTCCTCTTAACCACTTCTTTGATGCTCTAGAAGGCGTTCCACGCTGCTCTCTTCCTCCTGTGCAGTTCTAGCGCCATGTCATTCCTCATGTTGAGTTCTCCACCCAGGTACACACAGTTGCTGCATTCGGAGAAGTTCGTTCCGTTGATAGCAAATGGAATATCAGGGACTGATGTTCGTTTTTCATGAACATTGTCTTGTTGAGATTCAGCTGCAGTCCTACCTTTCCACACTAACAGTCGAAGTCGTCCAGCATTCATCCCCCTTGGCTTATGTTTGGTGTTATGAGAATGTGTCATCAGTGAAGCGGAGGTGGTGTAGCTGCCGACCGTCTATCTTCACTCCCATTCCTTCCCATTCCAGTCATCGCATGATGTTCTTGAGGATGGCACTGAAGAGTTTCGGTGAAACGGTATCACCTTGCTGAACCCCTCTCTTTATGTCGATGATCACTTCCTTGTAGAATGGTGAGATCCTGGTGGTGAATCCGTAATACAGCTCTTGGAGGATCCTGATATATGAGTTTGAACACCCTATTTGCCTAGGGCTTCTATAAATTAGAATTAGCAACTGTCCCCTTATTTGTCTTCATATCAATATTTCTGAAATAATATAGGAATCCAATTTCAAGAGGACCTATTTCTACTTATTTGATGCTCTGTGTTCAGATCCTTTTAGTACCTATGCCTGTCACAAAAAAATTACCTTTACTTCTAACTAAAATGGTGGTAAACTTACAATCTGTGTAGGGAATATGCTTAAGTTTGTTTAAATATTTTTAGTGAAAAACCTAAACCTAAACACGGCAAAGAGTTGCATTCATTTAAAATCATTTATAAATGATTTTCACAGAGATAAACAAATGGGACTACCTTAAATTGAGAAGCTTCTGTACCTCAAAAGATACAGTGACCAGCTGGGAATATATCCCAGAAAAGCCAAAAAGTATAGTCGAAGTGACATATGCACTTATATGTTCACCGCAGCACTGTTTACAATAGCCAGGATCTGGAAAAAACCGGAGTGCCCTAGAACAGATGACTGGTTGAAGAAACTCTGGTACATCTATACAATGGAATACTATGCAGCTGTTAGAAAAAATGAGGTCATGACGTTTGCATATAAGTGGATCAACATGGAAAGTATCATGCTAAGTGAAATGAGTCAGAAAGAGAGAGACAGACATAGAAATATTGCACTCATCTGTGGAATATAGAATAATAGACTATAAGACTAATGCCCAAGAATAGCAGAAATAAGTACCAGGAGGTTGACTCCATGGCTTGGAGGCTGGTCTCTCAATCTGGGTAACTCAGGGAAGGGACCACCAAGTAAAATGTGGTTGGAGGTCATGTGGGGGAAAGGTGATGCGGGCCGAATACAGACTAGAGACTGAACACAATGGCCACTCAACACCTTTATTGCAAACCACAACACCTAATCAGAGAGAGAGAACAAAAGGGAATTCCCTGCCATAGTGGCAGGGTGGGGTGGGGGGAGACGGGACTGGGGAGAAGGGGAGGGATGTTGGGTTTACTGGTGGTGGAGGGTGGAGAATGGGCACTGGTGAAGGGATGGGTTATTGAACTTTGTATGGGGGAAACATGAGCACAAAGATGTATGGATCTGTAACTGTACCCTCACGATGACTCTCTAATTAAAAATAAACTAATAAAAAAAAAAGATACAGTGACCAGAATACAAAGACAAACTACAGAATGGGAAAGGATATTCACCTAATACCCATCTGATAAGGGGTTGATATCAAGGATTTACAAGGCACTGGTTGAACTCCACAAGAAAAAAAATCATCCAACCCCATCAGAAAATGGGGTGATGAAATAACAGAAACTTTCTCAAGGAAGAAATCCAAATGGCTAAAAGACACATGAAAAAATGCTCCTCATCACTAATCATCAGGGAGATGCAGATCAAAACAACAATGAGATACCATCTCACACCACAGATGCTAACCCACATCCAAAAGAACAAAAGCGAATGGTGTTGGAGTGGATGTGGGGAGAAAGGGCCTCTCCTTCACTGCTGGTGGGAATGCTGACTGGTTCAGCCATTTTGGAAAACAGTATGGACACTTCTCAAAAAATTAGAAATTGAGCTCCCATTTGACAGCAATACCACTACTGGGACTATATCCAGGATATGCAAAAAGGTATATAAAAGTGACATCTGCAGCTATATGTTCATTGCAGCACTGTTCACAATAGCCAGAATCTGAAAAAAAACCCGAGTACCCGAGAACAGATGCTCGGTTAAAGAAACTTTAGTACATCTACACAGTGGAGTACTATGCAGCTGTTAGAAAAGATGATGTCATGAAATTTGCATATAGGTGCATCAACATGGAAAGTATCATATTAAGTGAAATGAGTCAAAATAGATGAACAGACATAGAAAGATTACAGTCATTTGTGGAATATAAAGTAACAGAATGGGAGACTAACACCCAAGAATCGTAGAGATAAGTATCGGGACAATTACTCCACAGCTTGGAAGCTGGCCTCACATGCTAGGTGAAGAAGCAGCTCTGATAGAGAAGGGATCACCAAGCAAATGGTGCTAGGTGGGTCCACTAGGGATGGGAGATATGGGCTGAAAATAGACTATAGACTGAACATGATGCCTACTTAATACCTCTGTAGCAAACCACAATACCCAAAAGGAGAGAGAGAGAGCAAAAGGGAATGCCCTGCCAGAGGCGGGGTGGGGTGAAGGGGACAGGGTGGGAGTGGTGGGAAGGATGCTGGGACCATTGGTGGTGGAAAATGGGCACTGGTGGAGGGATGGGTACTTGATCATTGTATGACTGAAACATAAGCATAAAATTTGTAAGTCTGTAACTTTATCTTACAGTAATCATTGCATGTTAGTGAACAAAAAAAAATAAAAAAAATTAAGTCACTGTGAAATACACAATTAAAAAAATAAAAATAAAAATGATTTTCAAGTCAATATTATAACTTACTGTGAAACAAGTTTTTTTTAGATCTCCATTGCTCCAAATAAGAGATGATATTCAGGAAAACAAAACTTTAAGAAATTATTATTTGGTGAGGTTTTTGAGGCATGTCTTATATATACTTGAAATGAAATGGCTCCAGTTACATTAATTTTGTTTATTTTTTAACTATTTTTTTTTCTTTTTGGGACACACCCGACGATGCACAGGGGTTACTCCTGGCTTTGTACTCAGGAACTACCCCGGCAGTGCTCAGGGGACCATGTAAGATGCTGGGAATCAAAGCTGGGTCGGCTGCATTCAAGGCAAATGCCCTACCCTCTGTGATATCACTCCAGCCCCACATTAATTTTGTTTGGACCAGCCAATGAGGCAGAAGTGCAGAAGTGGAATAGTTTGTCTTTATTTCTTAAAGATCCATGCCTAAAATAATAATGTGTTAAAACAGAGTTCAAACAATGAGAGAGAAAGTATGTGTAAGAGAGAGTGTGCAGGAGCATGAGAAAGAGAGATCGAGTGTGGCTAAACCCAAAATCCAAAACCCAAGGCTGAGTAGAAATGAACCCAGTGGAATTTCTCTTACTTCCCATCAAGAACCCAGTCAGTCCCCTTGGGGATGGCAGGACAGGATATAGCTCCAGGCCTAAAGTACCAGCCTTGCAAGCAGGAGGTCATAAGTTTTAACCTTGGGGTTGCTAGCATGTCCCTGGCTAGCAACCATATTATCCTATGCTGCATGATAGGAAGCTTCCAAAATGCTTTTGGAAGCATTTCAGGTATTTGTGTGCAAGTGCTGCAACAAGAGGGTGTAAGTCTGATGATGTGCAAGCACAAGGCCAGGGGTGTGACTCCGGTGAGTACCATAACTGAGTGGGAAAGCATAGCCTCATGTAGACCCTTAGTGAGCATCATACCCAAATGTGGATGTCAGACTCCCTCTTATTACTTTACCAACACACTTAAGAGAAGGGGTAAAAATAACCTAGCTTCCTCAAAATCTCCTCTCTGTGACTCTTAATGTAATTTTTGAAAGTAATAATGCCATATGATTTTATAACACAATAAAGCTTTAACCTTAAACTATGGCTCTCTGATAAAGGAATCCAAGTACCAATTGACAGATACTAACATAGATGTATCTTGGGGGTTACATTATCTCTTAAATGATGTGGCTATCAGCACTGCTTATATTTAACTATCACTGTAGTGAATTAAGTCTTTGGAGAGATCTATATATAAAAAAAAACCAAACCAAAAGTTGGCTGTAGTCAACAATATTCAGTCTTAAGCATCTTTGAATCAGTTGCCAGTTTATTTTTTTTACCATATTTTAATCTAGTATAATTAATCCCTTTACTACAAAATCAACTTGCAGTGTAAGAAGAAAAATCCCGTGTTGCTAGAACAAGCAACACAAAGGAATAATACGGGCACATTAATTTAGTTCCTCAGATAAGTTCTTATATAAACCATAATCAAAACATTCAGAAATAAAACAATAAACCTGAACTTATCTTTGAGGTAATTTAGAACATATAAGTATGTCTATGTATATTCAACTCTGCATACACTATATACTTGACATCCCTAATTCACTGCCTTTTTCAATAAATAAGGGACAAAACAATTATCTATAATCTAAAAATTAACATTTAAAATTTTCTATATAACTTTGACAAATCAGGCTCACCAATTATACTAGTAATATAAATTTATATTACTGATAACAAGCAGTAATAAAAGTTAGATATAAAAAATAAAAGTGTAAAATTTTGTATTTACTTTTGTTTTCACCTCATTTAAAAATCAGAACACGGGAAAAAAATAAGCACTGTATTTCTCTCAATGTAGTAGATATAATATCTAAGATAAATCTGCACGGTGCCCGGTGTGTGGGGGGGCAGTCCCTGGGTGTACTCCCGGAAGAGAGCAAAGCAGAGAATCTCTAGCCTGAGTGCCTGGCTGTCTTCCCAGGGCCCCTCGGAGGGGGTGGCTCCAGCTTCCCTCTCCGCCCCGAGCAGAACTGCCTCAGCTGAAGACCTCTGGAGCCTAGCCACAGCCATGCTCAAGGCCTCTCTCCACACATTCAGATGAGCCTCATGCATGAAGGTACCGGCAGAGGAACCCAGGGCTGAGACCTCCAAGCCTACTCGGACTGGGACTGGGCCTCTTAAGCCCAGATTCCCCATTTTCCAGTAGCTAGGTGGTCACACCCAGGGACTGCCCCTGGCGCCGTGAAATCCCACCAATGGCCAACATCTAGAGATGTAAAACCAACTCCCGGACATCTTATGGCCTACTTCTCCCTCTGGGAGAACCTGGCAAGCTACCGAGGGTTTCCTGCCCACATGGGAGAGCCTCAGAAAGTCCCCATGGTGTATTCATATGCCAAAACCATAAACAATGTTGGGTCTCATTCCCCTGACCCTGAAAGAGCCTTCAATGCAGCATCATTGGGAAGGATGAGTAAAGAGAGGCTTCTAAAATCTCAGGGCTAGGACGAATGGAGACATTACTGAGACCGCTCAAGAAATTTGACGATCAATGGGATGATGATGATGATGAAGATAAAGTTATTTCAAGTTTTGAATTTCAAATCAGTAGCATTATTTACACAGGATTTTAGTAAGACTTTGTTAGTAAATCAGATGTACAGATAGTCTGCTTCATTTTTTTTTGACTTTGAGTGCTTTATAAAATGTCTTTCATTAATGCAATTTCAATTATTTAATAACCATCTACTTTATGCCAAAAACAGTAACAAGTATCACAATGGAGACGTTACTGGTGCCTGCTCGAAGAAATCAATGAACAATGGGACTACAGTGCTACAGTGCTACCTTAAGTTTAAGGCTATTCAAGTATCATAGGAGGCTTAAAATTAAATCATATGAAAATTTCTTTTTTGGGCTGCAGTATAAGTATTAAGAATTAATAGATTAATAGATTTTATTCTTTGTATCTAGCCCGATAATTAAATGGTAGCAAGTCAGTGACTTGGGACACACTAAATCTTTCAAACTACAGGATACTATTCTGTGAATTGCCCCAGAGACTTAATTTCAATATTAAATATGAATTATACCTATGTTTATATTTACAATATTTTTTCATATAATTTTGTCAATAAGCTGAAATTCTCTTTATATCTATAGTATTTGGTTGAAAATAATATAGATCTTTGTATTTTAGAAACTATCCTAAACTTGGCAACATAAATCATAAGTAAGACCACCTTTTACAATGATTATGACTTACCTAGTTGCAAAGGCAGTTGCAAAAGCTAAGGAAAACTGCTGTTTTAATTAACTGGAAGAATAAATCTTGGTGTGAAGAGTAGCAACTTGAACCTGCCTCCTATTTAAACCGAAAAATCCTGAAAATTTGATGTGTACAGTATGACATATGAAAATTATAAATGATTGTAGTTTTTCCTGATATTAGATTTGGGCAATATATAGCACTTACATCTTCTGATAAATTTGTTGACTAATTTAGTAGAAAAACTTTTTTGACTAAACATCTAGATGATATTGAGAAGGGCTGCCACAAATCTTTGCAGACAGTCCAGTCTTCATAATATGCCTTTCCTTATTTTCTTTTGCTTTTTGGGTCACACCCAGCAATGCTTAGAAGTTACTCATGTCTCTGCACTCAGGAATTTCTCTCCCTGGAGGTGCTTGGGGGATCATATGGAATGCTGGGGACTGAACCCAGGTTGACCGCATGCAAGGCAAATGCCCTATCTGCTGTACTATTGTTCTGGCCCCATAATATGTCTTTTCAAGTTAAATAAGTATAATGGACGGCTCAGTAATGTTCATCCACTTGCCTGGTTCAAATATTTCTTCCCAATCTGAATGATAGCACCAGAGGAAATGATCTGTTTGCCCAGTATAGTTGCATAATGCCTTTTGAACAATGACAACTCAAACCACATACTTGACATTTGACCTATTTTTGAGTGGCTTGAAGCACAGTTTTTAATAATATTTATTACTCAGAACAACTTTGGACACTTTGATTTTTATCACTGAAGTCCATAGAATTTAATTATGTGAGAAGTAGGATTACATAACCCAGACTGCTATCATTCCAAATAAATTCTCATGGTTAATTCTACTATTTCAAGAGACGAATCATTACAAGCCCTTCCCTTCTTCTGCTCTTTAGTTGCTAGAAGCCAGGTTTGATGAGTTTTATATCTACTATCAGACAGTACTGTTCTCAAATTCAACTTAATATTTTTTATGACCTTGTACAACAGTGTTACATTAAAACAAAATGAAACTAGTTTTTAGTACTAAACAAAAACCAAAGAGAATCCATTAATAGCCCCAACTGTTTCTACCATTGTATCAGGATTGCTTCTGGCTAGTGACTCTGACTCTAACAACAATTTGTTTCAATTAGTCTAAAATCCATTCTACATCTGTCAGATAGGTGAAATTACAAATTACAGCAGTAGTCTACAGATATCAACAGATATATCCCATGACCTCCAATGCATATCCTAAATAAGCTCTATATTTTTACCATACAGAGATCCATATCTATGATAAAGATTAATTTGCATATTAGACACAAGAAATTAATATCAATACTAATGAAACAGAACAATTATACTACAGTCTATCTCAAAATATCTTCTTTTCTATAATATTTGTGAACTGAGGTTGCTTGAGGGTGACTTGAAATACTTGAAATAGGACATTTGGATAATTACAAGAGAAAGTTATCCATAATATATTCTCCTATCTCTTCCCATGCTCACAGAGTTTGAAAAATTTTCCCACAGTATAGAAAATCATCTGTGGTTGACAGAGAGCATGAGACTATGAGGTACTTGTATCACTTGTCATCCCATTGATCTTCAATTTGCTCGAGCAGGTGCAAGTAATGTCTCCATCTGTCCCTGCCGTGTGCTAGTGTAGCCCAATGGTATCTGCTCACTCCAGGGAAACGAAGAGCCTCAACCTGTTCGTTCAGGGCTTTGACTAAGAAGTTTGACCATCTCATAGGTCTTTTGATATCCTGTGGAATCCAGGCGGTAACAGCTCTAGTTCAGCAGTTGTCTCTAAGTCTCATTACGTGTCCGGCCCATCTGATTTTTGACACCTTGGCAAACAAGACAGCGTCCCTGATTCAGATACACGCTGCTCTCTTCCTCCTGCGCAGTTCTGGTGCCAAGTCCTTCCTCATACTGAGTTCTTGACCCAGACATACATAGCTGCTGCATTTGGATATGTTTGTTCCATTGAGAGCAAATGGAACGTCAGGGACTAGTTCGGTTTTTGGGAACACTGTTTTGGTGAGATCCAGCTGCAGTCCAACCTTTCCATACTCATGGTTGAAGTCTAAATGTTGGACATGGGAGTCTCCCAGAGGACAGTTTCACAATGAAATTGACCACATTATATTCAATCGAAGGTTTTGCCTGAGCGATGTTGCTGTTGTCCCAAAATTCCAAACAGGATCAGAACACTGTGTCCTTCGTGCAAAATTCTACTTCACAGAGCAGGGAGAAAGGACTGCAAAGTTTAAGTTTAGGAGAACTCCCAGAATGACCACCAACTGGGAGCTCTTTAGCACATGGGAAGATGCCGTCGTTGACAACATCAATGAGGAATATGATCGATTGGTTCACCACCTCCATGACTGCGCAAGGAATGCTGAGAGTGGGAAAGCCACGAACAGACGCCTGTTTTTGGAAATTCTCGAGCTCATTTGCCAATGTGGTTTGGCATGAGCCTCAGGCAATCACTAGCTAATGTCTGAGCTCACAAAGCTGTGCAGAGAAGCAATAAAAGAAGACCTCGAAAAGAGAAGAGCAGCAGTGTTGGCTGATGTGGCAGAAACTGGGAAAAGTATTCGCAATGCTCACCTGTCCTTCGCCAACTACAAGACCAAGATGACTGCCCTCAGATGTCTCGATGGATCTATCACATCCTCCAGAAAGGCAATGGAGAAAATTATTCATGACTTCTACTCGGATCTCTTTGATAGTCATGTCCACCTGCCCACATACCAAATTCCGCAGGATGAATATGTCGTTCCCAACATTCTCCCTTCTGAAATCTGACACGCCATTTCGCTGGTAAAGACGCGAACAGCACCTGGTCCGGACAAGGTCACACCTGAACACCTGAAGAATCTGCCGCCAGTACTCATCAATACACTGGCCCGACTCTTCACACACTACCAGTCTGAATGCAAGGTTCCGTCCCAGTGGAAACCAGCAGGACCATCCTGTTGTACAAGAAGGGAGACATCCACGACATCGGCAACTATCGCCCGATCTGCCTGGTGTCCATCGTCTACAAGTTATTCACTCGAGTCATCCTGAATAGGATTGGCAGAACATTAGATGAAGGATAACCATGTGAGCAAGCTGGGTTTCGAAAAGGATTCAGCACGATCGACCATATCCACACAGTGACCAAGTTCATTAAAGTTTCGCGAGAGTTCAAGATGCCGCTCTGTCTAACGTTCATAGAATTAAAGAAGGCTTTCGATTCTGTTGAGACTGAAGCAGTCATCGAAGCCCTAGCCAAACAGTGTGTCCAAACGCAGTACATCAAGATCCTCCGCGAGCTGTATTACGGATTCACCACGAGGATCTCACCATTTTACAAGGAAGTGATCACTGACGTAAAGAGAGGGGTTTGGCAGGGTGATACTATTTCACCAAAATTCTTCAGTGCCACCTTCGAGATTGTCATGCGACAACTTGAATAGGAGTGAAGATAGACGATCAGCAACTACACCATCTCTGCTTCGCTGATGACATCGTTCTAATAACACCAAACACTAACCAAGCAGCACAAAATGAGGTACTTACAGTCAGTATATGTATTATGCAGATACTGACTGTACAAAAATATCACTTTATTTTTCTTTTTTGGGTGAGTGAACCTACTCTCTGCTCTGTACTCTGGGATAGCAAGCGGCAGTGCCGGAGACCTCTGAGGACTACTGAGTGTGTGGCCTTCATGGCTTCAGCAGTGCCACGTCCAATCACCCTCAGGTCTATTAGGAACACCATGGATTTAACTTGCGGTGATCATGCTAAGTGAACAATGTCAGGATGTGAAAGATAACTAGTAGGTGGCTTCATTCATAGATAGTCTATGGAGAGCAAATGCAAACACACTGGCAAGATACATCAAATAGTTTTAGACTCTGAAACATGATGGTTATTAGAGGGCAAGGGACAGTGGGGGGAGGAGGAACAGGCAAAGGGAGCATTTTTTTTTCTTTTTGGGTCACACCCAGAGATGCTCAGGGGTTACTGCTGGCTTTGCACTCAGGAATTACTCCTGGCGGTGCTTGGGGGACCATATGGGATGCTGGGAATCGAACCCGGGTTGGCCGTATGCAAGGCAAACGCCCTACCCGGTGTGCTATCGCTCCGGCCCACAAAGGGAGCATTTTAATAGTATGATGGGTAATGAAGCTTTGGTAATTATGAGCCCATGTTTATAATTGCAGTGATTTATGGAGATAATTTTATGAATAAATTGAGGTAAATAGTTGCATTAATCAATTACAAATTCAAACAATCTTCATGATAGTCAAAGCCCAACTTCTGAAATCTCTGCGTGTGCATGTATGTGTGTGCTAGGGTTGCAAAGGGATATTTCTGAAAGTGACAACATTTACACGAAAAAGAATCAAATCTAGATTTATTTTTATGGAAACATAGTCTCAATAAAGAAACAGGTCTGGGAATATACTTCTGGGAATATATCCCAGAGGAGCAAAAAAGTATAGTCGAAATGACATCTGCACTTATATGTTCATCGCAGCACTGTTTACAATAGCCAGAATCTGGAAAAAAACCCGAGTGCCCTACAACAGATGACTGGTTGAAGAAACTTTGGTACATCTATACAATGGAATACTATGCAGCTGTTAGAAAAAATGAGGTCATGAAGTTTGCATATAAGTGGATGAGCATGGAAGGTATCATGCTAAGTGAAATGAGTCAGAAAGAGAGAGACAGACATAGAAAGATTGCACTCATCTGTGGAATATAGAATAACAGACTAGGAGTCTAACACCCAAGAATAGTAGAAATAAGTACTAGGAGGTTGACTTCATGGCTTGGAGGCTGGTCTCTCATTCTGGGCAACTCAGAGAAGGGAACACCAAATAAAATGTGGTCGGAGGTCATGCGGGGGAGGGGTGACACGTGCTGAATGTAGACTAGAGACTGAACACAATGGCCGCTCAACACCTTTATTGCAAACCACAACACCTAATTAGAGAGAGAGAACGAAAGGGAATACCCTGCCATAGTGGCAGTTTGAGGTGGGGGGAGACGGGACTGGGGAGGGTGGGAGGGACGCTGGGCTTACTGGTGATGGAGAATGGGCACTGGTGAAGGGATGGGTTCTCGAACTTTATATGGGGGAAACATGAGCACAAAAATGTATAAATCTGTAACTGTACCCTCACGGTGATTCACTAATTAAAAAAAAAAAAAGAAACAGGTAACTGTAAGGGCGAGGTATTTAAGAATTGGTCAAATTTTGGGGGCTGGAGTGATAGCACAGCGGGTAGGGCGTTTGCCTTGCACTCGGTCAACCCGGGTTCGATTCCCAGCATCCCATATGGTCCCCTGAGCACTGCCAGGGGAAATTCCTGAGTGCAGAGCCAGGAGTAACACCTCTGCATGGCCGGGTGTGACCCCCCCAAAAAAAAAGCAAAAAAAAAAAAGAATTGGTCAAATTTAATGAGTACTGAAATACTGCATTGTGCAAGAGTTATTTATGAAATTATCAAGATTAGATAGAGGCCAAAGTCATTATATACCAGGTAGTGTGTTTGTTTTGCACGTGGCTGACTCTGAGTTGATTCTGGGCATCCCATATGGTTCCCTGAGCACCGCCAGGAGTAATCCTTAAGTAATGGCAGGTGTGTCCCCAAAACCAAACCAAACCAAAACAAAACAAAAAGAACAAGATGATATATACTGATATATTCACCTTATCCCTTTCTAACATTATTTACTTAACCAATGTAAAGTCTACTGTGTTCAAATTCTTATTTAAATGACAAACATTTTTAATGCATTTTTGTTGTCTATCATAAAACAATACAGAAAATGTAGGTACCCAATATAAAATTCAATTACTAAGATAAAAATTTTATTAACATGTCTCAGTTTCACTCTACACAAGAAATAAGATTCATATCTATCACCTTGCTCAAAGATACCACTAACATGTAGCATTTCAGAATTAGTTAAAATGTATTTCTAGAATATAAACATTTTTATTGTTTTTACTATCCATGCAGTTTATTATTCATATAATTATAAGCAATATTAAAACCAGTTTACACCACACAAGAAATGATGTATTCTATGGAAGTCAAATGTTTTCAGAGTCAATATAATCACAACATACCTTTCTTTAAAATTCATGGGTTTGCTTATAAGTTTGCTTATAACTGCTTCATAGACAGGAGTTTGTACATTACAAAAGGTTTTATTGATTTATTAGTTACAGAATACACTAAGCATAAAAAGCAAACTGGAAAAGCTAGCTCTGGAAATAATATACTATAACAGCAAGTTATAGAATACTTCAGAGTAAAATCAGAGTGTTGGCATGGAAAAGATAAATGGCATAAGCCAGACTAGCAAAGACTAATATTTAGTAAGACTACTAACACAAACAAATCATGTCTTAGAGTGGTGTAACTGTCCCACAATGAGGAAAATATTTAAACAGCATGTTAAATCATAGTCAATTTTTCTGTAATAAACTGTTTTTCTTTGAAAAATATTCTTTTACTTAAAGATAAAGAACTCATTAATATTCATTTAACAAAATATAAAACATACATTTTTTGGTAAAGCAAATGATTTCTTTGGTAGCACTAGAATTAAACTAATAATTTCTTTCAGCAGCATCCTAATTTAACTTAGTAATTGAACTAACAATAAATGTATTTATTGTATTTAGTTAAATAAATACATTTAATATGTATTGAGTGGTGGTTAATAATGAGTATTTAAAATTTTTCTGATTCCTGACATCTACCCCAAGAATACTAAAAAGTTAATTACAAAAGATATTTGTCTTATGCTTACTGCAGAACTACTTAAAATAATCAAGATTTGGAAATTACCCAGGTGTATATCAAGAGATAGACAAAGAAACTATAGTACAAACACACACACACACACACAAACACACACACACAGAGTGGAATACTACTCAGGTATAGCACTCTAGCACTGTTGTAGCACTGTCATCCCCTTGTTCATCTATTTGCTCAAGTGGGCACCAGTAACATCTCCATTTTAAGACTTGTTGTTACTGTTTTTGGCACGTCCAATACACCCCGGGTAGCTTGCCAGGGCCTGCCATATGGGTGGGATACTCTTGGTAGCTTGCCGGGCTCTCTGAGAGGGATGGATGAATCGAACCTGGGTCAGCTTCATGCAAGGCAAACACCCACCCGCTGTGCTATCGCTCCAGTCCACTTGGGTATAAGAAAAGACAAATTTCTTTTTCCTAAGTTTGCTACTTCTCGGAGGGAACTGAAGATATCATGCTGAGTGAAATGTGTCAGACAGAGAAGGACAAATGCCAACTGATCTTACTCATATATGCAGAAGAATATCATCTCACACCACAGAGACTGGCACACATTCAAAAGAACAGAAGCAACCAGTGCTGGCGTGGATGTGGGGAAAAAGGGACGCTCCTTCACTGTTGGTGGGAATGCCGACTGGTCCAACCTTTCTGGAAAACAATATGGACAGTCCTACAAAAACTAGAAACTGAGCTTCCATATGACCTTGCAATACAACTTCTGGGAATATATCCCAAGGATGCAAAAGAGCACAGTAGAAATGACCTGTGCCTATATATTCATTGCACCACTGTTCACAATAGGCAAAATATGGTAACAACCCGAGGGCCCTAAAACAGAGGACTGGTTAAAGAAACTTTGGTACATCTACACAATGGAATATTATGCAGCTGTTAGGAGAGATGAAGTCATGAAATTTGCTTATAAGTGTATAGACATGGAGAGTATCATGCTAAGTGAAATGAGTCAGAAAGAGAGGGACAGACATAGAGGGACTGCACTCATTTGTGGAGTATAAAATAACATCACATGAGGCTGACACCCAAGGACAGTAGATATAAGGGCCAGGGGGATTGCCCTATAGCTAGAAGCCTGCTTCATGAGCAGTGGGGAAAACCAGATGGAATAGAGAAGGGATCACTAAGAAAATGATGGCTGGAGGAACCAGTTGGGATGGGAGATGCATGCCGAAAGTAGATAATGAACCAAACATGATGACCTCTCAGTGTCTGTGTTGCAAGCCATAATGCCCAAAAGTAGAGAGAGAGAGTATGGGGAATATTGTATGCCATAGAGGCAGGGGGAGGGTAGGAAAGGGCATGTATACCCAAGATATTGGTGGTGGGGAATGTGCACTGGTGGAGGGATGGGTGATTGATCATTGTGGGATTTTAACTCAAACATGAAAGCTTGCAACTATCTCACGGTAATTCAATAAAATTAAAAAAAAATAAAAAAATAAGAAATATAGTAAGGGAATAAATAAACATAGCAAGGGAATAAACAATGGTCAATGATTATAGGAAAACTCAAGGACATGTTTTTTTTTCTTACAGTTACAGATTTATACATTTTCGTGCTCATGTTTCCCTCATACAATTTTAGAGAACCCATCCCTTCACCAGTGCCCATTCTCCACCACCAATAAACCCAGCATCCCTCCCACCCCCAACCCCATATCCCCCCCACCCCACCTGCCACTGTGGCAGGATATTCCCTTTTGTTCTCTCTCTCCAATTGGGTGTTGTGGTTTGCAATAGGGGTGTTGAGTGGCCATTGTGTTCAGTCTCTAGTCTACTTTTAGCATGCATCACCGTTCCCCTGCGTGGCCTCAAACTACATTTTACTTGGTGTTCCCTTCTCTATCTGAGTTGCCTTTTCCCTAGAATGTGAGGCCAGCTTCCAAGCTATGGAGTCAACCTCCTGGTACTTATTTCTACTATTCTTGGGTGTTAGTCTCCTACTCTGTTATTTTATATTCCACAGATGAGTGCAATCTTTCTATGTCTGTCTCTCTCTTTCTGACTCATTTCACTTACCATGATACTTTCCATGTTGATCCACTTATATGCAAAGTTCATGACTTCATTTTTTCTAATGGCTGCATAGTATTCCATTGTATAGATGTACCAAAGTTTCTTCAACCAGTCATCTGTTCTAGGGCACTCGGGTTTTTTCCAGATTCTGGCTATTGTAAACAGTGCTGCGATGAACATATAAGTGCAGATGTCATTTCAACTATACTTTTTTGCTCCTCTGGGATATATTCCCAGCAGTGGTATTGCTGGGTCAAATGGGAGCTCAATTTCTAATTTTTTGAGAATTGAAGGACATGTTTTTATTTTAAAATTTATTTTAAAATTTTTATTATTTTGTTTGTCTCTCTTTTTGTTGATTTATTAGTTTGAAATATAGCATAGCTTGACACCTTTATATGTATACAGGATTTAGGTGCACCTTCCACCAAAGTTCAGTACCATTCCATAACTAAAAGTACCTTTCTCCCTATTTTCCCCATGCTCTTCCTTCCAGTTACCACTGTAGTTTTCAAGAGTCAGAGCAAATTTTGTTGTTTCCCATCAGTTCATTTGTTTTAGTAACTTATATTCCACAAATGAAACCATCTGATATCTATTTTTCACTTTCTTACCTATTTCACTTAGTATAATCACCTTGTTACATCTGTTTTATCCTAAGGCAAAGCTTTATCTTTTAATTAATTAATTAATTAATTAATTTGCTTTTTGGGTCACACCCAGCAATGGATAGGGGTCACTCTTGGCTCATGCACTCAGGAATCACCCCTGGTGGTGCTTGGGGGACCATATGGGATGCTGGGATTTGAACCCGGGTCGGCCATGTGCAAGGCAAACGCCCTACCCGCTGTGCTATCACTCCAGCCCAAAACTTTATCTTTTTAGTACATGGTTTATCTCAAAGGCACAATTTTATCTTTCTATTGGCATGTCAGTGTTTCACTGAGTACATAAACCATGCATTCTTCATCTCCAAAAATTATGACAGAACCATCAATATTCTCATTTTGGGTACATCATAACCTATGAATAATTAAATTATAAAATAGAAATGATGCTTTCAAAAATTGTTTTCATAACCGATGAATAATTTTATTTTACTTTTTATTTTACTCTTTTTTTTTTAATTTTAACCTTTTTTAAAATATTTTTTTAAATCACCAAAACAAAGGTTGGTCAAGATATAGAGAAAAATGAACCTTCTTACACTGCTGGCATTGAAAATTGGTGCAGCTTCTTTGGAAAAATGGTGTGGAGAGTCCTTTAAAACAAATGAAGGGGCTGGAGCAATAGCACAGCGGGAAGAGCATTTGCCTTGCACGCTGCTGACACGGGTTTGAATTCCAGTTCGAATATTGTCCCCCGAGCACCACCAGGAGTAATTCCTGAGTGCATGAGCAGGAGTAACCCCTGTGCATCTCCGGGTGTGACCCAAAAACCAAAAACCAAAAAAAAAAAAACCCCAAGCCTCCCCCCAAAAAAACACAAATGGAAATGCCAAATGATGTAGTATTCTTACTCCCAGGCATTCAAAGGCACTGAATCAAAAGTCAAAACATGGAATCAACTTAGATGACCATTACCATATGATTGATGCACCCAAAGTGATAATATTGATGGTTCTGTCACATTTTTGGAGATGAAGAATACAATTATTATGAAATATTTTTGTCTTGTTTTTAATTTTTTTAAATTTATTTTATTTTTTATCGAGTCACTGTGAGATACAGTTACAAAGCTGTTTATGATCGGGTTTCAGTCATACAACATTCCAACATCAATTCCTCCACCAGTGCACATTTCCCACCACCAATGACTACTTTCCCTCCCACCACCACCCAAACCCCAGCCTGCTCTGTGACAAGTACCTCTCTTCTCTCTCTCTCTCCCTCCCTCCCTCCCTCTCTCTCCCTCTCTCTCCCCCCTCTCTCTCTCTTTCTCTCTCTCTCTTTCTCCCTCTCTCTCTCTCTCTCTCTCTCTCTCTCTCTCTCTCTCTCTCTCTCCCCTTCCTTTGGGGCATTATAGTTTACAACACAGACACTAAGGGATTATCATATTTGTTCCTTTACTTCTTCCTATTGTTCTTGGGTATTAGTTTCATATTATGTTTTTACTCCTTCATTGTTGGTGGGGATACCAACTGGTCCAGCCTTTTAGGAGAACAATATGGGCATTCTTTAGAAAGCTAGAAACTGAAATTCCATATGACCCAGCAATGCCACTTCTGGGAATATACTCCAGGATACCAAAACTACAAAGCAGAAATGCCATCTGTACTTCTATGTTTATTGCAGCACTTTTCACAATAGCCAGAATCTGGAAACAACTGAAGTGCTGAAGAACAGATGACTGGTTAAAAAAAAAACTATGACCATGGACACAATGGAATATTATGCAGCTGTTAGAAAAAAAATGAAATCATGAAATTCACTTATAAGTAAATGGACATGGAGAGTCATGCTGAGTGAAATCAGTCAGAGGGAGAGGAATATAGAATTATTGCATTTATTTGTGGGATGTTTAACTTCTTCAGTCTATAAAATGGATGAACTAGAGGACGTGGGCACACAAAATGAGCAGAGCAGAAGGGATCAGTATAGTAGGCTCATGACTCATTCCTTTGGCTGATTTCTCTGAGAGAGAGAAATATAAACTGAGCACAGCAGATCAAAACGCTGTTTTGGAGCATTTTTTTTCTTTCCAAGTTGTAAACTGTTTTATTAAAATCCCCCATAAATCACTGAACATACAGAGCAAGAAGACTGTATATTTGATATTGAAATACACATAATGGTCATAAAATAAATCTTCAAATTCACCTTATGATTTTCTTGAGCAGATCTCTAATCAATAATCTTCTTGTTTTATGTTTTGGGTTTTGAGCCTCACCTGGCAGTAGTTAGAAATCACTGCTGACTTTTTGCTCAGGGATCATCCCTGACAGTACTCAGGGACCACAGCAGTGCAGGGGATCGAAGTGAACAATGTTTGGCCATGTTCAAGGAGTTTTATCCTCTCTCTGTACTATCTTTCTGGCCTAGTGTGTGTATGTGCATGTGTGCAGGTGTGTGTAAGAACACACATGCACTCTGGAAAGGAACGCTGCTGTTCTGCATGCAAGCTTTGCACTTACTACTGAGTTACGTCCCTGGTCCCTTATTTCTTTTTTTTTTTAATTTTTTATTGAGTCACCATGTGGAAAGTTACGAAGTTTTCAGGTTTAAATCTCAGTTATACAATGCTCGAATACCCATCCCTTCACCAGTGCTCATATTCCACCACCAAGAATCCCAGTATAGCTCCACCCCGCCCCCCCCACACACCCCTAACCCCCCACGCCCCTAGCCCCCCCACCCTAAGCCCCTCCCCCCGCCTGTGTAACTAATAAATTTCACTTTACTTTCACTTTGATTGCATACAATATTTCAACAAAACTCACTATTATTGTTTGGAGAGTCTCTCCCCTAAAGTCAGACCTGCTGAAAAGGAAGCATTAGATAATTTGTTTTCCATTGCTGAGGATGAGGAGGTATGAGGTCGAGTGACCACACTTAGCGGCCTCTCAGTTTTGGGTTTCTGTAATTTAGTATTTTAGTAACTAAGTCCAGAGGGATATCTGCCAGAAGTTGCATCGTTACCAACTTGTACTTCTCAGTTACATTATATTCCACATATGAGTGCAATCTTTCTATGTCTGTCTCTTTCTTTCTGACTCATTTCACTCAACATGATACTTTCCATGTTGATCCATTTATATGCAAATTTCATGACTTCATGTTTTCTGACAACTACATAGTATTCCATTGTGTAGATGTACCAGAGTTTCTTTAACCAGTCATCTGTTTTGGGGCACTCTGGTTTTTTCCAGATTCTGGCTATTGTAAACAGTGCTGCAATGAACATAGAAATACATATGCCATCTCTACTATACCGTTTTGCCTCTCCGGGATATATTCCCAGGAGTGGTATTGCTGGGTCAAATGGAAGCTCAATTTCTAATTTTTTGAGAATCGTCCATATTGTTTTCCAAAAGAGCTGAACCAGTCGGCATTCCCACCAGCAGTGAAGAAGAGTCCCTTTCTCCCCGCACCCACGCCAACACCGGTTGCTTTTGTTTTTTGGGATGTGGGCCAGTCTCTGTGGTGTGAGATGATATCTCATGGTTGTTTTGATCTGCATTTCCCTGATGATTAGTGATGTGGAATATTTTCTCATGTGCCTCTGAGCCATTCAGATTTCTTCTTTAGGAAAGCTTCTGTTCATTTCATCACCCTGGTCCCTTATTTCTAAACTACTTAGTTACTTGTTTTTTGAGCCACACCAGTGATGTTTAGGGCTTACTCCTAGCTCTGCATTCACTAATCACTCCCAACAGACTGGGAGGACAAAATGGGTTGCTGGGGATTGAACCAGGCTGGCCATGTGCAAAAACAAGTGTCATACCTGTTGCACTCTCTCTCTGGATCCCAGATTTATTTTTTTATCGTTTTATTTATTATAATAATTATTAGTTAAAGCTTTCATAATTAGAATTTCAGTCATACAATGTTTCAATACCCGTCTCTCCACCAATATACATTTCCAACCACCAATATCCCCCATGTCCCTCTTGTCATACCCCACCCCGTCAAGCCTGCCTCTTTGGCAAGCACTTCTCTTCTTTGTCTCTCCCCAGGATTGATTTAACTGGATTCATTTCAAACTACTCACATTATCTACTTAGAATCTATTAGTTACCAAAGTTAAAAAATAGGACTAATAATTTTAAGTACATTGAAGTAAAGCCAAAATACCCTCAGTGTTCATTACAGAGACATTCCAGCAAATGGAGGCTGAAAAACCTCTATTGTTATGCTTTGAAAGTAAAATAATGGGGACAGACAACGTCAGTGAGCTGGAGCATATGCTTTGTATGTAGGAAGACTGAGGTTAATTCCAATCACCATATGGTGTGTTAAGTACTGCTAGAAGTGATCCCTGAGCACTGAGCTGGGAGTAGCCTTTGAAAAATGCAGAAGATAGTACAAAACCTAACCAAAAAAAAAAAAAACCAGTACAATTCTGAGAATTCCAAATACCACCTTATAACAATGTAACTGTCTTAACGGGTTATTGTAATGTAATATTTTATTAATATTACAGATTGTATTTAAGTAAAATTATTAAAACAATCAATGCAAATTAAGTTCTTTATCTTATACCAGTACAATAAATATGCTTAAAAGTATTCAGGGAATATGTTTTACTACTGAAGGAATTCAAGACTCAAGAAAGGTTGGGAAACATTGCTGTAACATTGCTTAGATTTTTTATCATCTTAAACCCAGAAAAGTTTCAATTACTGATAGAGGAAGTGAGTCACTGCTTTTTCTACTGCCAACTGAAATGCAGCAAGCTAGAATAACTGGTTAGTTTTATTAAGGCATCTTATTAAGATGGCTTATTAAGCTACTCACTGTTGTTTTCCTAGGGCTTTAGGCAGATACTAAACTTTAAAATGTAGGATTCTTTCCTTCCTAACTTTCATAAAAGTCATATATAATTAGCAGTGAATGAAATTTTCTAATGTCAACATTTCAATTTTTGATTAACAGAGAATACAAATCAATCTTATTCAAGTTTAATTCGAAAGACTGGCAACATCCTTTTGGGAGACTAGTAGAGATAACATAGGAATACACCTTCAAATTTCAGACTAAGCCAGGGGCCTAAAAGTAAAAGTAATATTCAAGTTATTAAGCAGTCACTCTCATATTAATTTTCTCCACCTGATTTATCTTTCATACATAAAATCCATGTACAGTCAAACTGCAGTCAACATATGGGGTTAACGTAATCACGGCGCTCCACTGATGACTGACCTACACGGATGAGTGAAAGTAAAACAAAATAACAGCTGACAAAAGAGTTATAGGGAATGATCATGAAATCAAGGAAATTTCTGAATTTCAGAAATTCAGAAATTCTGAATTTCAGAAATTCAGAAATTCTGAATTTCAGAAATTCAGAGAGTGGTAGGTTTTTAGGACAATATATAATTAAAATCTTGATTGAAGGCTAAAGAGAAAGCATAGAGGTAAAGTGCTTATGTCGCAATCCTGTTTGATCCTCAGCATCCTGTATGTATCCTTGAGCATCACCAGGGGAATCCCTGAGCTCAGAGGCTGGAGTGAGTCCTGACCATAGCAGGTGTGACCTCAAACCCAACTAAACAAAAAAGGAAAGAAACAAAACCACTCCCCCCCCCCCGAAATCTTGGGCTGAATTCCACAGGGTGAGAAGAACTAGAGCTGTTCACCTCAATTACATTACAACTACACCTCAATTACACTTCTACCACTTCTGAACATGACACAATATACAGCAGAAATCTTTTTAGGGCATAATTAATAGAAGTTTAGTAATGTTAATTTTTTTTTTTGCTATTTTGGGTCACACCGAGCAATGCACAGGGGTCACTCCTGGCTCATGCACTCAGAAATCACCCCTGGCGGTGCTCAGGGGACCATATGGAATGCTGGGATTTGAACCCGGGTTGGCCTTGTGCAAGGCAAACGCCCTAGCCACTGTGCTATCACTCCAGCCCCAGTAATGTTAAGTTTTGAATGAAGGCAGTATAATTGGTGTGTTCTCTATGCCCTGACTCCCACCCCCAGCAGTATCTTTTCCCTCTGTTCCTGAGTGTTCATGGTGATAAACAGGGTAAGCTGAATGTGGTACTCAATTATTTTATTTATTTAATTTTTGGGTTTGGGGCCATAATTGGATTGGCGTTTGTCAAGAGCAACTACTGGCTTTGTGCTCAGGTGACACTCCTGAGTGCTTGGGGTCCCATTTGCAGTGTGAGGAACTAAACTGGGATTACCTTCATGCAAGGCAATTCACCTTAACCCCTACACTATCTCTCCAGTCCATCAGACACTCAACTGAAGTAAAATATTTAAAGGAGGTATAAAAAAATTCCTCCATAATCAATTGCATTTTAATGCAATATTATAAAAATAAAAAATCATGATAAATAAAACATCAAAATTTAAATAAAGAACTGGTACCTAGTGTGGCACTGATAAAGACTCTTTAAGGCAAAACTTCTTTACATTGTAGTATCTTTAAAAGATAAATCTTGAGAAAAGGTTGAATGGTTTAGCTCTGTTATCATCTACAAAAGCCCAGAATATTTTAGTAAGAGAAATATCTAAAGCAAATTTTAATAATAACCCCCCATTTATGATGTTTGATGCACTAACAACATAAATTCCCCTACCTAAGCCCTCTTTGATTTAACTTCTAAACTCCATAATATACACAAAGCAAGCCTTCTTAAACTAAACTGACTGATTCCAGTGCCAAAGCACTCTCCTTCAACACACTATGACTGGTTGGTGGTCTTTGCTTACATTAATCACATTGGGGTTTATATGATAGTGATCTTATTTTAAAAAATTTAAAATTATTATAATTTAGACTATGTATTTACAATACCGCTGACATTATCTTGGTATGCTTTAGCAGGCGCTAGTAACATCTCCATTTGTCCCTGCCATGTGCTAGTGTAGCCAATGGCATTTGCTTGCTCTAGAAAGACGAAGAGCTTCAAACTGTTCATTCAGGGTCTTGACAAAGACGTCTGAACGTCTCGGAGGTGGGTGGCCAGATGTTCTTTGGACATCTCGTGGAATCCAGTTGGTAACAACTCTAGTCCAGAAGTCATCTCCAAATTGAATTACATGACTGGCCAATCTGATTTTCGACGCCTTGGCTAACGAGACAGCATCCTGATTCTCGATTGTCGATGGAGGTCCGAACTCCAGATTCCTTGTCTCACTTAAGTGAAACGTGATACTCCAAGCATAACTCTTTTGATTCCTCTTTGGGAGACCCGAATATCGTTCTGATCCTGTTTTCGTAGAGCCCAGGTCTCTGTGGCGTTAGTGCAGGAAGAATGGTGGAGCTGAAAAGATGCGCCGGAAGTTCTTCGAACCCTTTTTTAAAATTTTATTGAATCACTGAGATAGTTACAGGTTTTCTCTTAACAACTTCATCAATGCTCTTGAAGGTGTTCCACGATGCTCTCTTCCTCCTGTGCAGCTTATGTGCCAGGTTGTTCGTCATGTTGAGTTCTCGACCTAAGTACACATAACTGCTGCATATGGAGATATCTGTTGTGTTGGGAGCAAATGGAACATCAGGAACTAGTTTGTTTCTCATGAACATTGTTTTTAGGAGATTCAGCTGTAGTCCAACCTTTCCACACTCATGGTTAAACCAGCAAGCATTCCTGCCACTTGGCTTATGTTTGGTGTTATTAGAACAATGTCATCAGTGAAGTGGTGGTGGTATAGTGAAGACTGTCTATCTTCACTCCCATTCCTTCCCATTCTAGTCGTCACATGACGTTCTCAGGTGGCACAGAAGAGTTTTGGTAAAATGGGATCAACCTGCCTAACCTCTCTCCTTATGTCAATGATCACTTCCTTGTAGAATGGTGAGATCCTGGTGGTGAATCCGTAATACAGCTCACTAAGGATCCTGATGTATTAGGTTTGAATGCCCTGGCTAGGGCTTCGATGACCACTTCAGTCTCAATTCTTTAAATCAATGAATGTTAGATAGAGCAGCATCTTGAACTCTCATGAAACCTCTATGAGCTTGGTCACTGTGTGGATATGGTTAATCATGCTGAAGCCTTTTCGGAACCCAGCTTGCTTGCATAGTTGTCCTTCATCTAGTGTTCTGCCAATCCTATTCAGGATGACTCGAGTGAATAACTTGTAGACGATGGACGACAAGGAAGATCGGGTGATAGTTGCCGATGTTGTGGATGTCTCCCTTCTTGTACAACAGGATGGTCCTGCTGGTTTTCCATTGGGACAGAACCTCGCATTCAGACAGGTAGCGTGTGAAGAGCCGAGTCAGTGTATTGACAAGTACTGGCGGCAGATTCTTCAGGTGCTTGGGTCTGACTTTGTCTGGACCGGGTACTGTATGCTTCTTTACCAATGAAATGGCATGTCGGATTTTGAAAGGGAGAACTATGGGAATGACATATTCATCTTGTGGAATTTGCTATGTGGGCAGGTGGACGTGACTATCGAAGAGATCTGAGTAGAAGTCATGAATAATCCTCTCCATTGCCCTTCTGGAAGATGTGATAGATCCATCAGGACATCTTGGGGCAGTCATCTTGGTCTTATAGTTGGCGAAGGACAGGCGGGCACTGCAAATACTTTTCCTGGCTTCTGTCACATCAGCCAACATTGCTGCTCTTTTCTCTTTGAGGTCTTCCTTTATTGCTTCTCTGCACAGCTTTGTGAGCGTGGATGTTAGCTTGTGACTGCCTGAGGCTCGTGCCAAACCACGTTGGCAAATGAGCTAGAGAGTTTCTGAAGACCAGTGTCTTTTTGTGGCTTTCTCTCTCTCAGTGTTCCTAGCACAATTGTGATAGTAGATAAGTGTGGAGAAGGGAGTGGGCCAGCTATTGTAGATAAGTGAGGAGTAGGAAGTGGGCCACCTCCCTACATGCCACCCGTATGGCAGAGGCTGGCAAGCTACCCGCGGTGTATTTGATATACCCCCCCCCAAAAAAAACACCAAAAAAACAAACCTCATGGTAAATCAACAAAAAACAAAACAAAAAACACTCCAACAAACCCCAAACCCAGAAGACTAAGACTAGAACTCCCACAAGACCCAGCAATTCCTGTATTTTTGTCATCTACTCCTGAAATACTGAAACAATAATCAGAGCCACCTAAGTTGATTACTTGGTACAAGGTGTTTTTAATTCTTTCACTCAATCTACATTTAGTAACTTATTCACTGGTACACAGGTTTCTTCTTTTTCACATTCCACGTTTGGTGTTGTACAGATTCTATGATGTAAAAACTAATATTTTATAACACAATACAGCTATTTAATTACATAATACAGCACATATGGCCCCAAATTGGTCAATGGGAAGTATTTCAGGCTAGCTCCTGTCTGCTTTTGACATGACTCAACTCCCAATTTCTCTCTCTCTCTCTCTCTTTCTCTCTCTCTCTCTCTCTCTCTCTCTCTCTCTCTCTCTCTCTCTCTCTCTCTCTCTCTCTCCCTCCTTTCCTTCCCTTTTGTTGTTGCAACTACCAAGATGCATTCTTGGCTATGGTGCTTATTGGGGGGGTGAGGGGGCCACAGTTTTAGCTGTGGTGCTTGCACACCGCAGTCTGCGGTATGCCAGAGTCTACACTTTTATTTTGGTAGCTGGGATCACAAATGACAGTACCATTGGAACAGCCTGCCAGGCAGGCATTTTATTGCTGAGCCACTATTCCAGATCTTCCCAATTAATCACTGAGTACTTTCTTGCTTTCTGGCATAAAAAGATACTCTAAACTAAGTGCATTTACTCTGAATCTAGATCTTGGAGTTCTGTCACTTTTTTTTTTTTTTTTTTTGCTTTTTTGGGTCACACCCAATGATGCACAGGGGTTACTCCTGGCTCATGCACTCATGAATTAACTCCTGGCGGAGCTCAGGGGACCATATGGGATTCTGGGAAACGAAACCGGGTCGGCCGTGTGCAAGGCAAACACCCTAACCGCTGTGCTATCGCTCCAGCCCCCTCTGTCACCTTTTAACAAAAAAATATACACAGAAACCAAAAATCTGATGTTAGGTTTATGTCCACTAATTCTATGATATATTTTCATTAGGTAGAAGAAAAAAATTAAACTATAAATTTAAATTGATAAATGTTTTTCAATTATGATTTTATTTGTTTTGGGATCACACCTGGTGGTACAGAGGTTACCCCTGGCTCTGCACCTCAAGAATTATTCCTTGATGAATGGGATACCAGGGATTGAACCCAGGTTGGCCACTTCCTTAACCACTGTACTATCTTTCTGGCCGTTCATTTAAAATTTAATAGTTTTGCCCCTTAACTATATCTACTTATTGGCTCAATCCAGGATGCATAAAACATCCTCAAAATGTTGATAACTAATAGCACAACTAAGTGTTGTGACTATATTATCTGGTTAAAGTGAGAAAAGTTTAAAGGTGTTTTGCATTCACTTTTGCTCTTAGAATTATTTAAGGAAACATATGATGAGAATAAGATAAAATATACTTGATTTTCCTCTTTAATATTAATGTTGACAACTTGGATATTAGGTACATTTATTTTTATTTACATTCACTTGGAGTTTGCTTTTATTTTTCAAATTTAACTAAATATACATATATAAAAGTAAAAACTTAATGATATGGTTTAATCAGAGAAACTGCATTCTTATTCCTTACTGTATTCTGTTTCACATCAACTTCCAAAGGCAGTATTTTTATTAGCTTCTGATTTATGGTAAGGTAGTATCTTATAAGTATATGTTTTCAGTTAGTAATCTGTTCTGAAAGTCATTCACTATCAATTTACAGACATTATCCTTACTTGCTTTATATAGTTGGAATTATGATACATTCTATGCAGCGAGTTTCTAACTCAGGCTGCTTTTATTTGTTGCTAAAAATAAACTACTGTAACTCTTATGTTGTTTTATATTCAGAGTTACATACTCAGGATAGATTCCTAGACTTTTTTTCCTTATTCAAAGTTAAATGCAGAGGCCAGAGTGATAGCAAAGCGGGTAGGGCACTTGCCTTGCACATGACCTACCTGGGTTTGATCCCTAGCATATCAGATGGTCACCTGAGCCCACTAGGAGTGATTCCTGAGTGCAGAGCCAGGAATAATCTCTGAGAACTGCTGGGTGTGATGCTCCCACCCTCCCAAAAAAGGTTAAACACATATAAAACTTGGCTAGGTATTATCGTATTATTTATATTCATATTGGGGTTCTTAACATTCTCACCAGTGACATAGGAGAATGCATAAGATCGCTTTATTCCAGTTTCCAAGGTAGAGAACAGCAAGATGCCCCCAAACCACAAGTGCAATCCCCAAGGTAGAGCCCAGAGTAGTCTCAAACACAACTGGCACTGCCCTCCACCCCCAAATAAAATTTTGAGTTTTAAAGATGCATATGAACAATTGCTGGAGTGATAGCACAGCGGTAGGGCATTTGTCTTGCACGTGGCCGACCCAGGTTTGGTTCCTTCTCCCCTCTCGGAGAGCCCAGCAAGCTACCCAGAGTATCTCACCCACATGGCAGAGCCTGGCAAGCTACCCATGGTGTGTTCGATATACCAAAATACAGTAACAACAAGTCTCACAATGGAGACGTTACTGGTGCCCGCTCGAGCAAATACATGAGCAACGGGATGACAGTGATACAGTGCTATGAACAATCCATTTTTCTAAAACAACATGGTATTTATTCATTGCAAAATTTCTGAGAGTCTGAGAGTCAGTTTTCCGACTGAACAAACAGGTAATTATATAAAATTTTAAATAAACATTTAAATAAATCTTTTTGTTTGTTTTACTGGGCCAAAACTGGCGATATCCAGGGCTTTCTCTGACTCTGCGCTCAAGGATCAGTCCTGGTGGGCTTGCTGAATGACAGGAATTGAACCTGGGTTGACTGCATGCAAGGCTAATGCCCTACCCACTGTACTATGGCTCCAACCTCTAAATAAGTTTTTTCCTTCTACCCAATCTTATTTTATTAAAGGACCATGAATTACAAAGTTATTCATAGTTGGGTTTTTGACAAATAATATTCTATCACTGATCCTGCCACGAGTGTCCACTTCCCTCCACCAGTAATTTTCCAGAATCCCCCTCCTACCATTTTTAGAGTAACTGGATAAGGAAATACAGTGGCTTAAAGGGGAATGCCAAGAACATCTATGGCCCCAGAGTATTAGAGAGAAGGAAAGAAATAGAGTGAAGGGGAAGGAGAGAAGAGATAGATGAGAAACAAAAGGGACATGAGTTAAGGGGATGTATATTGTATATTGACGGTGTTAAGGACTGACAGAGCTAAATAGCTAACCCTCAAAATAAGCTTTTATATAGTTTTGAAGTAGACAGAGGAGTATATAAGCCCAATCTTTCAGATGAGGAAACTGAGAATAATCACAATTTAATAATACGTACACATTCAAAGAATGACAGAGCATTGTTAGTTTACTCATATTTTTACTAGAAGCTAATCTCTCTTGAATTAACCTCCAGAATTTTGTGTATTAGATTCACTTACTAGATAAAATTATGAGAAATACATTTTAGAAACCTTATTTAGTTTACAAATAACAGAAATTTAAAGTTTTTGCATTATTTAAGTTCACATATTGACATCTGAATAATATAGCTTAATTTAGGGGTTTTAGCCAAGTGTTTGGAAATAAATTTTAAAGTATTAACAAAGTCTAAAAAGTTTATTGTGGAAAAATATATTAAATTTTAATATAAAGTACAAGTCCTATAAGTATAAGTTAAATGAAGAATTACCCTGAGTTTCTTTTAATAAAGAAAAAATTTTATACCCGTAGAAAATTTGCATTTGCAAGGTAGAAAAATGAAATTTCAACACTGTAGCAAAGTTCAAAGGCCTCCTACAGATGTCTTTTTGCAATTTCAGAAATGATAAAAAAATTTCTATTTCAAGTAAAAAATATCATGTGCTCAATTATTAGGTTAATTCACTCGTGAAAATGGTAATATAACTTTTTCCTATCAGGCAAACTTCAAGAAAATATTAGTGAAAACATCAGCAAACATTATAAACTGAGAGTCTTCAAACAGAAGTAACAAAACTAGTGAATCAAAAATATAAACCCTGATACTAGTGTCTTTTCCATAGGAAAACTTTTTCATAAAACACTACATTTAAGTAAAAGATGTCATTTATTTTGGAAGTTGAAAAATAACAAAAGACTTTAGACCCACATATCAAAGGTACTCTTTTTATCCTTTTCTGAGACACTGACCTGTATACTCATTTAAAAATGAACACCACATCTTTATGTTATTAAATCTTTGTTTTGATCTATTAGTATTCACCAAAGTGCCATTTTATAAAACCGCCCACTGAATAGACAAGGCTGGAGGTGACCATCTGCAGCTTTAGAGTCTGAATTGATGAAAAGAGCTTTGTGTTTTCATTGCCAAGTTTGATTCTTCTAGTCATTAGGCATTCCCCTCAGATCGCATCAATGAAGCTGTACTCTCTTACACCCATGTGTTAAATTCTCTTCTCCTCATGGTTTCCTTTGCCGCTCTACTCAAGAATGACTATTGGGTCTTAGCCACATTCTTCTCACAGCTGTGTTAAAAAAGAGCATCAGAAAGTCTTCCTAAAACCCATATGTGTATCTAGTCAGTTCTCTGTCTTAGGGTCACCTCACATTGTGGTGTGATTATAGATTCATTCTTGTTCTTGAACTGTGCTACTCCCTTCATTCTGGGAAAGATTAGGCCCTCCAGCAAGTTGAAGAGAACCTCTTGGAAGAGTAGGTGAAAGCTTAGACTGCAGATTAATTTTAAAAAAGAATATAATTTAAGATATTAAATGCATCTATTTTTAAAACATCATTTTATAGCATGTCAAATAGTAACACAAAGAGATACAACATTATTTTAGGATGCTGTTATAGGGGGAAAGGGAAAGGAAAATGATTATAATGCTCCAGGAATTATTAGCTTGAAAGGAAAAAATGCCAAAACAATTAAAATTAGTAAGTTTAGTGAGTTCAAAAATACTGCTTACTATGCAATTTTCTGAGTATTGTATTTCACTTTTAGACAGCATTTTCACAACTGATGAAGTAAAAGTAGAGGTTAGTGACATTTTAAAATTTATGTTTCGGTTTGGAATTTAAAAATAGGTTTCTTTTGAATTATTCAAGAATATTTCATAGTACAGAGAAGAAATGAGATATATTTCTGCTAACTGTTCAATATATAGTCTTGTCCTAGAATTATATTTTTCTCTTTAAGTGTAAATGATCAAGAATGAGGCTTAGGTATAAACAATGTTTATGATCTTATGAGAGAAGGTTACATTAAAATAAGCAAAAGATTCTCTCATTTTATATTCATGAAGAGTCAAATGCACATATGTGCAAAGTCCTAATCTAGTGAGAGAAAAAATCAAACACAGAATCTTAGCAACCAAGTGATAGTTGCATTCTGCTTGCTCTTGGACTCAATTTAACTTTTGACAATTATATATTAAGAAGAAAAATCTTGCCAAGCAAGGAAGTGTAAATCAGATTTAAGAGGCAAAAATAAGATCCTGGCATAGTAAGAATGTAGTTATATTATATATTAATAGGTAGACACATTATATACAATCTATGTACACAAGAATAGAGAAATTAAAGGAGGAGGCTCTGAATGAGTAATCAAGTATAATGCAGTGAGACAGAAATATTCAAGCAAAAACTTTAAAATTATCATTTAGATAGTAGCTTACTTCCCCCTTTTCTATTATTAAAAGCATTTTAAGTATATTAGTATTTAGTGTTGTTACTTTTTCCTGACAAACTCAAATACTTTTATATATATTTTATTTCTGTAAACTCTAACAATTCTTTTCAGGTAAGATGGATGACTTTTCCTAAGAGCTATATTGTGTTGTCAAGTAAGAAAGTTTTTAGCTATAGCTAAGAAGAGACTATCCAAACAAAATAACTTATTAGATCTTCTAGCAACTCTAAGAGACTTACATATCATATATAACTATGTGAAAATGACACAGATAGATTAGATATAAAATATATAAAATAAATAGATATTTATTAGATATAAAATAAATGTATTATGCTGCCAAGGGGGCAGACTTGGTGGGAGGGAACCTAGGCATGGTGGTGGAAGGAAGGAGACACTGGTGGTGTGATAGTATCAGAACACTTTATGCCTGAAACAACTTTATCATGAACCACTCTGTAAATCACGGTATCTTAATAAAAATAAAATTAGAAAAAATAAAACTAAAAAAGAAAATCACATTAGAATTTTTTGAGGTATAAGAATGGATCCATTGTTTTTTAGATTGTGAGGTTCTAGTTAAAATGGAAATACTCAATGTTAGGCACATCCTATAACTTCCCTGAAAGCACAGGAACTCTACTCATTACTGTAATAGTGGATTAAAGAAGAGCAACACAACTAGCTAAGTGTTGCTGAGCTTCTAAACTGAAACAGAATGCTTTCATATTTCAACATTGTGGTTCTTTATCTCTCATCCCTCTTCATTGTGTTCATCTGAAATATGTCTAGTAGGCAGAGATATACTAGGCCAACCCTAGATGAACTTATGGAAGAATCAGTTCTGGAAAAAAGTTGATCAAATCCAAATACCTATATTGGATTTTTTTCTTTTTTTAATTCCTACATTTATGTTCTTGATGACTCATTCATTAAAATTCAGTATAAAAGGGAACTTATGCAGGACAGTGCATATTCTTTTTTTAAAAAAATTTTTATTAGTGAATCACTGTGAGGTACAGTTACAAACTTATGAACTTTCATGTTTGCATTTCGTTTACATACCTCTACCAGTGCCCATTCTCCCCCACCAATGTTCCCAGTATCCCTCCCACCACCCCCACTCCAACCCCCACCACCCCACCCTGCCTCTGCAGCAGGGCATTCCCTTTTGTTCTCTCTCCTGCTGGATGTTGTAGTTTGCAACAGAGGTATTGAGTGGCCATCATGTTTGGTCTATAGTCTACTTTCGGCACGCAGCTTTCTTAAGTTGCAAAATTCCTTTGTCTTAATTAGCCTGGATCCTTCATTTCTACTTAATATGAGTTTCTTAAATTTGTATTAGGTTCTACTGATAATACTCCTACATTAACCATTCCCCACTAGTCCATTTTCTTAACAAAATGAGATATTTTCTAAGACTCAAGGTGAAAGCTCAAATTCTTTAGTTTTTATAAAGAAGTGAACATAATTAGCATCTACATACATGGTATTCTGTACATGAAGTAGCTTAAATATTTCTTTATACAAAAATGGATTATATACCTAAATTGTTCAAGGCACTGTGTATTGAACTAAATTGTTCAAGGCAATGTGTACAGAGGTACACATTACACATGATCAAATTAAAATTTTAATAAAATAATACTTTTTGAGAGTTTAAGGCTTATATTTCATAAATTAAATATGCATTTAACTTTTAAAATGTTCCTCATTTGTAAATCTGGACTACTAATTCTTAAAGAACAGATTGTGTATTCAAGAATAAAAATTAAGCATGTTGCACTGATTGATTAGAAGTCATCTGTGTTCACTTTCCACACATAAATGATAATAAGGTATATTTAATTAGATCTAGACTTACAAGGTAATTTCCAAAGCTGACTTAAGAGTTCTAGAGTACATAAACTATCACAAATAACTGAACTCTTAAGCTTATCTGCTGAGACAAGTTTTATATTTCACATATCTTTTAAATCCCAAATACAAAGCAGTTGAAGAACAATTTTAAGAAAAGTTTGAAATTATTCATTAATAATACTAATAAATCAAAGTGAACTTTAAACATCAAATATTGATTTATAACTATGAATTTTGAATTTATGAAACTTATTCTTTAATTCAATCAGTAAGTATTTATAAAGTGTACAGACATTATTTAGTTGTGTCTTACTACTTGTAGAATAACCAAAAATTTATGGGAAAAATATCATAAATAAATTTGGCATGCAGCAGACTAACTTTAATGAAAAGACAACACAATTATAAATATTCACTAATTCCTTTTATATTAAACTGCATATTAGTTTTCACAACGATTAAGTCAGAGTCTGGTGCCAATAGCACAACTAGGAAGTTTAGTGCAATCTTTCAATGATGATTGTAGAGTTATTTTACGCCCCCAGTACGAATAACAGGTCTATTATTTATTTTTTAAATCAAGTAACTGTGGTAATGCTCTGTTCCCCTTCTCAGCATCCAGAGTCATCTAACTCTGCTTTATAATTCAACCTGCAAACAGATTAAGCAGCTGAGTTTGTGGAAAGTATGTTTGTTCTACGCTAAGAACCCTTGTGTGACACTATGGAGCCTCCCTTGACACTTGGAAGAGAACTATGGACAGTTTTTACTCATCAGCAGGGAAACCAGACTGAGAATTCACAATTTCTTTGTAACGTCAACTTCTTCATAGAAATCAGTATTTGGCCAAGAGGCAGGAAAGAGTTTTTGTTAGCTTTACATGTTCTGCTCTTTTATTTCCACCAATACCACTCAAAAGACACAGGATGCTCTATATTTTAAAGACAAATGATATGCTGATCTTAGATTATGCAATAAATTAGAACTCACACGTTTTAGGCAACCTTTAAAAGAAAAGTATGAAAAGAAAATTTTATACTTTTTTCTTGAAACAATGTTTAAAAGTTTACAACTTTTTCTTATGTATTTTCTTATATTTGATGAATATGACCTATTCAGCATAGTTACAGTTTATGGAGGAATTTCAACCTATTGCTGCAAATTTGCCCCGTAGTAAAGATGATATGAAACAAAAGATATTATATTATAAAATATTTATATCTGAGAGGTTTTTTTAACTGAATAATCATCATTACAAATACCTTCATTTTAAATATGTAGAGATTAGGTATGCTAAATATATTTAAAGTTTTTTTTTAAAAAACAAGGCTATAAGAAGCATATCTATTGATAAAAAGGCAAGGAATTCAAATAAAGAACTATATAGAATTTTAGAATTTTATAAAAATCTATGGAATTTTAAATCTCTCATGATGATAAATACTTAATGATAGGTAGCTGTCTCTTTTCTAATATAGTCTAAGAAATTATGGCCAGTCTTTAGTAAAATTATTCAGGAAGGGTTTACTTACAAAGCTTCTGTCCTCAAAACCAAGTCTTTAGTTTGTTCAATCTGTTTCTAAAACTAAGTGTATTCACTCTCAAATATATAGCAATATAAAAACTAAATTACATTGTGCTCACTACCCCCAAACATGCACATTTTAAAAGATAAGTTCATACAAAGACTAATGTTTACTTCAAGGGAATAGATTTATACTGATAAAATTTTCAGCTTTATGACACGTGGGGCAAGGAGCAATTTTTGGGCAATGAAGTTGGCATTCATTACATTTTGCTTTGTAAATGACTTCTGCCTATAAATATAGGCTAGCTTATGGATGGCAACTGTGTAAAATTCTTCTTTTCAGAAATATCCTACAAAAAGGATATTTTTGCATAAGATTAAAATTTTATGAACCAATTTTAAGTGAAAGAAAATAACCTATAAATAAAAAAGTCTACAATTCTTGGAGTATATGATGCCTTTCCACTATGGAAGAAGACTCAAGATATTTAAATACTACTAAACTTGACAGGAACTGGAGGTGACAACAAGGGTTAAAAGCTGATTACTGGGAAGAAAGCGCTCCCAAATATGAGTAGCATAATGAGCAGGGAGTACTAATCATAAAAGTCCTTTCCTTTGAAACTGGTAAGCTCTGGGTCTGCTTTGAAATAAAAATGCTTCATCTAGGGGCTAAAGCATATTAGAACACATGTGTAATATATATCTATGACCTGACCCACTTTTACTTTATTATGTTATCCAATCATTAAATGGTTCTACTCCATTTGTTCCTGGGGTATGTTTATATTGCATAGCAGTCATTTGTGGGATTACTTAGAAGATTTAGGGATACAAAGAGGAATAGAACACTGCTAACAACTTGGGAGAGATCAGTGATGGGCAATTTTTCAGGGAACGGATTAGGGAGGAAACACACTGAAAATAATCACAACATCTAGACAATCAAGACTGCTAAGGAAGGAATGGACTAAATACTATTTAAAAAATAAAGGAGAAATAATTTAAGCTTTATTGTAGGGATAAGATTCAGACTGTACTTTAAGGGGAAACCAAAATTCAACCAGGTACTAAAACAGAAGAGTATGTTCTAAGAAGAAATAGCATTCGAAGAGATACTGTGGCAGAAGCTGAGGGAGGATTAGGGCAATGGGAGTCACTGACACATCTCTGGGGTTATGCTAAATTTCTTATGTTTTAACTTGTAAGGAATGAAGGCCTGTGGAATATTTTTGTAAATAATGAATGGTGAAGTAATACAACCAAATTTACACTTTATAAAAGTCAATTGCTGGCAGTGAGGAAGACGTGAGAAAGCGAGAGGCAGGTAAACTAGTTCACTTATTATAATACTAGTACAGATAAGGGATGATGAGAGCCCAGATAAATGCACTTAATACATAGGAAACGGGATGGAGGAAATAGGAGATAAGCAGTACAAAGCCTGGTGGCAAAGTAATTGAGAGAGGTAAGAAAGAGTGAGGGTAAAAGACTATTGAACTTGAACTCTATACAGGAGAATAAAGAGAGTTTTATTTTTAGGGAACTCCTTTTACAATAAAAATAGACAACACAGAAGAGAATAATTTAACTTTCTACAAAAATTAGACAAACCTTTATAGAAAATATGCAACTGAACTAGTCTTGCTATTCTGATAACTATGATTGTATCAATAATTTATAAATTGACCATAATCAGAAGCTGGAACAAAACTGGCACTTTACATGCCCTTTCTTCAGTTTATTACTAATATAAGCCCTGCATGTGATTTTAGTATTACTTACTATTGGCATGTTTAAACTGAGAAACTTCTCTTACTAGATGAGTAAGTAATTTGCTCCAGACTTCAAGGGTAATACGTAAGGAAAATGAATCCAAACATAGGTCTGTCTGAAAGTCAGCTTCTGAACAGAATGAGACACATTTAGTCCCAAAAGGAAGAGTTTCCTTAAGGCTGAGAGAGAGCAGTGTGGATGAGCTGACAGAAGGAGTTTCCTCAATTAAAAAAAAATATATATTAACTTATTTAATTTTTACATTTGAGTTAGGAGTATTATTATTCACATCATATTGTTTATACCTGCACAGCTTTAAAATGAGAAGTCCTAATTCATGCCCTATGCATTATTAATCTAGCGTCTGAGTTTTTAAACCATTATGCTATTAGCTATATTAGAAGCTTCTCAGCTGCCATGCTACTTTTGCTTTATAATCAAAATGTGCTTGAAAATGAGACAATATATTTAATACTTAGGAAATTAGAAGTCATCTTAAAAATTTCAGTGTAAGAGCCAATTATAGTTACAGTGTATGTAGTTATAGTGTATGTAGTAAGAGTTAATGAGAAGTTACTCAAGAAATCTGTTTGTGAAGGGAAAAGGGAGTAAAAGTTGAACTAAAGTGTTTTGACTTTTAACTATAATCTGGAATACTTACATATTTACCAGTGACCTTTAAATTATTTGCCAAAATTTTTACCCACAGATAACATGAAGCAAACTAATAGCATATAATAAAGTCATTTTTTTCTAGTTTCCTAAAAAGTTATCATCTTAAACCTAGTAAAATGATTTGATGTTTTTACCTTCACTGCAATGACTATATGCTGTCCAACTAAGAGTAACTGAAAGAGAAATATGGGGTATTGACTATAAAAAGGAAAACTTGATGATGTTCTGTAGGGGTCTTATTACTGGAAAGCAAAAGAAAAGAATTAACATTAAAGTTGAAGTTTAACATTTAACTCTTGTAAGTGACATAACTGTTACACTGGAACTTAGTTCACAGATTGGTGACATTCCATTTAAAAGTTCTGATCTGTCTATGAGTAAATAAAAAATGAGCAATATTATGAGTTTGTTAAAGGCAAAATGTTTTCAATTAAAAATATTTGAGGGGCCAGAGCGGTAGTATAACAGTTAGGGCATTTGCCTTGCAGGAAGACAACCTGAGTTCAATCCCTGGCACCCCATATGGCCCCCTGAACACCACCGCAAGTAATTCTTGACTGCAGAGCCAGGAGTAATCCCTGAGCATTGCTGGGTGTTACTCCCCCCAAAAAATTGAGATGATGTTACTTTTATATTTTGTGAACAAGGTAATTTCTTTTATAAAATAGAAATGCTAAGTGATAAGGTTAAAATTAAAAAAGATTCACAGTATTTTCAAAAATTTTATAAAGTGTCTTGATCTTTGGAAAACATAGTAAAAGAAGATTTGCTCATGATAGAAATTAAAGACTAATAGGCAAAGAAAATATGGAAATTTGTTTTAATTAATAGACTTTTAGGCAAATTAAACTAAGTCAGATATTGACTGTGAATAGTTACTGATTTGCAACCTATAATGAGATCTATGTATAAATGTTAGTGTTCTTCAACTACTAATACACAACTGATAATATGAGAAAAAAGTCTATCACTGATTATAATACAAATCTTTAACATACAAGAAATATAATGCTTATTATAAATCACAAGACTCAAGATATAATGGTAATAAAGATTAACTTTTATAATTATAAACTGCTTTAAAATGAACTTGGTAATATATATATACCTAATTAACCAACATATAGTTTTAGGGGTATTAGAGGAAATGGCAGAAATAATTTAGTTTTGGATAAGGTGTACTGAGAACTAAGAAAACTTTAACATTGCTTCATACTGTGATACTGATAAAAAATTGTTACAGAAAAAGGAGTATCTTAGGAATTAAAAGCAATAATATATATAAATTACATAATACTACTATTAATAAGGAGGTCATCAGTTAAGTACACATTTTATAATATTAAAGTTATCTTAGAAAACTCTGCTAAAATGTTCAAGTCCCATGAAATCATAAGTGACTCTTTGATAAAAGTAATTTTTTAACACTTTAAGAACTGTTCTAAGACTGACTGATTAGGCAGCTTTACTCAAATTTTAATAAAAATTCAAAGATCATGAAAAATAAACAAACATAATTATGCATTGTCAAAAGCTAGCCTGAAAATAAAAAAAAAACATGTAAAAATCAGTTTCAGTGTGCTGGATTCTAAGTTCTAGAGATCTCAGTATGCAAGATCACAGATGATCTCTACTCAAGTAGTATTATTGAGTAGCTAAATGAGTAGTAAAATCAGAAATTTCATGACTGCATCTTCCCCCTATGAATAATTTTACCTATTTCCTATGAGGTGACCTTAATAGTACGTAATCGTACTTTCTACTTGAACTGAGGGTGATTAATGATTAATTGAAAAAGGTCTGTCCTAAATAATAATCATGATTCACAAGAAAATGGTATTTGACTGCCAAGATGGATATGACAAGCAATCAAAAAAGTTTATTTGGTGCAATCTAATTTTGTTTTAAACTATCAAGGGCATGATAGTATAACATGTTGTAATTTGATCAAATAACATTATTTAATTGTCAAAAATGTTTTCAGTTTTGCGTTGTTCCACAAACGCTGTTCTTTTGAAATAATGCAGGATTGTTTTACTTACTGCTGAACTTTGTCATTGGCTGCTTGCAAGGCCTCTATGGCGCGCTGGAGCTCTGATTCCACGTTTGCTCGATCCGTTAGAGCTTGCTGCAATTGAGTGGCCAGTTCCTCATTTTGTTGCTGAGTGATAGAAACAATGTTCTCTCTATTTTTTAAAGCTTCTTCATAGGTGCTAAGAGTATGGTTAAACTGATCCTTTAGATTTTCTTCTTGTGATAAAGATTTGTGTAAGCTGTGAAAAATGCAAAATTAAACAATATAAGCATACATATATAGACTAAGAGGCTGACAAGGTGTTAAAATGTTCTAATTAGAAGTAGCTATTTTTAAAAATAAATTCAAAAGTACATGGGTAGAAAAAATAAATTTTATATCACAACAATAGGCTTGACAATTACCTGATTCTATAAGCTACCCAGACAAATGATTATCTATGCAACCAAAGCATTCTAAAAGACATTGCAAAGATGTTAATTTAATTATATCAGTGTAAATATTACATTCAATTTTATTTAAAATGAATAATGGAGAACTGAAAAATAAAGTGTCTCTAGGTAAATAAAAGAATATAATAAGCTGTTTGCAAAGAAGTGAGAAGTAAGAGAATGGGTATCAGTTTAGGAGATCCAATATCTATTTGACTGACTACCTAATGAGAATGAATAAAAGGTTCCTACAAATACTGAACAGTTTTATATGCAGTACTTTCTGTGTCAGAGTTGAGATCCAAATGAAGTTAAAATCACCAGTCTGACTGCACAAAAATAATATGTACTCAGATATATTTTCTTTTTGTTAATGAATCTCATGCCAATACATCTACTCATTAAGTCATAGAGAGTAATAGCATATAAATTAAGACTAAATGAATGCAGAAGAAGACGCAGACAAATAGAATCCTAAAATGCTAAAGGTCAAATCTTTGATATATCATTACACCTACCACCTGAGGTTATTTTGAAATGGCACCAACCACCTCATTCAATTAAATAAAGACATTTTGAAAATATAAATATTTAATAAGGGAAATTTAAAATCTACAAAGGAGATGTTCTTTTTTTATTAAATAAAATCATTTCAGTATATGCATACTAAAGAAATGTCGATGGGAAACTTGAAATAAAGCAAACTAAATATATAATACAGATTGATAATGTGAAGAGACAAATATAATTATTTTATTATTACCAGCTTTGGGGCCTCACCTGGTTGTGCTGAGTTTATTCCTGACTCTGTGCTTAGGGATCACTCCTGATGGGCCTCAGGGACCATACAGGGTGCTGAGGATTAAGCCCTAGTCATTTGCATGTAGGGCAAGTGCCCTACCCACTATACTAAGAAAGCAATAATAATTCTTACAGCTGTGAAAAACTAGTCCAGGAATTTTAGCATTGGCTAACACCTAATTTGATACTTAAATAAACTACTCAAAATAATTACAAATTTCTTCTTTTGTTTAAGTAACAAATCATCCTCTCTGGTATGTTCACTTTAGAGGTACCCCCCCCACACACACACATACACACACGCACATAGAGAAGATACTGTAAAAAATGACCAGGTGTGGCCCAAAACACACACACACTTACAAAACACACACACATGTACATACACATACATACACACATACATATCATCAACAAAAGAAAAAATAACAGAATAAATATATAATAGAAGGTTTCTGACAAGATTCAAAACTAATTTATGATTTAATAAGTTGTGAAAAAAAAGGATTACAAACCAGTACACAATGGTGTTATGTATGATGAACCAACAGCTAATATTTTACTCAACATTTTACACCTGATCGCATTTTCACAGCTATCGTGTGTGTGTGTGTGTGTGTGTGTGTGTGTGTGTGTGAGACACCTCTAAAGTGAACATACCAGAGAGGATAAGAGGTTACTTAAAATTTAAAATCTTAAAACAGTAATTATTTGAACCACTATGATTTATACTGCTTTAATATAAACAATAAATTGGAGAATTCATTACCTGGGAGTAAGCCTAATAAGGGTTAGGCTTACTAAAGGTCATAACACAGAAAAATTTAAATTAGCAATTACTATAACAAGTAGAAGATAAATACTTTTATGCTCATGAATTGGAAACATATTATTAAAATGGCCATCTTAACCTAAAGCAATGTATTAATTCAACACAATCTCTATCTAAATACCACTGACATTTCTTTTTCTTTTTTTCCCCTCCTCCCCCTCTATTCCTGTGTGCCACACCCAGCAGTGTTCTGGGATTACTCATGGCTTTGCATGAGGAGATCATTCTTGACAGAGCTTGGAGAACAATATGTGTTACGGGATCAAACCTGGGTAAGCTGAGTGCAGGCACCTTATTTGTTGAACTATCTCTTTGGCTATCAATGGCATTTTCCAAGGAAAAAGGGCAATTCTAAGCTTTGTATGGAATTCAAAAAACCTTGATTAGCCAAAGCAATTCTGAGAAAAAAGACGGAAAATGAAAACACCATGACTCCTGACTTCTAACTGTATTACAGAACAATTAAAGCTGCATGATATTGGAATAGAAACAGCACACAGATCAAGAGAATAGAAGAGGAAGTCTGAAAGTGAATCCACACATAAATGAATGCTTAATTTATAACAAAGGAGCTAAGACTATCAATAGAGAAACTAAAGCCTCTTTAACAGATGGTGCTGGAAAACTGGAGAGTTACAATACTTTTAGAAAATGCAGAGAAGAAGCAAAGGTGATAAAATCAACATCAGTGATATATTTGGAGACTAACACTGTTTCAAGGGAAACTAAATTAGGAATAAACAAATGGAACTTCATCAAATCAAGAAAGTTTTACACAAATAAAAGAAATTATCACAAAATGCAACCTAGTAAAATGAAAAATATATTGGCATATTAAACACCAAAAAAGGTGTTAATCACCAAAATATATGAAGAACCCATAAAATTCAATCACAAAATAAGCAACACAATAAAAAAATGGGCAAAAGTATTGCGTGAGCACTTATTCAAAGCAGATATAAATGGCCCAAAGACACAAGAAGAATGCTTTGACACATTTATTAGGGAAATGCTACAAAATCCAAGAGACATACTCACACACCTGTGAGAATGAACTATATAATAAAGAATATAAATAAGAAGTGAAGTGCTAGCATGGATGAGAAGAAAAAAGGAACTCTGCTATTCTGCTGGTGTGGAGTATGCTGGCGGGAAAAATGGTATGATGTCTGCGGAAAATGGAGTGAAGACTTCTCAGTGGAGGTAAAGGGTGTTGGGGGAAGGTACTCTATGACCTAGCAATGCCATTTCAATGGATGATTTATGCTAAGATATAGCACTGCACTGTAGCACTGTCGTCCCGTTGTTCATTGATTTGCTCGAGCGGGCACCAGTAACGTCTCCATTTTGAGACTTGTTGCTACTGTTTTTGGCATATCGAATACGCCAAGGGTAGCTTGCCAGGCTCTGTGTGCGGACAGAATACTCTCAATACTTGCCGGGCTCTCTGAGAGGGATGGAAGAATCGAACCCGGCTTGGCCGCGTGTAAGGCAAACTCCCTAATGCTGTGCTATTGCTCCAGTCCATCCTGGAGCAATGTGAAAGAGATAATTACACTGCACATTCAAAGTAGCATTCTTACAGTACTAAAACTTGGGATCAATCTAAATGTCCAATTGCTCAATCATGCACTCTATATAAAGCTATTCATTTTAATTATATGTATGTACATATTTGGATTAGCAATTTACAGATGTGGGACTAGAATGGAGACCAATTGTTACTACAAATAATTTTGTCCTTGGAGCTAGAGTGATAGAATAGAGGGCAGGGCATCTGCCTTGCATGTGGCACTCCATATGGTCCCCAATCACTGCCAGGAGTGATTCTTGAGCAGAGAGCCAGAATAACCCCTGAGCATCACTGGGTGTGGCCCCAAAAATTCAGAATTAATTTGGTCCCTCAGAGAATATTATGCAATGTCTGAAGACATTTTTGGTTCTCACGCTGTGGAGGATGGGGAGGATACTAATAAACAGTTGGTGGAACCAAAGACACTGTTAAATATCCTACACTGTAGAAGACAAAGTCCTATAACAAAAAAATCACCCAGTGTAACAGGTCAAAATTACCAAAGATGTCATGCTTAGATATTGAAAATACAGATTAAATTTCAGTCTTGTTCTTCACTGTGTATGGTTTTGGGGAAAATAAGCCTCAGTTCACTCCTCAACTCTAAATCAGTAAGAAAAATATTAGAGAATTCATTTAAAAACCAAATGAAGTCATCTATCTGTGTGAAAACATCTAGCATAATATCTGGCCAAGAACAGGTAGTTAAGCATGGATAGGTTTTAAAAAAAATATTTATTTTAATTTATGTATGGCATTAATGTATTAATGAGAGCCCGGCAAGCTACCGAGAGCATCCCACCCGCACGGAAGAGCCTAGCAAGCTCCCTGTGGCGCATTCGATATGCCAAATACAGTAACAATAACAGTCTCATTCCCCTGACCCTGAAAAGAGCCTTCAATCGTTGGGAAAGATGAGTAAGGAGAGGCTGCTAAAATCTCTGGGCTGGAACGAATGGAGACATTACTGGCACCCACTCGAGTAAATCGATGAACATTGGGATGACAAGTGATGCAGTGATACAGTGAATTAATGTATGGATATTACACAATACTCAGACACTTCAGAAATAGTTTGATGGAAATATTATGCAATACTTAGACCTTTATAAATACTTTGATGAAAACAACTGCCTGTTTCTACAGGTTATTCATCCATCAGCAGAAGTAAGCTTAGTTTCTCTACACTTTATCACTGATAACATATTTAAATCAATCTTAAAAGAAAAAGAAGTGGGCTCGTTTTGTTTTACTGAAATGAAATAGATAAAGGTGCTTCGAATTTCTATGCTATATGTCTTCTCCAACTTAGCTTCTATACTGCTCCCTATACTGAGTCCAGTGGAGACCACGCTAGGGAATGTCCTTCCTGCCACAGTATCACACATTGAGTAGCTGGTCACAGATTTCCTTTCTGAAGTGCCTACTTTTTATTCTAGAAAAGTAAAAATATACTTTTGAAAAGGTCTTGCTTTCCATAGTAGATGATGGCTCATGCTGTTTCCTCCACTTGGAATGTTCTTCTCCTCTCTCTCCAGGCACATTATCATTACACTTCAGGATCTAGAGGATGGCCAAACTTTGTACCCTGACCCAGAAAACTTTTCCTTTTATGTTCTTAGACCCTTTCATATCCATTATATTCATCACTTTCTCTATCCTTAACATATACTTGTTTTATTTTTCCTTGTGCGAAGTGACACAGCTTGAAGAGTGTAAGAAAAACTTGATGTGATCTTGGGTTTGGTGATGGGTTTTTATATATGAAACAAAAATACACACACAAAAAAACACTGAAAAATGGTAAAGGGAATTTCTGGGGTTTCTTCCCTGAAAGTAAAGGCTGCTGTTGGACTCTTGAAAACCATAAATAAAGAGCTGAAGATATATTGTGGTTGTGTGTAATTCTTACTCATCATCCCCCAAGAATCCAGAAGATGGCCATTTGCCATATAAGTATTTGGCAACCATGAAACAACTGCCAAAAGTTCTATGGTGAGCCAGAAGAAACTGTAGTAAGTGTCAGAAAAACCACACCCAGAAAAAGTCTCAAAGTTGAAGCAGCAGCAACAGTAGCTATAATCTTGGCTGTGACTGCCTGTAGTAAGATTGGTCAAGGCTATCTTAAAGTCAAAGGAGGATGCTGTCTTTGCAGGGGTATTGGAGTGAAGGCAATAAAGTGGCAGATATGAAGAAGGTCTCTATAGAGGCCTTCTCAAGGAACAATTGTAACAAGAGAAATGATTATCATCTGAAAGTGCAGAAGGGACACAGAAGTCTAAATCCCATATAAAAACAAACCAATGCTAGAATCAAGAAAGCTGAAAAAATGAAAAATACAGAAAATACAGAAACTCATGAATGAATATTTGAAAACCCAAAACAAGTCTGACAGTGGCCACTGAAATGGGAAATTTACAATAGAAAAGCCTCTGCTCTTAAAACTCATTCATGCACATCTAAATTGGTGAACTTTGTAGGAAATCTAATGCTCATAACTAATCTGCTATGAAAATTATAAAAAGTGTTAAAAATTGTATCTTTCTAAATTAATAATATATATAGTTGGGCTATAGTCCTTATTGTATTCTAAACTTACAATGGAGACATTAACTGTATTACTGATGTCAATACCTTAAGAGCCAAAAGCATTCATGTGTATAATATTCTTTAAATAAAAAAAATGATGACAGGAATTACCAAAAAAAATTATGCACTGCAAGACGTACTATGAAAAGAATAAAAATATGGTACAGATAGGAAGAAAATATTTGTAAAAGTTTGAAAAAATACAAAGAACCCTTAAACCTCAACAATACAAAATTAACCACTCACTTGAAAAATGGACAAAAGATCTGACCTTATTATCTCATCTAACAAGATACAGAGATAGTAAAGAAAAAAATGAAAAGATTCTAAATATCACGTGTTATCAGTTAATTGCAAATTAAAATTATGAGACAAACTCAGGAATGTGGGTTTTGTGACTGAAATCTCCAGGCTCTCACAGAGTCGGGAGTGGGCAACCTCCTCCCATCTCCCTGTTCTTCCGGGAGCCTGGCTGTCATGCCACAAACTGCCTCTGGAGCCATATAAACTCATTAACGACCAGAATTCAGAGACTTACAAATGAATCTCGGAAGAGAGCAACAAGCTGCAGGGATGACTCCTGACCCCAAAGTCACCATCCAGTTAAAATTTAACTCCAGCTCTTTAAAATTTTAGAATTCCTAGAGTGTGCAGTGGCATGACATCTCACACTCTACATCACTGATGTTCCAAGAGAAGCACACCACAGCTGATGGGGTGTAAATTACAAGGAAAATGATCTCATCTAAATTAAAAAAACATCAGCACACAAGGCTCAACCTGTAACAACATGTCAGTAATCTCTTACACAAGGGCTTACTTGCTCCAGGATGAGCAATCGTCACATGCTTTCTTCTAAGGAAACTTTTTCTGGATCATTTTTAGCAGAATATTTATAAAAAGCAATACAAAATATATTATTTAGGACCTGCTTTGGGGGCAGGCCTGGGTATAGTGGGAAAATTTGAAATAATGGTGGTGGGAATGGTGGTGGAATTGGTGGTGGAATATTCAATGTAATAAATTTATTGTGAACAACTCTATAAAAATAAAGTTAAATTAAAAAAATTATAAGACAAAACTGTAATATACATTTTGCATTTTTAAAAACCAATAGAACTACATAATACAAAACTGAACCTTAATATAAACTATGCACTTCAGATAATTTTCGCACCAACAAGGTTTCATTGATTGTAAAAAGCACCTCATATTAATACAAGATGCTAATAACAAAAGGGGAAACTGTGTGTATGTCTGTGAACAGAGGTATATGGGGAGTCTGTATTATGTGTTCAATTTTATAAACTGAACTGTTTTAATGATTAAGGTTGATTAATTAATCACTTTCTTTATATAAATATGGAGAGAATCATGGCTAGTTTTAGATTTAGTAGGAATAAAAAGAAGCACAGACACAAGGAAAAAAGGCAAGCACAGAGAGCAATAGTAAAATGTCGAAATCAGGCTGAACCACACCTCACTAGTTATATCTGTTATAATTTCTACATGATACACTGAAGCACTTTCAGAGGTGAGTGCAATTAGGTAAAGTAAAACCCAACCTATGATCAGGTATCATTGTTATATAGCCCTTAGATAACCTGTGTGTTACTTAACGGTGCAGAAGAAATTCCGTCACAACATTGAAGGTTGGTTTACCTACAGATATAAATTGAGGTCTGGCTAAATACTAAATACCATATTTTGTCATCAGAATTCTACTGAGGGGGTCACATCTAAGAACCAGCAAAGGAAGAGTGCTATTTGTCAAAGGGTAAGTTCTAGATAAGAGTTTTTTTGAGATGCTCAGTACAAACACACTCTAGCTAGTTTGTTTAGCAACTGGTTGATCAATTTTCTCAACCACTAAAATTTATGCTTCATACCATCTACACGAGTAACTGGTAATACAAAGTATGTAAAAACAGCACATGACCAATCACATTCTTTTAAGGGGTAGTTTTCAATCTTAAGATCCTGATTAACTCACTCAGCCAGAGTGAATCAAGCCCTAGTAAAAACGTTTTATTTCACATTTTATATACAGGGATAAGCACTAATGCTGACCTCAAATACTTTTATAAACTAAGTTCACTCATATAAATTTATTTTATAAGATCATTATAGATGCACAGTAAATGAGATATATATGCTGCTGAGTAACTATTCAGTCAACTAAATTGTTAAATATAGGGTTCAACTGGTCCAAGCATTTTGCTTTTCTTGGATTGGATGGCTACACAGAGACACCCCAGGCTCTGCAATCCTTTCTCACACAGAGCACTGTATTCTGAGCACTTTGCTAAGGTACTCAGCTAAGGCACTTTGCTTAAGGAGTCATGCACCTTGCTGTGGTGGCCAGACATCTAGGTCACAATGCATGATGAGGGCTGCACATTACAGCTGTGCTCACACACACACCTGGCCGCACACCAGAGACCATACCAGGTTGCAGCTCCGAGGTCGCAGACATGTGCTGTGCTGGGCACAAACAGCATATGCTGGGGAGCCAACTCACTGCTGCAAGGCAAGTACCTTTTGCCAGTGAATCATCTTTCGGACTCTCAATATCTGTCGTTGAAAAGACCTGCTCTGGCTAGAAGGTATTTTGTGTGACATAATTACTGATAAGTCTTTTTTTTTTTCTTTTTGGGTCACACCCGGCGATGCACAGGGGTTAGTTACTCCTGGCTCATGCACTCAGGAATTACTCCTGGCGGTGCTCAGGGGACTGTATGGGATGCTGGGAATCGAACCCAGGTCGGCCGCCCTACCCGGTGTGCTATTGCTCCAGCCCCCTAATAAGTCTTTAACTGGCAAGACTCACCCTTTCCTTCCTGAGCCTGGATAGCTCTAGAGTTTCAAGAGAATACAAAATAATGCCGAGCCTCAAATTCAGTACTATAGTGAAGCTGTAAAATGTCTTTTAGTTACTTGAGTGAGATATACTAGTTAATATAATTAAAAGAAAAAAGGATTTTGGACACCATGGTTTATGAACTGTTAATAGTAGGGTTTTATATATGAAGTATTCCAGTACCTCACCCTCCACTAGCGTTGCCTTCCCTCTCATTGTCTCAGTTTTCCTCATTCAACTGCCCTTCCCTTGGTAATCTTTCTGTAGCACGGTCATCCCGTTGTTCATCGATTTGCTCGAGCGGGCACCAGTAATGTCTCTATTGTGAGACTTGTTACTGTTTTTGGCATACTGGATATGCCATGGATATCTTGCCAGGCTCTGCCGTGTGGGTGGGATACTCTCAGTTTTGCATGGCTTTCCATGGGGGACGGAGGAATCGAACCTGGGTCGGCCTCTTTCAAGGCAAACGCCCTACCCACTGTGCTATTGCTCCAGTCCTACTGAAGATCAATTCTGAGTCTTTGTTGTCTTTGGGCATTTGTTATTACTCTATTCTCTTTCTTAATATACCGCATAATGAGAGAGATCATTCTATGTCTAGCCCTGTCCTTTTGACTAACTTTGATACTCTCCAGCATGGTACTCTCCAGTTCCATCCACATGGCAGAAATTTTCATTTATTCCCTTGTAGCCAAGTTGTATTCCATTGTTCATACAGGCTACTGATTCCCAGTCTTTTGAGAAGTGTTCATATTGTTTTCCACAAAGGTCGTAGCAGCGGACATTAGTGCTAGCAGTGACTCCACATCCACATTACATCACTCCACATCCACATCAATACCGGTTGTTTTTTGGGTAAAGTATGCCAGTCTCACAGACGTGTGAGGATATCTTACTGATGTTTTTGAATACCCCTGAAGATAAGAGATGTAGAGCATTTCTCTCTGTAACTTAGCCATCTTCATGTTTTATTTGAGCAGGTTCTGTTTATCTCTATGTACAATTTTTTTGATGGGGCAGTTTCTTTTTTTGTAGAGTTCTACTAGTGCTTTACATATCTTGGGTATCAACCTGATTAGATATCAGTATCAATCCAATGAGTGGTGGGCAAATAACCTCTCCAGCCTGTTCAGTGTCCTTTTATCCTGGCTGTCATTTCCTTCATGGTACAGATTCCTCATTTGATATAGTTCCGTTTTTTTAAGTTTTTAAAAAATTTGCTTAGCCAGTGGTCTTGAATTATTGAATTCAAAATTTTGAATCTCTAACTTCAATGTCACAAACTGGCCTACCTATGTTTTCCTCGATCTAATTTATGGATTCAAGCCCGACATCGAGGCCTTTCATTCATTTTGAACTGAATTCCGTGCAGGGTGTTAGGAATCTGAGGGCTTGTTTTTGGTTTTGCTTTTCACATGTGAATGACCATATTCCTAGGCACCAATTATTGAAGATGCTTGTTCTACATCATAGATTTTGCTTTTTTTGAATATTAATTATCAATACATCTTAAAGTCTGTCTCTGGAATCTCAATTCTATTCCACTGGTCTGAGATTCTGTTTTCATTCCAGTACCACACTGTTTGGATTACTACAGCTTTGTAGTGTAGCTTGAAGTTGGGGAGAGAAAAACTTCCCATCTTCTTTGTTTCTAGTATTGGTCTGGCTATTTAGGAAGATTTATTGTTTTATATAAATTTTAAGAGTATTGCTCTATGTCTTAAAAAAAAATCCCATGGGTATTTTATAGGGACTGCACTGAATCTGCATAGTGTTGTGAACAAGACTGACATTTTGAAAATATTAACCTATCCAACTGATGAGCAGAAGTACTGCCATTTCTTTGTGTCCTCTTTTTTCTTTTACTTTTATTAAGTTGTTCACAATAATTTACATTCAGTATTTCAACACCAATCCCACCACCATTAAACCTTTCCTAGTGTGTAGGAAAGCTTGCCCCAAAGGCAAATGCTAAATAATTAATTTTGTATTGCTTGTTATGCATTGATTAAAAATGATCCAAAAAACTTCCTTAATGGAAAATATGTGAAAATTGTTATATCTCACCTTGGAGCCATTAATCCCCTGTATAAGAGATCACTAACATGTTCTTTCAGGTTAAACTTTGTATGCTAATAAATATACGTCATATATTATATATATATATATGTGATAATACACACACACATATAAATATTTTGATCAAGATGAGTTGCCTCCTATATTTATCTTATCAAATGTGGTGTGCTACTCTTGCATATCAGTGGTATAATGCATGCGATGTCTAGGAACTCTAAAATTTTAATTAGGGTTCTAGAGCTGGAATTAAATTTTTAACTGGATGGTGATTTGGGCCTCAGGAGGTATTTCTGGAGCTTATTGATGTCGTCTGAGATTTATTTGTGAGTCTCTAGATCACAACCATTAATGAGCTTATATGGCATCAGAAGCAGTTTGTGGGCATGTTTGCCAGGGACCTGAACAGGCAGATGGGAGAGGGGGAGTCGCCCACTCCCAACTCTGTGAGAGCCTGGAGATTTCAGTCACAAGTCCCGCATACCTGGGTTTTTCAGCAGGTTCATTCTCATGCATGGAAGGTCTCGGGATGAGCCTGTGAAGGTTGGCTGTGAGCATGGTGGTGATTGGGTTCTGGAGATTTGCAGCCGTTGGGGTTCTATTGGGGCAGGTGGAGGGACAAATTTGCCTCACTCCTAGGTAGTCTGGTGAAGTCAGCCTGGTATGGGGTGAGGAGAATTCTCTATCCTCTTATTTCTTTCAGTAGTATTTTATTATTTTCTTTGTATAAATCTTTAACCTTTTGGTTAATCTGATTCCCAGGTATTTGATTTTCTTAGAATAACTGTAAATGGTAGTGATTTTTTAATTTTCTCTCTTTTTTTTGCATTATTTTCCTATAGGAAAGTCATGGATTTTTGTGTGATTTGTAGCCTGCCACTTTACTGTAGAAGTCTATTGCTTCTAAGAACTTCTTTTGTGGAGTCTTTGGGATTTTCTTTTTTTTTTCCTCGTGTTTTGGGTCACACCTGGTGATGCACAGGGGTTACTCCTGGCTCTGCACTCAAATTACTCCCAGCGGTGCTCAGGGAACCATATAGGATGCTGGGAATCGAACCCGGGTCGGCCGAGTGCAAGGCAAATGCCCTCCCTGCTGTGCTGTCAGTCCAGCCCCAATCTTTGGGATTTTCTAAGTATCATACTTTATCTTGTTTTCTATTCAGTTCAAATTATTCAAGTTTTGCCTAAAGGGCTGAGGTTTTCTCAAACATTGTTTATGATCATCTCATTCAGAACAAAACGTCTGTTTTTACTTTTTCAGTTTCCATTCAGGGCTCTGTAATGTGCTATGTCCAAAACTGCTCTACTGATTTTGCTGCTTTATATGACAGATGCAGCTTGATCTTTATGCTCTTTGACTTAAAGTCGATTTTTCCTTACTTTCCACGAAAACATACTTGATTTTTTTGCTTCATCAAAATTATGCCTCAGTACTTTTTGACCTACTTTGGAAGGTTTTTCTTTCTTTTTCTAATACCTTAACTATTGTCTCTTCCCTTCTACTCTCTTGATTTTAATGACATCCATGGCTTCCCTGACTGTCTCTATTAATGACTTTAGCTCACATTTCTGTGTGAGTCTTTATAATCAGCTCTATATAATAACCCACTAAGCATCTCCACTTGACCATCATGCAAATATACACAACTCGTTATGTCTACAGCTGAGTCTATAAGTTACCTATAAATAATGATAAAATCTTGACATTTGCAACATGGATTTTATGTTGAATAAGTCAAAGTGGTAAGTATGACCTAATTTCACTCAGATATGGAATGCAAAGAAACAAAACAAATTTAGATGTAGAAAAAAAGATAGGATGTCACCAGAGGTTACAGGAATTAGGAACTGTGAGTAAAAGCACAAAAAGGATCAACTGCATGGGGATGAATGGAAACGAGACATGTAGAATTTGTCATGATGTAGATTAGATATAAATTTATAATGCTGGAATACAATTATAAACAAAGTTACCTTGATTAAAAAAATGTTAAAAAAGTTGGACTCATAATTTCATTTGATACCCCTCTTCACTTTCTCTTATTCTCCTTTTACTACAGTCATTTTCTATTTGGTTCACAACTTAAAATCTAAGTATGATCTTTCTTCCTTCACACTACTTTCTTTTATTGCTGTTGTAGCAGTGACTTGGTTTTAGTTCATGCACACTCACAACAACACACATATGTTGTGTTCCACACTCTTGCTTTTCTCTGAGATCACACACTGAGTGTGTGCTTAATATAATCCAGACAGCAGAGTCACTGGGACTGTGCTCAATGTATGTCGGTGGCACCAGGGGTTAAACTCAGGGTCTCCTGCTTGTAAGGCAGGCACTTTTCTCTCCAGAGCCATCCTGTGGGCCCCTCGTTCTGCATTTAGGAATTACTTGTAGCAATGCTTGGGGACTTTATAGGATGTTATGGACCAAACCCGGGTTGGCTGTGTGCAAAAAGTGCACCCTATCCACTTGGTATCTTTCATTGTCATAATCCATTCTTTGCTTTAAATTTGATTTACCCTTACCTCTTATCAGCCCCATTAACATTATCTTAAACTACAAAAATTTTCTTAAGTGGATGGTCTTGTTCATTGGCTGGAGGTGAATATTTTAAAGCACAACACTTAAATGTACTACTATCTGGATTCAACTCTTCAACTATTCACTGATTCTTCTAGAATAACGTTTGAATATTTAAATATTATTTACAAAGCTTTGAGTGTCTCTCATTCCATCTCTATTCACTTATCTGCTTACATATTCTAGTCAGGACAATTTATGTCTCCTAGAACACTGACCCTATCTTTTTGCTTTGTTTTTGGATAACAATACGTAGTGCTGGGATCTACCACTGTCAGTGCTTGGGGCATGTAGTGCTGACTGAACTGAGGGCACCAGAATGTAAAGGATGTGTTCCAGTCTATTGAGCATCTCCTCCATCTCACTCTATCCTTTTTCACCTCACTAATTCCTATTTTTCCTCTATATCTCAGTTCAGGTATGGGTTTCTCCAAGAAATAGAACCAACTGTCCAGATTAGGCAATTTTCTCAAGTACTCCAACAGTACTGTGCCCTCCCATATCTGTTGTGAACAGATGCTAAACTATGATTATTGGCAAGGGGTGGGGGACTTTTGCACCACACCCAACCTAGCAGTGATCAGGGCTTACTCCCAGCTCTGTGCTCAGCGCCCACTGCTGATGGTACACGTGATTTATAATACTATAATGATAGTTTACTGTGTACATAATTCCAACACTGCACCTGTCACCAGAGAATCCACCTCCCTCTTTCCCTCACTCAAGGTCCTTCCATTTCAGCTCTCACCTCCACCCTCCTGAACAAAATCTGTTCTGTGAATCAATTCTCCTGCTGTGTTGCCTTTGGTCGTTTGTTGCTGCCTTATTGTGTATCTTTAAGTCCCACATATTAGAGATGATTTTACAGAATTTTTGCCCACCATTTTATATTTGGCGTCTGGAAGAACTGCTTAATAAATATTTATTAATTATCAAGGACTGGAAATTCAACCAGACATCTGGTAGCCTCTCGGAGAACCTGGCAATCTACTGAGAGTTTACTGCCCACACTGGGGAAGAGCCTGGAAAGCTCCCCGTGGCGCATTCATATGCCAAATACAGTAATAATGATGGGTCTCATTCCCCTGACCCTGAAGAACCTCTAATGTGGCACCACTGAGAAGGATGAGTAAAGAGAAGCTGCTAAAATCTCAGGGCTAGGAAGAATGGAGACGTTAATGGGCCCGCTCGAGCAAATCCATGATCAACAGGATGACAGTGATACAGTGATCAAGGACTGGAGCAATAGTACAGCAGGTAGGGTGTTTGCCTTGCATGCGGCTGACCTGGGATCAATTCCTCCATCTCTCTCAGAGAGTCCAGCAAGCTACCGAGAGTATCCCATCTGCAAGGCAGAGCCGGGCAAGCTACCCGTGGCATATTCAATATGCCAAAAACAGTAATAAGTCTCATAATGGAGACATTACTGGTGCTCATTCAAGCAAATCTATGAACAACTGGAAGAAGTGCGACAGTGCTATTATCAAATATTTCTTATTTTGCCGCAACAGTGAGTCATTCTCTACTTCCTCACATCTTGACGGTCTTTCAATTCTGCATAGCAGGTTCACATAAAAAGGAGGAGGGCTATGACATGGTTCCCCTGGGATAACTTCAATGTAACCCATCTATTTTTATTTATTCCTTTATGTTTACATTAAAACATTTAATCAAAAATTTGTGTAATAACCAATAAGTGTTAGTTTGTAAAATCTAAAGCATTTCTTTTAGTGACTTTTTACTTAAAAATACATCTTTTTCATAACTTTATGATTTTAGATATGATAATACAGGTATTATTTATATATACCAGGATGACACTGTGATTTTACAAAAATTACTGATGGTTTTTAAATTCTTTATTGAAAAGGAAATCAAACATCAAAGAGACAGATATCAGGTTAAGGTACTTGCCTTGCACACATCTGACCTGGTTTAATCCCTGGCACTGCATAGATCCCCTAAGCCCTCCCTGGAATGATCTGAGCACACAGCCAAGAGTATGGTCAAAGCAGTCACGTATAACTTAAAAACGAACAAAAAAAGAATATTTTTATTTTGCTATATTTTTTAGTAGTTTCTTTAGCAAGCAAAAGTAAAAGACTTGAATTAAAAAAAGCAACCCAAGCTTCTAGCAGACACATTATCTAACATGTGCTAAGAATTATAAAGATAAAAAGAAGGTATTGTTTCTTTGAGAGCCAAAGTACTCATTCACAGCTTCTTCAAAAGGGCATACTTAGTTTATCAGTGGCCTGATAACACTAAAACATGCTTATATCACATTTATAGGCATTAGAATTCTTTCCAAAAAGTGTAGTTAATAATCAGAATGAATGTCATTTACTTTGCTTTGGTCTCTAGGGAATACTGTTTACTTTGCTTTAAATTTATGTAAGTAATTTTGGTTATATGCCTTTTTTAATTAGCTCGAAGGAAGCAATCACTGGGGAGAAAGCGGAAATCAATTCTGATCCAATATTGATAGCTACTGTGCTGTAAACTGTGTGTCCTTTCTAATTAAATGTAAACATGTTCAGTTCTAAAGTCCAACAGCAATGACAACAGTCACTAAGAAAGATTGCCTAAGTGCTGCTAAACTGATTTGCCTGGTCTTTATTTCTCTTATAGTTGTGCTTGTGCAATCATTTCTAGGGTGAACGCTGGTTGTAACTGACTTTTTGTAGGTCATCTTCAGAGAAAAGATTTGACGAGACTGTAGAGTGCCCTGTAATACCTAAAGTTACTTATTAACTATGTCCTTCTGATAGCTAATCAATGGCGTTGCATAGAGTTAGATTTGTTGCACTAAACTGCCCCCCTGTCCAAAGCCAAGTCTTAGTAAATATTTGATGGCAGTAAAGGTGTTTTGCTAGTTATCAAACTGATATGTTAAAGGACTCTTAAAAGCAACTTTATCTTGCCGTCCCTTCTATAAATAATTTGCTCAACTATATAGTGTACATATGTACAAGCATTTGGGTTTTACTTTATTGTCTTGCCCAGAAAAAATTAAGAGAATTAATAATAAAAATACACAATTTCATCAGTATTATATCAATTCAGCATAAGAGGGGAAAACAAAACACACTCGAACTTCTTTCCTTGGTAAAGTGCCAACTCAAAGACTAAACCCAGCCCAGTTCACTTTACTGCACGCCACTCCAGACTTGTTCAAAACCCGTTGTACAGCTGCTGTCACAAAGAAATATTGTAAAGATTCTGTTGCTATAGAGTTGCCACAAGTTTTATAAAATAAGCAGACATTTGGACTTTTGGTTTTATTCAACACAGTAAAGGCTGGACATTTTTACTTTTTAAGCTAGCTATATAATTTTAGGCCTTGATGTTTTACTTAAACTCTTGGCTAGACAAGAAAAAAAAAGGGACAGCATTAATAAACAGATTTCTTCAGAGTTAAATTAGAATACTTGATAACTGCATAAGTTTTCTAGCAGTAAGATTGATTTATTCAAATTCACACTGATTTTTTGCTTTCAGAACTTAAGGGAAATTGATAAATATTTTTTAATTTGGGCAGGAGAAATACTTTTTATGTATTTCAACTGAAAATATTAACATTAAATTTAATACTAATATTTATTGACTTATAAAGTCTGAATTTTGAGTTTGTAGATATTCACAATTTATTTCCTAAGTGTCAAATAAGAGCTGCTGACTCAAAGCATTGTATTAAATTAATAATGACCTTCAAGATGCATTTTACACTATAAGGGTTAAGAGTGAAAATAAAAAGCATTAGAGTAAAGAAGTTACAGTTTTCAGAATGGAAAAGTATTACGAATGTGCCAGATTTGATGTGGAAGTGCTAGGTTTCACAATATTGGTACAATCTGCTTATTTTACTTCATAGTAATCGTTAAAGGAATGTTTACACATTTTTCCATGTCATGCTGGTGTTTAAAAGAGAAATAACTTTCCACAATGACAATGAAGTGAAAGGTTACTAATGATTCAATTACTGTGAAAGTGAGGTTCTAATTATTTCCTAAAATCCTGAGTTATTTGTACAATTAAAATTTGACTGTTTCTAGATAAAGGACCAAACATGATAATCTCTCAGTATCTGTACTGCTGACCATAATGTCCCAAAGTTGAGAGAGAATAGCACTGCAGCAATGTCATCCCATTGTTCATTGATTTGCTTGAGCGGGCACCAGTAACATCTCCATTGTGAGACTTGCTGTTACTGTTTTCGGCATATCAATTACACCTCGGGTAGCTTGCCAGGCTCTGCCGTGCAGGCGGGATACTCTCAGTAGCTTGCCAGGTCCTCCAAGAGGGACTGAGGAATTGAACCCGGGTCGGTTGTGTGCAAGGCAAATGTCCTACCACTGTGCTATCACTCCAATCCGGGGAGAGAGAGTATGGGGGAAATTTTCTGCCATGGAGGCAGGGGGAGGATTAGAAAGGGGGGATACACTGGGGACACTGATGGCGGAGAATGTGCACTGGTGGAGGGAGGAGTGTTTGATCGTTGTATGATTGAAAAACAAACACCAAAGCTTGTAATTGTATCTCACGGAGATTCAATAATAATAAAAAAATTATTGCTTCTACTGTATTTTTTTAACTTAGGTAATAAGCTTACAACAGCACTCATTTCCATGGTCTTAATGTTGCAACTTCAGTACCAATTGAAGTGCTTAGGGACCCCTACTGCTTCACTTTCCAGCAATACTCTTCTCTTCACTATCACCCCTTTTGCCCTCCTCCCCCACCAAATGACAATCTCAGGTCTCTACCAAACACCTCAGGTTTGTCTTCTGCAATCAAAGGCCTAGGGTTCAAAACTGTCTGGGTCCTCTGTTTACTCTATATACCACCAATATGTGCTATCATCAGATATTTGTCCTTTTTCCCGACCTATTACACTTATGATACTTTCTAGTTCCATCCAAATTACAGTGAAGTGAAACATTTCATTTTTCTTTACAGTTCTGTAATATTCCTTTCTGTACTACAGCTTCTTTATCCACTCTTATCATTGGGTGATGGTTTTGTATTCTTGGGACAGATGCTGAGAATTGGTATTCCTGGGTCTTATAGAAGTTTTGTTTTTTTCCTCCCAAATGGTCCTCAGGATGCTTGGATGTCTCCAGAGTCTTGTTTGTCTCCTAAAAAAACTTCTGTTCTCTTGTTAGCAAGATGATTATGAGCAGTGACCGAGGAGTGAAGAGACCCTGGGTTTGTGCTCACAGGTCACATGCTCTTCCATTTATTACTGAATGACTTTTGGATTCCTCACTTTGGAGACTGTTAACATGGCTTCCTTCACACACCTGATTTGAGGATCAACTCAGATTATGAATACGAAAGAACTTTCTCAGAAGTAAAGCTTTACATAAATATTAGCTAACATCATTGGTACAATTTCTTTGGTGGACTACTGAGACTATTTAGTGTGGTCAGTGAGGAGGAAGATCCACATCAAGGTTGTCAAAGAAAACTGGCTTCAGAAAGAGTCAAACTTGGGGAGCATGTGAAGCCTCCAATTCTGCCTGAGCATGCTGTAGATCAGAGAGCTTGCAGAGTCATAAATGAAAGTCAATAGACAACACAAGGTTCCATGGGAAAGTAGATACTTATACTGAAGATCAATGATGTGACCTACTGGGGAAATGGCTTATTTTTTCTAAGTCATAGCTTATTAGACTAACTGTGTAGATTCTGATAAATGGAGGCTGAAACACTTTTCTTGATTACAAAAGTGTTTGCGACTACCCTTTAAAAAGAACATAATTTTTATTTGGGTGGAGCAGATTTGGGATACACCTGACGATAATCTGGGAACAGTCCCAGCTCTGTGCTTGGAGGTCGCTCCTCACAGTGCTCATGGGACCATCCAGTGTGGGGAATCAAAGTGGCATCAGCTGCGTGGAAGAAAAGCCTCCTTAACCCCATTCCTATCTCTTTGGTCCCCAAGATCTTTATTTAACTTTTAAAATTATTTTAAGGGGAGCCTACTGAGTGATGCTCAGAAGGCCTAGATGTTTAGGGGCCCTTCCCAAGATGAATATGGTCAATTGATTTGCATTTCACTGCAAGGGCCTGTGGATGTGGAGCTGCTTGGGCCCAGCACTGTTAGGGATTATTATGAGTCACTCTGAAGGGTACTCCTCCGGAGGCTCTAGGATGCACCCTGCATGCTTAAAGGACAATGTAGTGTTAGGTTTCAAACCAGGTAAGCTGAAGGCCAGGCATGTACCTCAACTCCTCTCTGAACAATCTTTCTGGCCCTGGATCTTTTTTTTTTAATTTATTTATTTTTAATTAATAAATCACTGTGAGGGTACAGTTACAGATTTATACATTTTTGTGCTCATGTTTCCCTCATACAAAGTTCGAGAACCCATCCCTTCACCAGTGCCCATTCTCCACCACCAGTAAACCCAGCATCCCTCCCACCCTCCCCAATCCCATCTCCCCCCACCCCACCCTGCCACTGTGGCAGGGCATTCCCTTCTGTTCTCTCTCTCTAATTAGGTGTTGTGGTTTGCAATAAAGGTGTTGAATGGCCACTGTGTTCAGTCTCTAGTCTACATTCAGCCCGCATCACCCTTCCCCTGCATGGCCTCCGACCGCATTATACTTGGTGATCCCTTTTCTGAGTTACCCTCTCCCCAGACTGTGATGGCCCTGGGATCTTTAAACTCAAAGAATGAAAATTGAAAAAGAAATGAATCCGGGATTATGGTTTATGACATATTAAATTCTGAATTTCAGAAAAAGGAAAAGAAGGGATAAAATTATTTAACACGGTAATTCACAGCACTGACTAAATAGCCTAGAAATTGTCAATAATTGAAGATAAGGTTCTATCTGGAAAACAAACAACCCAATATTTCTGTTAAATTTTATTCTTACTGTATTACCTTGGTTAATCCTATCCAATTGCTCTATATCTGATTTTAAATCTGTAGATAATAATAAGACCTACTTTTTGGGGGGGTATCACACCTGGCGATGCACAGGGGTTACTCCTTGCTAATACACTCAGGAATTACTCCTGGCAGCGTTCGAGGGACCATATGGGATGCTGGGAATCGAACCCGGGTCAGTGGCGTGCAAGTTAAACGTCCTACCCGCTGTGCTATTGCTCCAGCCCCAAGACCTACTTTTTATTGAGCACTTTGAATCTTTAGGTATTCATTTTAGCACTTAACATATATCTAGTTTGTAAAATAGCCCTTAGCTGTAGTTACTATTTTCACTTAAAATATTTTAAATTATGCTAAAAGCCTAAGATTGCCTGAGCCAGAATTACCACCATATTGTACCTTCTTTCAAAAATTATGTCCTTTTTCATATCACCCTGAACTTTAATGATCAAATTTATTTTAATGTTATATGTTTTATTTACTCCTTATTTTTATACCTAAACTGCTTTGAAAGAATTTAATTTTCATATAATTCTGTTCTTTCTTTTTCTTTTTTCTTTTTTGCTTTTTGGGTCACACCCAGAAATGCTCAGGGGTTACTCCTGGCTCTATACTCTTTTTTTTTCATCCTGTGGGTCTTACCATGTTTTATTGTACTTTAAAAGTAAACACACAAACAAAAACTTGAGTTTCTGGTACAGACTTCACTAAATATTATCTTGGCAAATCTATTTTTTTCCTTGTGTGAAAATTCTGCTGGAGTGTCATGTATGGGAGAATAACGGGAACAATCAACTGGTATGATTCAGTTTAAGTTAAATTTCTCGAGTAGGTTATCTATAAAAGTCAAAATGAGGACTATGTGGGCCCTGCCTGGGGCTCAGTGTTAGGATGCATGCCTCACACAGGCAAGCCTGGGTTCAATCCCCAGCCCTATCCCCAATTCCCCATAGGATAATATCTGATCTTCTCAGGACTCTTTTCAGCCTGAAGTTTTTATAAGACCAATATCCAATATTTGATCAAGTTTAATGAGTACAAGTACACATTCCAAATTCTATTATGTAGAATATCAAAGATTAGCTATGAGATTCTAAGAAAATCACCTTAGCCTTTCCTTGTTTCATTATTCTAGAAACCATTTATACTCATGGTGTTAATTGTCTCATAAGAGTTGGGAAACAAAGAGTGCTTATGACCTTGACAGGGAAGATACAAAGAATATGAACAATTACAAAACATCTAAGAAGGCTTCTGAAATTTCTAAAAAAAAATCATTTTAATGTTCAACACGTGACTTACTAAAACAGATTATCAGACAGGAATTAAACATTTCTTTTTTGTTGTTAGTAATACTGTTCATTTTCCAATCCACTACTGCTGCTAGTATACCCCACTGCTCAGTTTCTGAAAGGCAACTGCACGGAGCACCATTTAACAAAAAATACCAAAGCTTTAAGTAGGAAAGAATGAACATCCTGCTACTTGACATTAATCACATTAACTAAGAGTGCCTAACAGACAGCTATGGCATTATTCCTAACTGGAAGACACTGAAATTAAAGCACAGGGCTTTAAAGTTAATGGGAATTGCACAATTGAAACACAGAATGTCAACTTGATAATATGCCCCTAAGTTATTGTTTATGGACAGTGCCATTCCTCTGCTTAATCAAGAGTTAAACCCTGCAAAGTAATTCCCTATTTTCACAATATTCTTTTTGACAATAAAGATAACAACTATGAGAATAGTTTTTAGCTGGTTAAACCTGATATACTGGTTTTGTTAATAAAAAATTCATGACAATTAATGAAATGGATCTATTAAGACAGTCCCCAAAGTAGTGCAGCTGCCCCACCTACAAATGAACTTCTCATGACCTATATTATTCAGACAGAACTGTAGTGACTTGTTCTAAAAATTGTTACATACAAAAGGTTCAAACAAAATCAAAGCATTACTCAGAAGCTGGCAAGATACTTTCAGTGAAGAGCACTCGATATGGCCATCTTTAATCAAGTTTTTCTTTGCTGTGCATATTTACAAGTACTTCTGAAATTTATGCTTTTTCGGTATATAAAATTTTAATAAATGCAAATATACATTTATTAAAGTCTTTTTGTGATATTAGTAACTAACACTTGGCCAAGTTCCAGATCTTATACTTTGTTATTCCAAGTGCACACTAAAAAGAGAGACTGTTGAGTAGCCATATCTCTCTCTTTTCATCTTGACTCCTTTGTGGTCAAGTGCTCGGCAAAGAGAGTGGACAAAAGAACTTTAAGGTTCATACTGTATATGTTTGGTATACTTGGACAACTACGATTCAGCAGAACATTTTAGAGCTGACACCTTAAAAATAATCCTTTACTTTAACTAAATATTCGTTCGTTGATTGAAAATACACTGACTGCCAACTCTTCTTATCTCTCATAGAAATATATACATGTGTATGTAACTATGAATGTATGAATTGGTAAAAAGAAAAATCTAGTGATTTTTTAGAGTAACAAATAATCTCTGATATACATTACATAAGCACAAATTAAGTATATCTACATATCTCATATAACAATTATTACTTTCAAAAAAATCATTAACTCCATGTCCATATAAACAAAAATTAGAATTTGTTATACAGCAAAGTTCATTGTTCAAGAGCGACAGAGCTTGGGTCTAGAGAGAGTGCAGTAGGCAGGGTACTTGCCTTGCACTCAGAGGAACCTGGTTTGATCCCTGGCATCACATATGACCCCTAAGAGCCCCCAAGGAGTGATCCCTGAGTGCAGAGCCTCGAGAAAACTCTGAACAATGCTGCTGTGCTCCTCAAACAAAAACAAAACGATGAATGAAGAGCTGCACAAAAACATATTCAGGTGAATGTATTAGCCACAACAAAGGTACAGAAAACTTATGATATTCAATCTTTTATAAATCAAAGATGCATAAATGTATTAAATCAATTTTTAATTTAGCAATTAAGTATTTTTAAAAAATCTCAATGTACACAAGCAGAAGAAACGGTCACTTCTAAGACAATCTACCTCAGGAAAATTTCTTAAATTCAGAAGACACTGAAGAAAAAGTATGAGATAAGCAAGACATTTTCTAGGTAAAGGCTAGGAGGAAGAAACACAAACGTGAAGAAGAAAGGCGAGAAGTTGCTTACAGGCATGGACAAATGTAGAGTACAAGAGCTACAGAGTAGTTAGGATTACCTGGGCAATCTCTGTCAAGAAGAATGTCATAGAAAATATCCATCTTATTGATTATATAAATGATGCAGGCTTTAAAAATAAACATTAAAAATTTAAAATAATTTATTTCAAATTAAGAATTATAGTGGGCCTGGGGAGATAGTATAGTGGACAGGCTGTTTGCCGTGCACACTGCTGACCTGGGTTCAATCCCATATGGCCTTGTGAGCCCTGCCAGAAGGAAGTCTGAGTGCAGAGCTAGAAGTAAGCCCTATGCACAAGTATGGTGTGGTTTCAAAACAAAAGTTGTAATGGAAATAAATTAGTGCTGATATTTAAGAAACTATGATCTTCTGACATAGTTTATTTGTACATATGAATCAACTTTACTAAGTTGAAATGAATACAGAATTTCTAGATATGTGGGTAAAGTTTTAAAAATTTAGGTACTGAAAAACATTTCACTGTCACTGTTACTGTCACCCCATTGCTCATCAGTTTGCTCAAGCGGGTACCAGTAATGTCTCCATTTTGAGACTTCTTGTTACTGTTTTTGAATACACCACAGGTAGCTTGCCAGGCTCTGCCAAGAGGGTGGGATACTCTTGGTAGCTTGCCGGGCCTCCAAGAGGGGCAGATGAATTGAACCCAGGTCGCCTGTGTGCAAGGCAAATGCCCTACTGCTGTGTTATAAAACATCATCATCAACATCATCATCCCGTTGATAATGAATTTAATTAATTCATAATTAATTTAATTAATCCCGTTGATTAATCCCATTGATTAATGAATTTCTCGAGCGGTCTCAGTAACGTTTCTGTTCGTCCTAGTCCTGAGATTTTAGAAGCCTCTCTTTACATGTCCTTTCCAATGGTGCCGCATTAGAGGCTCTTTCAGGGTCAGGGGAATGGACCCATCACTGTTACTGGTTTTGGCATATGAATATGCCATGGGGAGTTTTCGAGGCTCTCCCATGTGGGCAGGAAACTCTCGGTAGCTTGCCAGGTTCTCCTAGAGGGAGAATTAGGCTATAAAATGTCAGGAGCTTGGTTTTATAGTCTCTGCATATTGGCCGTTGGTGGGATTACACATTGCCGGGGGCAGTCCCTGGGTGTGACTGCCTAGCTACTGGAAAATGGGGAATCTGGGCAGGAGAGGCCCAGTCCCGATCCTAGCAGGCTTGGAGGTCTCAGTCCTGGGTGCCACACACCTGGGTTCCTCTGCCAATTCATGCCTGAGGCTCGTCTGAACGTGTGGAGAGGGGCCTTGAGCATGGCTGTGGCTAGGCTCTGGAGGTCTTTAGCCTCGGGAACTCTGCTCGAGGTGGGGAGGGAAACTGATGCCCACCTCCTCCGAGGGGCCCCGGGGAAGACAGCCAGGCATGGGGGCAAGAGAATCTCTCAAATAAAATATATGTAATATATATTCAATTACCTTCAAAGTAAAAATATATGTATATTTTTGGGGGTCCAGAGAGATAGTACAATGGGTAGGCTGCTTGCCTTGCATACAGCTGACCTGACCTTGGTTTTATCCCCAGCACCTCATTGGGACTCCACAAGCTCACCAAGATTGATTCTTGAGTGGAAGGCCAGGAGCAACCTGTGAGCATTTCAGGTGTGCCTGGCCCCAGTTTTTGAGGGGGGGGCCAAATCTAGAGGTGCAGGGTTTACTCCTGGCTCTGCACTCAGCCTTCACTTGTGACAGGGCTGGGGAACATATGTAGTGTAGGGGATTGAACCCAGGTCAGGCTTTTGTCTTGCACTCACTTTACCCATTATAGTATCTTTCTGGCTCTATGATTTGATTTTTAAAATTTAGCTTGTGATATAAATTTCTTTTTGGTCTTTCCCCATGATTTTTAAATAAAAACAAAATTCCAAAGAAATAGAGCCAATTCATGCCTGCAGAAATACTTGATTTAACAGTGTAGAGAATATGAATTATATCTCCAAGCCATTTGTTTATTCTTAGATTTGAAAACATATATACCTGTATATCTATCTATCTATCTATACTACAAAATGTATTTAGTGTTTTGCTTTGTTTTTGCTTTTTTGGGTCACATCCGGCGATGCTCCGGGGTTACTCCTGGCTCTCCACTCAGGAATTACTCCTGGCGGTGCTCGGGGGACCATTTGGGATGCTGGGAATCGAACCCAGGTCGGCTGCGTGCAAGGCAAACACCCTACCCGCTGTGCTATCACTCCAGCCCTCTATTTAGTTTTAATAACTGCTATCACCCTGAAATAAAAGCAGTTAGTTTGCTTTTAAAAAGAACTAAATCCATAAAACCATGAAAGGAAAGAAAGTTTTAAATCTGAGGTGGTAAGTTCCCCTAAGGAAACATTTTGGATATATCCTCAAAGACTGAAAGATGATGAGTGTGCCAAAGAAGCTGGTTTGAAGAATCTTGTATGAATTCAGGAAAGAAAGAGAAAGAAATGAAACTTCAAAATATTAATTGCAAGACTATGCAAGTATCACTATACCTTCCTTTATTTGGGCATAGAGAGACTACCCTTGATGATTATCAAAAGAGTCTGTCACTTTTCTCCAAAGAAATTCACTTAAAGGGGCAGGAGAGATTGTTCAGGGGTAAAGTTGCTTGGCTTGTATGCAGTCAAACCTAGTTCAATTTCTGGCACCACATATGGTTCCCTGACACTGCCAGGAGTGATGCCCTAAGCACAGAACCAAAAGTAACCCCAAGAACCACTGGATGTTGTTTAAAACATGAAAAAAAGGAAAAGAAATTCACTGAATTTTTCGGGAAAATACACTGCTTCAAGGAAGTAAGTCTAGATATGCATTCCAATCCATGAATAGGGGATGTGTTTCCATTCCTTGTATCCTCTTATTTCTTTTGGTAGTGATTTATAGTTTTGCTTGTATAAGTCTTTCACCTATTTTGTTAAGGTGATTTCTAGATACTTAATTTAATTAGGCACATTTGTGAATAGCATTTAAAAGAAAAACTTTCTTTTCTATTTCACTATTTGCATATGGAGAAGGCATAGATTTCTGTCTCATTTTGCAGACTGCCTCTTTACTGTACAAGTCTATTTTTTGTTTTTTTTTTTCTTTTTTGGTCACACCCTGAGATGCACAGGGGTCACTCCTGGCTCTGCACTCAGGAATTACTCCTGGCGGTGCTCGGGGGACCATATGGGATGCTGGGGATTGAACCCGGGTCAGCCGCGTGCAAGGAAACGCCCTACCTGCTGTGCTATCAATCCAGTCTCAAGTCTATTTTTTTTTCTAGAGGCTTTATTGGTGGCGTCTTAAGATTTTCTAAGTATAGGATTATATTATCTGAAAACTGAGTATTTGGCTTCTTTTCTGATCTTGATGCCCTTAATATCTCTTTCTTGCCTAATTGTTCTTGCAAGGATTTCATATTATATATTCAATAGTAGTGGTGAGAATGGGCAATTCTGCCTCATGCCTAATCTTAGAGGGAAGGCTTATTGTTTTTCATCACTGAGTATAATGGTTGCTGTGGGCTGTGGTAAATGGTTTTAGCTATGTTGAAGAAGATCTATGAAATTTCATTTTATTGTTTTAATCACGAATGGGTGAATAAAGATAATACCAGAAGATTTCACCAGTGCTAACCAGCTGGATGGCTTTTAAGATAAGGACTTTGGACTTAATATGCTGAAGATGCTTAATAAGTTCAAAGACTGGCACACATCAAAAAGTACAGAACCAACCACTGTTGGCAGGGATATGTAGAAAAAGGAGTCATCATCCACTACTGGTAGGAATGGTGACTTGTTCAGCCTTCTAGGAAAACAAAATGGGTGCTTCTAAAAAAAAACTAGAAAATAAATTTCTATTTAACTCAGCAATGCCACTTCTTGGCATCTATCCCAAGGGTCTAAAAATTCTATTCAGAAAAGACATTTGCTATTCTGTTTTTTGCAGCACTATTCATTTGAAAAAGTACCCAAATGTCCAAGAACTATTGACTGGATACAGAATCTGTGGCACATATACACAATGGCACTCTCTTGGCTTTAGGAAAAGATAAAATCACAGCAGCTATATGGATGGATGAGGAAAATATCATGCTGAATGAAATAAGTCAGGAGAGAAACAGACATAGAATGATCTCTCTCAGACGTGGAATATAAAGAAACATAGTAGGGGAATAACAAATGCCCAAAGGCAACAGAACTGAGAACTGATCTTCAGTGGGAAGCTTATCACAGGGTAGGTGGACACTAGGGCAATGGTCAATCATGGAGGGTTGCAAACACATTGGTGAAGGGTGTGGTGGTGGAATGTTTTATGCATAAAATATCCCCACTAACAGGTTTTACTTGAAATAAAATTTAAGAGAAAAAAGAAAAAGGAACGAAAAATTAAGAACCTGGAATGTGGCTAAAGTGGTTGAGGATATGTCTTGTAATGCAAAGCTCTGGGTTCAATCCATTACCTCATTACCACATTATCCAGCAGTGCTGGATGTTCACTGTTCAAAAAATATCACTGTATAACTGTCATCCCGTTGTTCATCGATTTGCTCAATCGGGCACCAGTTACATCTTCATTCATCCCTGTCGCATGCTCTTGTAGCTCAATGGCACATTGGGGGCTCTCTCAGGGTCAAGGGAATGAGAACCATCATTTGTTACTGTTTTTGGCATATCATGCACGCCACAGATAGCTTGCCAGGCTTTTCCGTGCGGGTGGGAAATTCTTGGGGGCTTGCCCGGCTCCCCGAGAGGGAGATAAATGAAAATAGTTAAAAAAATTATTTTTTTGAATAAAATGATCTAAATTGCCTGACAGTAGGACATTAAAATACTCAAAAATATACTCAGTATTGCTAAACTATACATATAAAATGATCAAAAGGATCAATTTTGTTATATATATTTTACCATAGGTTTTAAAATGAGTCTGTGAACTTTTATGAAACTTGCTATATGGGGGTGTATTCCCTAGAAAACCTCCTGGAAATTTTGCCTCTATATTCAATTTACTTTCATTCTTGGAAATTAAAAAAAAAAAAACCCTATTTAAAAACAACAAGATGTAAACTCCAGTTTATATACACACCAATTTATGTTTCAAATCTACTGGCTAGAAATAAAAAAGTGAGAGAAAGCTGATGAAATTTCTCACATCATATACCAGAAAGTTAAAGAATTAAAAAAATATGAAAAGTAAGAAGGCATAAATTTGAGAGGTACAGCATCTGGCAATTAGGGAACCCGAGAAAGAAATCAGGAAAGAAAAACCAACAGAGGGGTGAAAACTATCAAAATAATCTTAAGTAGCATTTCCCAGAGATAAGAGACAAGAATCTTCAAATTGAAGGCATCTGTAAGTACAGAGCACAATAAATGAAAGAAGATCCACACTCAAACACCTCTTTATGAGATTTTAGAATACTCAGGTGAAAGAAATTTTAATATCTTCCATGGGAAAAAAGTCTACAAAGGAAGAGAAAGAATCATTTTGGAATCAGTTACTGGAAGCAGAAAGAGAAAAGGTAGTATCTTGAATGTTTTGAAGGGATTTGATTTTCAAATTTAACATCGATACTCAGAAAACCTCAAAAACCATCACCCTTGTTTGGAAGTCACCTGCAGGACTAAAGCAGAGAAAGAAGATACAGGGTCCGAGAAACAATCTAGTGGGGCAGTGAAATCCGAGAGAGGCATTGTAGCTTACACAGGAAGTAGCAAGTCCAGCTAACAGCAGGAAGATGGGGGACTGGCTCAGAGGCAACTACATTAAACAGAAAGTGACGATGACAAGATGGAAAAAGCTGAAGCAATAAGGCACAAAATCCAAGAAAAATAAAGAAAATTAGAAATTTCAGACTGGATGAAATAATTATATAAGCAAGCTGTAATTCAAGTAAGAAACTCAAGGTTGGTATGATTTTAAGTACTGGATGGAGTAAAATATATCCTTTTGTCTTGATCCAAAGAACATCCGTCTTTGGCACAAGGGCTGACATTCATTCCAAAGCAAGGAACTGTGTAATTTCTAAACATCACATGAATAACAGAGTAATGTTGTTTTCTATTTTTCAAACAGGTAAAAATTAAAATCGTTACATAAATTTGCATATAAGGAAAGAAAGAATTTTATTACCAAGTGCACTGAAGGACAGGTGAAAAAAAAACACTGAAAATGAAAGTTCTTCAGTCATTCATCTTGTGGAATAGTTTTTAAAGCAAGTAGAATAATAAGGGCTTTTTCCAGATCTACACAGTTGCTATTTCCAAAGTGTTCAAGAACTCCGAATTTTGTGTTTATGTTGATAAAAATAATTAGTTAAAGATATTCTTTATACATGCCTTATTTGAAATATTTTCACAGTTGTCTGTGGATTCCCTCTCCTAAAGATTTCTTCCATTGTTCAAACTGATATCGACATCAGAATGCAGAAACAGGAAAATTTAAAGAAAATGAAATAGAGCTACTGATTCTTAGAAATTATTTTGACATGGCCAAAAACATAAGCAAGCTGTTTGATGACGTAGCTATGTATGGAAAGCAAAAAACAATTTTCAGGTGACAGAATGTTTATCTTGGTTCTGTACCTTTCTTTGTTGGCATAAACAAGATATACCTTAAGGTGGTCTTAGGAAATATCTGTGGAGTTATAGATAATCATTTTGTGGATTCAGGTCTAACATCTCATCTGTTTTGGTTTGTTTTGGGGCCACATCCAGTGATGCTCATGGTTTACTCCTGGCTCTGTGATCAGGGATCACTTCTGGTGGGCTTGGGGAACCATAGGGAGAGGGATCAAACCTGGGTCAGCCACATGCAAGGCAAATGTCCTACCAATTGTAGTATTCCCTCTGGCTCTCAAATTTATTTTGAAATCAAATTTTGTGCATGGTATGAGAAAGTGGTCTAATTTTATTCCTTGTAAGTGGAAAACCACTTTTCTCATTTGCTGAAGAGAATTTCATTTGTCCATTTAATGCTCTCTGATTTCCCTGTTGTAAATCAGTTGTTCATAGATAGGAAGGCTTATTTGTAGGTTCTCAATTCTATCCATTGGTCTGAGTGTCTATTTTTATTCTAGTATTACTTTTTATTATGTCTTAGTAAAACAATTTTGGGGGAAGTGATATTTTCCATATTCTTTTTTCCTCCCAGGATTCATTAGGCTGTTTGGGAGGGAAGCGTTCATGATTCCATACAAATTTAGTAATATATGCTCTGTGTTTCTGCAGAATGCTATTAGAATATTGATAGGCATTGTACTGGAGTCTAAATAATGTGATTTGATAAGAGGAAGAAGAATATGCATGTTTGTATATGTATTCTTCTTTCTCCTCTCAGAATCACATTATTTAAACTCCAGTCCCTAAATATTCAGTCATTTTTCATAGCAGTCTGAAAAATGTATCTCCTTTTTTATGTAATAATAGCTTATTGTACTTAAATAGCATAGCATCATATATTCATTTGGGTATGATTTTTCTTTCTATATAACTATAATTTGAATGTGTCAATTGTATATTTTTCTCTCTTATTCTATTTTCCAAAGGAAACAATAGCCCTCAATATAGAGTAGTTTCTTAATATATCAATTCACAAAGATATGAAAGTGGCCATTCGAGTAACAATTACTTCTTAACACAGAGAATATTATGTTGGTAATTATTACAACATTGATTATCAAAATGACAACAAAGATAAATGACTGTGAATAAAATTACTTTCCTGCACTATATTTACCTTTAAAACTATATTTACCTTTATGACATATGATGTAATACTAGAGCTTAAAGATTCTAAAAAAAAAAATCAGACATAATCTAAATCCAGACGTGGACTGTGGTTGTGAATTGTATGGTTGGGTTGAACACTAAGACTTAAACCCCAAGCAGGTCAGATTTTTTTTTCTGTTTTAATATGTATTTAAATTGCTCTTTTAGTTATATGTTTTGTGTGATAATCATATCAAGTATATCCAAATTAGGAAAATAATCCTGAAGTACCAGTTCTGTCTTAGTATTTCTGAAAAGAAGGACATGGTTGGTGGGTATGGGTGCATAGGTAGGGAGGCATAAGCTGTCTCATAACTAGAGTAAAAGGCCTAGATATCAGATGGGTTAGGTAATACTTATGCTTCTGTTACTGGCCCTCATATGACCTACAGCAAATTAGTTCCTATCTCTCTCAGTTCCCCCATCTGTAAAAAAGTAGGATAATAATTTACAAAGATGCTAATGGAATAAAAGAAGGTAACATGTATGGAATTCCAAGACAAAAACAGAGAAAACTTACTTGAAATACAACTTTAAATGCATATCATTATTTTCTAGGGTAACAAAACACTTGGGGAGAAATGCATGTTTTGAACGTGTATTCTAAAAGAATTTTTTATAGCTAGAAGAAATATCAATAAGTGTCAAACTTAATTCTCAAAACTTTTCTTATTGAGGCTATTTTTGTGTGAAAAAATAACAGAAAATAAACTGTTAGATAGTCCAAATCTAAGTTCAAGTACATAATTTTGACCAGTATTTTTAAAGTACTTTACAAAGGTAAAAATAATTTTTCTAATTCCAGTGAAAACTTTTCTGCAAAGATCTATCAAACAATTCTATACTACAATAAACATTTAATTTTGAGCCATAAATACTAAAAAATATTTCAGAATTTCAAAACAAAACAAGAGAACTGATAAGGCAATACAAACTCAGAAAAGGGATTATAATAACAATGATTTACACTTATGAAATACCTAAAGATGAATCCAGTCACTGTACAAAGCAGTTCACTTATATTATTTCATCTTATTTTTCTATATTATAAGGCAGATACTATTAGAGATATTACCACAATTCCAATTTTGTCAGCAAAGAAATTGAGGCATAAGGAAGTTAATTATGTACCTGTCAAAGGTAACTTCAGGAAGCCACAGTCTAACACCATCTGTTTTACTGTGGTGTTAGATCCAGACAAAAACACTATATGGTACCAAAGAGAGTGAATGCAAAATAAAAATTTCAAAAGAAAAACAAAGATCCTGATTAAGGCGGATATAGAAACAAAGGGCATTTTATATGAATTCAAATTTATGTCTTTGAAATCACCTTTTCTTCATGTTACTATTCATAAACCAAAAGGTGGTTAATAAACATCAAGACAAAATCTAATAATAATATTTGGCTTCACTTTAATTTTAATCAGTACCAACAGAATGAGTAGACATGTGTTTTGTTTTTAAGCCCCGATTCACATACAGCAAAACTAAAAAGTAAAAAACAAATGAAACTAAAAAGAATCAGAATATATGCATAGCTCAATTATGAGCCAACATTGTGCCCAACTTTACAGAACAAAATCTCCATTTTTCATTTAACTGATAATTAAGTGATCAAAACAAATCATTTTTTAATATAATTGATGTTAGAAAAAAATATTGTTTTGAGGCAGTACCCAATGTTGCTCAGGGCTTACTCCTGGCTCTATGCTCAGTGTCACTCCTTGCAGTGGGACCATACTTGGTGCCAGGAATTGAACCTGGATTGGTTCAATCTTATTCATAATCCCCACATTTTAATTTTGAATAGTAAAGAAGAGTCAATAAACTTGACAGGTCAACTAAATTTTCCACAAATTAAGCTAATATTCTTCAGCTCAATAATGTCTGATAAAACAGTTTTCAGATCATTAATACATAAGAAAACTAACCTTTAAAAATTCCGAGGCTTTTTAATTTCCTCTGAGATATTATAATTGAATACTTATTTCTGATCTAATCAAATTTCTTTGCATGAAATATCTAGAAATACAACAGTAGAATATTTGTGGTCTTAAAATAGTAAAATTCTCATAAAATTATAAGTTATAGAAATAGCTGGTGTTTGGAATAGTAAGTATAATACAAAAATATTTAATGAATTAATAAAAGGAAATTCTATACTAAATTATGGGAAAAATCAGCAGTGATGATTTTGCCCTTTGTAAACTTTAACAATGGAAATTTTAATTCTGGAGAACAATTTCACTTTGGAGAACAACAACTTCATGACTCAAAGAGTGAAAATTCTAGCTAACTCATATAATCAAGACTGCAGTATTTACACATTTAAACGCCTAACTGCAAGCAAACATTTATCCTTTTGGGAGTGGTCCAGGTGGAAATGTCCTGTGGCAAAATGACAATATTAAGTCCCGGATATCTTACCGTATTGCCAGTGCCACCTAGTCTTAAAAATATTGCTGGATCATCATCGTCATACTCAGTCAATATTTACTAAGCTCTTTATGACAGCAGTCGCATTAGAAAGTTTATAGAAATCAAGAGTAGCACAAAGGTATCCATTTATTATACCATGCTTTCTATATTAACTTTGTTATTGTTTTTGCAACTAATGAATGTTTCTGAAATAAGACCTTTATTCATTATATATTATTTATATTTGTTGAATATTTTAAAATAGCTTAGATTACAAAGGGTTTAGATGTACTTATAATGTATATATGTTATGAAGAGGAGAAAAGAGAACACATCTGTAATTGAAATACGCTGAATAAATCTAATTTTATTGAGTAAAGTCCTTTAAATATGAATGCATTTTCTCCACCTCATCATTTGTGGCTATAACAAATGCTTACAGAACAGTATTTCTGAACAACTCACTTTTCTTCACAAACTTGTCATGAACCCATGCATTTACTAAGTGGCAGAATATGTGGATTAACATGTATGCCTTTTAAAATCGGTAACATCTTTCTTAATATTTTATTTTATAGGAGCCAGAGAAATAACACAGGAAGTAAGTCACCGCTCTTGCATGTAAGCAGTGACAGCAATCCTGGTTAGAATATCCAGAACCAAAAATGGTCCCCTGGGCACCACAAGGTATAATCCTGTTTAATTTTTTTTTAAAGTGCTTGAATTACTCCAATGTAATGTACTTTAAAATTGTTTTAGAGGTTGTAATTTACAGCTAGCTACCTGATAATGTGGATAAATCTACTTTGGATAGCCATCACATCTTATCTTTCTATAAATTACAAGAGAAAGGGCTTCATTGTCACCTTCATATCACAAAGATACAGGCATTACAGATTTATTTTTCACAGATGCCTATTGTTTCTAGGTATTAAATTTAATACACGTTACTGTAGATAAAAATATTTAAAAATATGTATAACCTCATTGTTACAATGCATCCCATTGCTCATCCATTTGCTTGAGCAGGCACCAGTAATGTCTCCATTGTGAGACTTGTTGTTACTGTTTTTGGTGTATCAAATACACCATGGGTAGCTTGCCAGGCTCTGCCGTACGAGCAGGATATTCTTGGTAGCTTGCCGGGCTCTTCCAGAGGGACGGAGGAATCAAACTCGGGTTGGCTGCATGCAAGGTAAATGCCCTACCCGCTGTGCTACGGCTCCAGACCAAAAGTAATGCATATACATAAAAACTCAGTCTTATAAGGGTATGAAATATAAGATAAATTTTTCTCCTTTTCTATTTTCAGATGACATAATACTGTATTTAGAAAATCCTAAAGGCTTTACAAAAAAAGCTCCTAGAATCAATGAATTTGTATAGCAAAGTGGCAGGCTACAAAATTAATATGAAAAGTCCATGGCTTTCCTATATATATGAATAATGAAGAGAAGAAAGATATTTTAAAAAATTCCATTCACAATTGTGTCTCAGAAAATCAAGTACCTTGAAATCAGTTTAACTAAAGAGATGAAACATCTATACAAAGAAAACTACAAAACACTACTTCAAGAAATGAGAGGACACAAGGAAATGGAAACATACCCCCGCTCATGGATTGGGAGGATGAATATCAATAAAATGGCAATAGTTCCCAAAGCACTGAACAGATTCAAAGCAATCTCTAGAAGGCTATCCATAACATTTTTTCAAGGAAATAGATTAAACATTCCTGAAATTCATCTGAAACAATAAAATTCGCCTAAATAGCTACAGCAATCTTTGGGAAAAAGAAGACGGGAGGCATCACTTCCCTATTACTTCCTGCAATCTCAAACTGTACTTCAAAGCAATAATAAGTGAAACAGCATGGTTTTGAAATAAATAAGATACATAAAACACAAAGTGGGGGAAAAAAAGCCTTTCCTACAAGTGGTGATGAAAAACTGGTCATCTACATGCAAAAAAAAAAAAAAACCAACTCAGGCTTCTTTATATGCCATGCATGAAAGCCAAATCAAAATTAACTAAAGACCATGAATCCATAAGGAGGTATATAGAGAAAATGTATATAGTACTCTCCATGACACTGAAGCTAATGGCATCTTCAAGGTAGAAACACCACTGAACAATTAAGTGGAAGTAAAGATAAACAAATGGGACATAAGATTAAGAAGCTTCTGCACTTCAAGGAAATGATGACCAGGATACAAAGACATACCATGGAATGTAAGAAATTATTTACTCAATAATCATCTGGTAAGGGGTTAATATCAAAAATATATAAAATGCACTCATAGAACTTTACAAGAAAAATAATCCAACCCCATCAAAAAATGGGGACAAGAGACGAACAGAAACTTCCTCATAAAAGAAATACAAATGGTCTTCTTTTCTTTAAGAGGCACATAAAAAATTATCTGCATCACTAATCATCAGGGAGATGCAAATCAAATGACAATGAGATATCATCTCACTCAAAGAGACTGGCACACATCAAAAAGAACAAGAACAACCAGTGCAGGCATAGATGCAGGGACAAAGGGACTCTCATTCACTGCTGGTAGGAATGTTGACTGGTCTATCCTTTCTGGCAAACAACATAGACAATCTTAAAAATATAGAGAAATGATCTTCCATTTGACCCAGCAACTCCACTTCTTGGAATACATTCCCAAGGTCTTAAAACAAAATGGAGAAAAGACATTTGCAACCCCACGTTCCTTGCTGCACTATTCCAAAACAGCCAAAATCTGGAAACAATCCAGTGTCCAAGAATAGTTAACTGAATAAAGAAACCATGCTATATATACACAATGGAATATTACTCAGTATAAGGAAAGATAAAGTCATGAAATCTGCTGCTACATGGAGGGGTCTAGAGAGTATCATCTTGAGTGATTAATCAGAGGGATCACAACACAGAGTGATCTCTCATATGCAGGCTATAAAGAAGCACAATGATGGAATAATGAAGACCCAAAGACAATGGAAACGAAGAACATGAGAACTGGTATTCAGTAGGAAATATGCCACTAGGAGGGGCTAAGGGAATAGGACGGGGGTGGCAATGTCTATGGTGGAGGGAAGGGTCCAACCAGTAGGAGGAGGTGACTAACCAAAAGAAATAATTTTTTTTTCTCACCTTTCATTATCCAAACATATAAGTTCTTACTCAGTCCTACTTCCTAGATGACCTATGGCTAAGATTTTGATGTATCACAATGTGTAATGTTTAAACATACATCTCTCTCTCTGTTGTGTGTATGTGTGTACAGAAAACTTTTACTGACTATTGTAGAAGTGCCAAGCACTAATACTGGTGTAAGATGTCATGGTAAGCAAATAAAATCTGTGTCCTGGTAGAATTTCTATGAGAAAATCCACAAATATTACAGCATCATTAACATATTTCTATTACAAAGGAAAATGGTAGAGATTAATAAAAAGTGTCATACTGATAGTGCAGGCCATTTTAGATGTTATGATCAGGAACACTTAAGCAGAAATTTGAATGAAATGAAGTAGGCTCAGACATTTGTGAGACTAGATCAGGCAGAGAAAAAGAGTCAAGGTCCTGAGCTGGGAGCATTCTAAGGTTGTTTTGAGATAAAAGGGAGTTAGTGTGGCTGACCTGAAGCAAAAGTAGAAACATAATAAGAAATAAGGCAGAAAGATGGCGGGGGCCAAGTAGTTATGTCTTTGCTTAAAACATTATATTTTGTAAGTATGATCATAGAATATACCTTGGGGTAAATAATTTAAAAGTTTTACTGAAGTACATAATATAATATTAATTTTACACATAGGAAGAATGTGAAACCTGGTAAAATAGAGAGAATATGCCCCTCTTGGAGAAAATAGCTTCTACATAGACACAGTCAACTATTGAATTGCACATGTTTTGTGCCGATGTTGTAGCTTTGCTATGGTAACTATTTTATTATTATTTTTTTTGTCGAACACTAATCTACATTTTGTTGCAGAGGTTTTTAAAAAATATATGATTAGTATTAGATCAGTTTACTTTGAAGAATGCAGATTATTATACATTATATTGGTGGGCTTATCTAGCCAGGTGAAAGACTTATGAGAAATTTCCCAAGGAAGAAGGAATTCTGTAATTTGGAATTCACAAGTCTTCTCCGTTTTCTAGTTGACTGGTTTGCATGAGGACTCAGACCCCACAAACATATTAGCTAATTTGCTAAAATAAAGTTCTCTCCATGCTCTTTACTGGTATCTATTGTATTTGGCTCTGTTTCTTTAACATACATCCATGCCCAAACCTAAAGGTATCAAATTGGTAGGACTTCTGGCTTTTGACAACTAGCATTTTGTTCCTGTTTCAGGGCCACACCTGGCAACGCTCAGCAGTTACTCCTGGCTCTGCACTCAGGAATCACTTCTGATGGTGCTCAGGGACCATATGGAGTGCCAGGATTGAACTCGGCCATGTGCAAGGCAAGTGCTCTATCCACTATATTACTCTGGCCACAAATTGAAGCACTGTTGAAGCACTGTTGTCTTGTTGTTCATTGATTTGCTCGAGCGGGCACCAGTAACGTCTCCATTGTGAGACATGTTGTTACTGTTTTGGGCACATTGAATATGTCACAGGTAACTTGTCACGCTCTGCTGTGCGGGCGGGATACTCTCGGTAGCTTGCTGGACTCTGAGAGAGACAGAGGAATCGAACCCCAGTCAAACACCCTATCCGCTGTGCTACTGTTCCAACTAACTTGAAAAAATATATGCATACCTATGTTCATTGCTGCGATAAGGACAATTGCCAGAATATGGAAAAAATTAAATGCTCAATGACAGAAAAATAGATAAAGACATTGAACATACATTCAATGGAATACTACTACTCTAAGATGAAATCTTGTCATTTTCTATGCTGTGGATAGACAAGAAGGATTCTCTACTAAGTTAAATAAGTCAGAGGTAGGAGGACAGATACCATGTTATCTCACTCTTCACTGGTATACAGAACAACAACAAAAAAAAGGGAACAAACAGTATCTAACAAAAACAAATCTTGACCTTGGTTTACAGAACTGAGATTACTAGGCAGTGGCGGCAAGGGTCTAAGTAATGAAAAGACAGACTAGCGATAGTATAAAGTCAGTAGTGGAGGACCTGGGACTTTAATAGTGGTGGTGAGACATAATAGTTTTCTACTTCAAAATTGCAAATATTAATGCTATTGTAACAAAAGTAACAATTCTTTTGATTTCTACATTTTTGTTTGCATTCAAATTCTACTACCAGAGTAATCTCTTAAAAATAAAGAGAGAGTAGACACACACAGAAATCTCGGACCCGAGCAACCTGCGGCAGAGACGGCCCGAAACTTTGCAATAGGCCTTCTCCACTGGGCCGCTCCAGACGGGGTGGGATGGCACCTGCCCTTTAAGAGCTCCAGCGGTCGCCATTTTCTAGAAGCCAGCAAGAAGCACCAGCTCCCACATGGCCACGAATCTCAGACCCGAGCAACTCGAGACAGCAATTTCTTCAGACTACAATTATTAAAATCTTAGAATTCCTAGATTGCATGACTGCTCTCGTGGCCGTGCGACATTATGTTATACCCATAACAAGCAATACAAAACACACTGTCTAGCAATTGTATTTTCTGCAGGTATTAGGGGTGGTAGGACTCGTCTGGCCACAAATTAATATTTTTAAACAATGAGACAAAAGCATCCATAGGAAAGATTCTGTTTTTCCTTATTAACTGTAAGAAATAACCATAAAGAACACAGAATAATGAAAGCTTTCTAGATTTTTTAGGATTCTAAAATTTAAAGAAAAATGAAACTCAAACAAATTTAAAATTTGAATACTAAACTGGCCTGGATAAAAAGAATTTTTTTGGCAGGCAATATCCTTTGTTTATTATATGGAAGTTCCATTTTGACCCACAGTTCCATTTTGACCCACAGTCCTGAAAATGACAACTAAGATACCAGGCTAAGTAAACTTATTAATGTGCTCACACATTTATCATGAGTTCTTATTATGTGCATTGCATAATCACTGAAGAAGAAACTTTTCATTTGAAGAAACTTAAAATCTAGTTTTATATTTGATTATTTATTTATTTGGCGAATATTTACTAATGATCTACTATATATAAAGAACTGAAGCCCCTGTAGAGGAATTAATAAAAATATTCATACAATGATGGATTAAGCATGAGGTATGTATTATTAGTGAGACACTGTGAAAACCTATGGTTGTTAATTTTTAAGTATTATGAGATCATTTCTGTTTAAGAAGATCAGGAAAGGATTAATGGAATAGCTGGTACTTAAATTGTGTTCTGAACTATATGTGAATCTGACTGGGGCAGAGATAAGTACAGCAGAAAGAGCAGATAATGTGAAAAAGAACACAGTGAAGTAGGAATTTGTTGGGTGGTTCCAGGAAATAGCGAATGATTCATTTCAGAAGTATAGATCATAGTGAATTCAGCTAACAAATATTTGTTGAGTGCATAACTATGTGCAAGGCAGTATCCTGGCAGCTGTAACAGAACTACAATTGAAGCTGGTAGGCAAAACTGTTTTTGGAAAAATATTAATCAGGGTGCACCCCCATTCTGGGGTTGGCCACATCTCATCCTGGGATGTGTAATTTCTTTCACTTCATGGGTAACCCGGTTCTCTCCTCTCTGGAGAAGCTTGCCTTCCCTCTTGGTTATGTTACTTTCTTTCTCTCCTTTTCACCTCACAGTACCTAAACAAAACATATTTTACTTAAAAAGAATACTAAAACAGGGGCTGGAGCACAGCGGGTAGGGTGTTTACCTTGCACGCGGCAGACCCAGGTTAGATTCTCAGCATCCCATATGGTCCCCTGAGTACCGCCAGGGACAATTCCTGAGTGCAGAACCAGGTGTAGCCCCTGTGCATCGCCAGATGTGACCCCCCCCCCAAATAAAAGAACACTAAATCAGATCAACGCAGAACTATCAAGGAGGCTCATTTAATTTTTAAGAAATCTGGCATTTACCGTACAGGTAATGTGGTTAAATACCTGCTGACAGCTGAATGAGACTTTGAAAATAACATTTCAGGAATCTTAAGAGGAGTAAAGAGTGGAGACAAGCAAATGAAGTGGCAAGAAAAATATCTGTCCATAAAATTACATTAGCCTAGTGTAATGTGGGAGCTTTGCAAAGTAAGAAGGTGGAAGTAATGGTATTGAAAGAAAACTCTAGCCAAATCTGGTTATTAATTATATTTGTAAAAAAGGAAAAACAGAAGATGACCTATGTAGGAGACAAGTGGAACCCATGGAACTATAAATAATGGTAACCCTGAGTGCTAAGACCAAAGGAAACACTTTATCAAAATAATTAATAAAATAATGCTAATATACCGACATATCTTTTCCAACGGGCTTACGTTCAGTCTTACATTATAATTTACTGGTAGAATAAGACTCAGAAAAAGAGTTAAACTTGATAATGCAAAAAAGTGATGTTTTGTTATTTTATCAAAAGCATGCAAGTTAAAACTACTGTAGCCATTATACTAAATTACTGTTTTTAAAGAAGTGTCCTTATTTTTATAAAAAGGCATAGAAGATACAAAATACTTGATTAGAAGTACTTGACACAGTTAATTCTTATATTTCAATAAAATATTGTCATTTTTAGTTTTAATACTGCAGATATATTTTTCTACACAGTGTTCTATAGTTTAAAAAAAATTCAAGTATATCATCTCATTGATTTTCCTTACAAGCAGGTCATATATCTCTGTTTACAGCTAAAATAACTGACATCCAAAAGTAAGTGACTTACTAAATGTCACATTCTGTAGGTTGGCAAGGAAAGAATCTTTAGCAAATCTATTTCAAATTACTAAACATAAAAACGTAAACTTGATGATTAAACTTAAAAATTATTTTTGTTTTGTATCCCAGAGTTACTAAAATTATGTGACCTGAATAGAAAATGTAAAGCTAATTGTGCTTTATAAAGGCTAATTTATAAAGGCCTTGAAAATAGGCATAACCTAGTAGCAGAACATAATCCTTGAGTCTAAATTTCATTCAACAAAATTTAATCAACCTTATATGAAGAAGGTAACAAATTTCAAAAAAAGTTAAGAGCTAGAAAAGTTTCTATAGTGTCAAAGGTCTGGTGGTTTGTGGTCTAAAGAAATTAGTATGCTGGGAGCTGGAAAAATATTACAGTGGGTAGGGAGGGCACTTCCCCAAGGTTGGATGCGCTGGCATCCCCTATCATCACCTGAGTCTGTCTGGAGTGATCCCTGAGTGCAGAGTCAGTAGCAACCCTGAGCACTGCTGAGTGTGGCCACAAACCCAACAACAACAAATTAGTACTACAGTCTTTGGAAACATGCTACCTTAAAACATATTGAACTCTATTAAATATTTTTGGCACTTATTATAAAAACTGTTTTGGCATATCCAATACGCACGGGTAGCTTGCCAGGCTCTGCCCCGCCCTGCGGGCTTGATACTCTCGGTAGCTTGCCGGGCTCTCCGAGAGGGGCAGAGGAATCGAACTCCGGTCGGCTGTGTGAAAGGTGAACGCCCAACCGCCGTGATATGCCAAAAACAGTAACAATAAGTCTCTCAATGAGAGACGTTCTGGTGTCCGCTCGAACAAATCGATGAGCGACGGGATGACAGTGGTTGATTACAAAAATTGTCATGTTCTGAAAGGTAACTTCCCAGCTGGAATCACATAAAATGTAGTAAAGTTTAAAATACTAAATGCTGTTATTATAAGTATATTAAATCTCAGGATCCACTGGTCCCAAACAACAGGATACAATTCATATCTACACGCTTAAATTTACACTTTCTTTGTGGAAAAGGAACTAGAAAGAAGCACTATAAAATGAGCAAACACTGAGACTCAACATTCTCTTGATTAGAAAAAGTGTTATTATTATGCCTCCTGAACTTAGGAATGCAGCACTACAGGTTTACAACAACAGGAAAAAAAATCATTATTGAACACAACTCTAACCCTTACATGTTTAAATTCCTCTTAATAAAACTGTTTCGGTTTACAGTAATGATGCTCTTATAAATTGAATCAGCGTTCAGCACAGCAATAAGGAGATACAAATTCTTTAATAAAGCACTTCTGTAATAACGGCATTTACTTTCAATCTTTATATTATCCTTTCACATCCCCCCTCTGCTTTATGTGAAAAAAACTGCTGTATAATTATGAGTTTAGTATCCCTGCCCATCCACATTTCTTGACCTTATCCCCAACTCTACCGGAGAAAACTCTAACATTAACGCAAAAATTCCTTTTTCTTTGCATTGAAACTTCTCCAAAACTCAAAGCAAACAAACAGACTAGAGAAACCCAGAAAAGCTTATTTCATATTTCTTATTTGCAAATAAGGATATTGAATTCAAATAACAACAGTAGTGAACAACATAAGTCAGCGAAAGAAAATATTTGGAAAAATTTTAATAATAACGTCATGATTACCAATCAGTAGAATTAAAGGTAAGGCAGAATCAAAGTTTTTACCATATTTTTGTTTGTTAGGTTCTGGGTCATCCACCTGGTGATGCTCAGGAATTATAACTAGCTCTACACTCAGGAATTACTCCTGGTGGTGCTCAGGGGACCACACGGGATGTCAGGATATAACCTGGGTCCCTCAGCCACATGCAATGCAAGCACCATACCCACTGTACTATAGCACCAGCCCCTCATTAGCATCTTTTAACCTGTTCCTATATTATGTTCCTATAATCTGATAGTATATTTATTCCCTACTGCTTTGGCTGCTGAAAAATTGTGGGTCAGACTGGAGGTTTACTCTTTTGTTGGCTCATACATATAAGCTGTATATTGACCTCCTTCTGGCTCTACCTTACTGTCACTTCCTACTGATATATTCATTACTGTTCTACTTTACATAGTCTATTTTTCCTTTATTATTGGTAAAACTTTAACATGATAATATAATGTATATATATTTGCACTGTTTGAATGGGTTATAATAATTCAAATTATAACTTATTTGAATAACTAAAGGTATACATTTTCATAAACTTTGATATATAGAATACAATAATAAACTTATACTGTACATGTATGTATGGGGTATACATATATAAGCATTTATATATTAAATATATAGAATTTTTCTTGGCTTTCTTCACATAAAAATGTAACATTTTCCCTTTACACTGTAACTTGGAAAACTTGAGGAAGAACACCTGCTTCTTAATAACTCAGTGGTGGTCAAGCATAATTTATTCAGATTTATAAAAACATCATTTACTTCATTTACATTTAAATCAAAATGTGAGCTTCCAGAAAATTTAAGCTTTGTTCTTTTGGGTAATGATCTCTTCCCAGAGTTCTAAATCTCAGTCATTTTACCCTTAATTCTATTTTATTTATTATTTATTTGTTGGGTCACACCAAGCTGTGCTCAAAGCTTACTCCTGGCTCTGTGCCCAGTGATCACTTTTGGTGGAGTAACCAAAAGTAATGGAGGATTGCATTTTGGTTGGCTGCATTCAAGTGCCTTACTGAGGCACCATCTCTCCTGCCCCCTTAATTCTAAGTAAGGTTTTATTTCACAGAGTGTTCTTTCTGTAAAAATTATCATAACATAAAACTTACTGTTTTCAAAGTGCATAGTTCATATTCTTCTGGCTAGTCAACTCTCATTTTGTAGATCTGCTGTACATCTTATGGGTTTCCTTTGTATGTAAGTTCTTTTTTAGATGTTGCTACTTTCAATATTCTGTTTCTACCTTTAGATTTTTTCATTGTGAGTATACTAGTAGTTTTTTTTGTTGAGTTTGTTTTTACTGGCACCTTTTGGGTCTCTTAAATCTCACTGTCTGTGACTCTTAACTCTGGGAAGTTCTTAAAATGATTTCTTTAATAAGTGTTTCTGTTTTGTTTATTTTGCTTTTGTGTTGGAGCTATACACAGCTTTCTCAGGGGTTACTCCTGGCTCTGCACTCAGGAATTACTCTTGACAAGAATTAGGGGACCATATGGGATGCCAGGAATTGAATTGGGGTCTGCCGCATGCGAGGCAAGAACCCTACCCACTGTATTGTCATTCCTCATTTGTGTGTGTGTGCACGCGAAGCAAGACACTTTTTATTGAAACTTATTTAAAATAAAAACAAACAAATAAAAAAAGAACAAAAGACTTATTAAGAAAGATGCAGGAGAAAGAATGAGAAAAGTGTGTGTTCCAGAACGAACACAGGCTTCTCTCAGTGGGAATAGGCAAGAAAATAAGCATAGAGACAAACAAATGAGATACCTGCTTAAGGGGAAATATAGTCTTGAAGTGCAGCTGTTTCTCCACATTTGCCATCCATTTCCTCATGACGTCGGTGGTTCCTCTTGAATTCATTCCACAGGTCTCTAGCTTCAATGACTGCTTCAGTCACAACAGAATCAATATACTGTTCTTTTCAGACTATTTTCTATGTTCTGGTCATTCCTAATAATTTCCTCCTCTTCATCTTAGAGCTCCGAAATATTTTGCTCAGCTTCTTTTATTCTTCCGTTCAGAGCTCCTACTGACTTTTTAAAATGTTAACTATCACGTTCTTCATTTCTGTCCTTTCTAACAACAGCTTTTTCCTCTTGACTCTCATACTTGTCCTTTGTTGATTACCTGTGCTATAGTTTCTTTGAACTCATTGCACATCCTCATCACCTGTATCACCTGTATCACTCGTCGTCCCGTTGCTCATAGATTTGCTCGAGTGGGGGCCAGTAATGTCTCCACTCATCCCTGCCGCGTGCTAGTGTAGCCCAATGGCGTCTGCTTGCTCCAGGAACACTAAGAGCGTAAAACCGTTCGTTCAGGGTCTTGACGAAGAAGTCCAACCATCTCGTAGGTGGATGGCTACATGGACTTTTGACATCCTGTGAAATCCAGTAGGTAACAGCTCTAGTCCAGGGGTCATCTCTAAATCTCATTACGTGTCTGGCCCATCTGATTTTAGACGCCTTGACAAACGAAGCAGGGTCCCTGATCCTCTATTGTTGATGGAGATCTGAACTCTGGATTTCTTCTCTCACTTGAGTGAAATGTGATACTCCAAGCACAGCTCTTTCTATTTTTCTTTGGGAGAGCCGAATAGCATTGTCATCCTGTTTTTGTAGGGCCCAGGTCTTTGAGGCATATGTTATGCAGGAAGAATGGTGGAGTCAAAAAGATGTGCCCGGAGCTGGAGGTTCTTCATCCTCTTAACCACTTCTTTGACTTAACCACTCTTGAAGGCGTTCCACTCTGCTCTCTTCATCCTGTGTAGTTCTGGCATCAAGTAATTCGTCATGTTGAGTTCTTGACCCAGGTACACATAACCACTGCACTGGGAGATGTTTGTTCTGTTGAGAGCAAATGAAACGTCAGGAACTAGTCCATCTCTCATGAACATTGTCTTCATGAATCTCATGAAGCTGCAGTCCGACCTTTTCACACTCATAGTCGAAGTCAGCCAGCATTTGTGCTGCTTGGCTAATGTTTGGTGTTCCGAAAATGACGTCATTAGTGAAGCAGAGGTGGTGTAGTTGCTGACCGTCTATCTTCACTCCTATTCCTTCCCATTCCAGTGATTGCAGGACATTCTTGAGGGTGGCACCAAAGAGTTTAGGGGAAATGGTATCACCCTACTAACCCCCTCTCTTTACGTCAATGATCACTTCCTTGTAGAATGGTGAGATCCTGGTGGTGAATCTGTAAAACAGCTCACGGAGGATCCTGATGTACTGAGTTTGAACACCATTTGGCTAGGGCTTCGATGACTGCTTCAGTCACAACAGAATCAAAAGCCTACTTTACATTGATGAACATTAGGAAGAGCAGCATCTGGAACTCTTGTGAAACCTCAATGAGCTTGGTCACCACGTGGATATGGTCAATCATGCTGAATTTATTTTGGAACCTGGCTTGCTAGCATGGTTGATCTTCATCTAGTGTTCTACCAATCCTATTCAGGATGACTGAGTGAACAACTGATAGACAATGAACAATAGACAGATTGGGCAATAGTTGCCGATGTTGTGGATGTTTCCCTTCTTGTACAACAGAACGATCTTACTGGTTTTCCATTGGGATGAAACCGTGCATTCAGACAGGTAGCATGTGAAGAGCCAAGCCAGTGTATTGATGAGTACTGGCAGCAGATTCTTCAGGTTTTCAGGTCTGACCTTGTCTGGACAGGGTGCTGTACACTTCTTTACTGATGAAATGGCATGTTGGGTTTCAGAAGGGAGAATGCTGGGAATGACATCCATCCTGAGGAATTTGGTATGTGGGCATTGGACGTGGCTATCAAAGAGATCCAAGTAGAAGTTGTGAATAATTCTCTCCATTGCCCTTCTGGAAGATGAGATAGATCCATCAGGATGTCGGAGGACAGTCATCTTGGTCTTGTAATTGGTGAAGGACAGGCGGGCATTGTGCATACTTTTCCTGGCTTCTGCCGCATCGGTCAACACTGCTGCTCTTCTCTCTTTGAGGTCTTCCTTTATGATTTCTCTGTACAGCTTTGAGAGCTCGGTCATTACTTGTGACTGCCTGAGGCTCATGCCAAACCACGTTGGCAAATGAGCTCAAGAGTTTCCGAAGACAGGCATCTTTTTGTGGCATTCTTACTCCCAGTATTCCTTACACAATCATGGAGGTGCTAAATCAGTTGAGTCAATGTTGTCAGTGACTGCATCTTCCCCTATTGCTGCAATAGTGTCAAAGAGCTCCCAGTTGGTGTTTGTTCTGGGAGTTCTTTTCTTAAAACTTGCAGCCCTTTCTCCCCCCTGCGTGAAGTAGAATTAGGCATGAAGTAGATGGTGGTCTGATCCTGTTTGGAATTTTGGGACAACAGTGACAGCAGTCAGGCAAAACCATTGATTGAATGTGATGTGGTCAATTTTGTTGTGGAACTGTCCACGGGGAGACTCCCATATCCAATGTTTAGATTTGGCCTTCTGGAACTGCGAGTTACCATGGATGGTCTTGGTCAACATGATGAACTCAGACAATCTCACACCCTGCTCGTTCCATTCTAGGCCATGGGTCCCGATGTGGAATTCTTTGGGTGACCTTCTTGGTCGTATCTTGGCATTAAAATCATCGACAATGACCTTGTAGAAGGTGTGGTCTTCTTTATAGAACTTCTCCAGCTCCATGTAGAACTCAATTTCTTCTTTGTCCTAGTTGGATGTTGGTGCGTAGATGACGAAGATAGAAACTGCCGTCAATGAGCCACATCTATTCAAACATAAGCGGTCAATTTGTATTGTTAGGTATTTGAATGAATCAACGCTCATGTCCAAGTTTGTGTTGACGAGGACACTGACACCACCAACACCTCTACTATCCCATGTTCCGAGGAACAGTTCTTCTCCATTGTCGAAAATGGCTCGATATGATCAATGCCTTATCTTGTCAGCTCAAGGACATTGTACTTGATCTTCTGCACTTGCACCATCAGGTCCTTGATGTGCTTCTGATGCCAGCATACGTGCGTTGAAAGTACAGACAGTCATTTTAGTCCTTCTTCATTTTGGCAGCCTAGTTCGGACCTGAGATTTTATCAGTTTTTCCTTATTCACCCTTCCCAACGCTGCCGTATTTGGGGCTCTTCCAGTTCAGGGGAATGAAGCCCCTTATTGTTACTGTTTTTGGCATATCGGATACACCATGGGTAGCTTGCCAGCGTCTGCCATACCAGCAGGTTACCATCGGTAGCTTTCTGGGCTCTATGAGAGGGACGGGGGCTTTTGGGGCAGCGTCTAATCACCCTTACAAGTGCTCCCAGTCTACCGAATGCAAGGTTTTGGTGAACTGACGTGTTGTAAGGATCTGTACGCTGACAAACACGTACCTGTCTGTGTCTCTGGGCAGCACCTGTTGGTTCACTCTTCATTGATTGGTATCAAGTATCATTAAAGACTGTATTTGAGAACTTACTGGGGTTGTTTATATCTTTGGTGGTATTCTCTTCACTCATTAATCTTGGTGGGTTTCTACATGTTTCCCCATTATTTTTCTAGTGTTCTTGTGTTCAAGGTGAATTTTTCACTTATCCCCCCCACAAAGCCCCCCCCCATGACAGTGTGAGGGATTAGCTGGAATCTGCTCTCTGTCTTCTCTGCCTATACTTAGAGAATGACAGAAAGAATAACTGTGACCAGCATGTAATTTGTTGAGTAGGTCTTGTGTGCACCCTTAATATAATGCAGATTGGGAGTGGAGGCTGCTGGGACCCACCTGGGTGAGTGAGGCTCTTCCTCCTGTGGGAGCTCTGTGAACTGAGCACCTCAACAAGAATACTCTATCCAGCTAGGTTATCACTCAGATTTGAAGAAATGATGCAGAGCTTCATGGTTAAGCAGCAGCTCAGGGAACTCACAGCCTTGAAACCGGTTTTGTGAAAAGGATTAAAAGAGCTCCTTTAAAAGACAAAAAAGTTTGAGATAGTCCCATTTATTTATCTCTGTTTTCACTTGCTTGGCCAGTGGCGTGTCAGCTTTGAAGATACCTTTGGCTTCAATGTCATGGAGGGTTTTGCCGACCTTGTCTTCAATGTACCTTAAGGGATTCTGGTCTGATGTTGAGGTCTTTAATCCATTTTGATCTGACTTTTGTATAGAGTGATAGGTGGAAGTCTAAGCCCATTTTTTTGCATGTAGCTGTCCAGTTTTGCCAGCACAATTTGTTAAACATGCTTTCCTTGCTCCACTTCACCTTTCTTGCCCCCTTATCAAAGATTAGATGGTCATATATTTGGGGGGATGTGTCAGAGTATTCAGACCCTGTTCCATTGGTCTGCCGCTCTGCCTTTGTTTCAGTACCAAGCTGTTTTAATGACTACTGCTTTGTAGTAGAGTTGGAAGTTGGGGAGGTTGATTCCTCCCATTTTCGTTTTCCCAAGAATTGCTTTAGCTATTCGTGGGGGCTTATTGTTCCATATGAATTTCAGGAGCGCTTGCTCCATTTCTTTGAAGAATGACAAGGGTATCCCTATAGGGATCGCATTGAATTTGTACAATGCTTTGGGGAGAATTGCCATTTTGACAATATTAATTCTTCCAATCCATGAGCAGGGGATATTTTTCCATTTCCTCATGTCTTCTTTTATTTCCTAAAGTAGCGTTTTGTAGTTTTCATTATACAAGTCCTTTACCTCCTTAGTTAAGCTGATTCTGAGGTATTTGATTTTTTGAGGCACAATTGTGAATGGGCTAGCTTTTATCATGTCGCTTTCTTCTCTCTCACTATTTGCATATAAGAAATCCATGTACTTTTGGGTATTGATTTTATAGCCTGCAACTTTACTATACGAGTCTATTGTTTCTAGGAGTTTCTTGGTAGAGGTTTTAGGGTTTTCTAAGTATAATATCATATCATCAGCGAATAGTGAGAGCTTGATTTCTTCCTTTCCTACCTGAATGCCCTTAATATATTTTTCTTGCCTAATCGCTATTGCAAGTACTTCCAGTACTATACTGAACAGAAGAGGAGAGAGTGGGCATCCTTGTCTTGTCCCTGTTCTCAGAGGGAAGGGTCTTAGTTTTTCCCCATTGAGGATGATGCTTGCCATTCTGCACCTCAAGAGAAACAGTGACCAAAGTACAAAGACAATCTACAGAATGGGAAAGGATATTTACGCAGTACCCATCCGATAAAGGGTTGATAACAAGGATATACAATGCACTAGTTGAACTCCACAAGAAGAAAACTGCCAACCCGATCAAAAAATGGGGTGATGAAATGAACAGAAACTTTCCTAAAGAAGAAATCTGAATGGCTCAGAGGCACATGAGAAAATGTTCCACATCACTAATCATCAGGGAGATGCAGATCAAAACAACCATGAGATATCATCACACACCAGAGACTGGCCCACATCCCAAAAAAAACCAAAAACAACCGGTGTTGGCGTGGGTGTGGGGAGAAAGGGACTCTTCTTCACTGCTGGTGGGAATGCCCACTGGTTAAGCCCCTTTGGAAAACAACATGGACAATTCTCAAAAAATTAGAAATTGAGCTTCCATTTGACCCAGCAATACCACTCCTGGGAATATATCCCGGAGAGGCAAAAAGGTATAGTAGAGATGGCATCTGTATTTCTATGTTTCATTGCAGCACTGTTTACAATAGCCAGAATCTGGAAAAAACCAGAGTGCCCCAAAACAGATGACTGGTTAAAGAAACTCTGGTACATCTACACAATGGAATACTATTTAGCCGTCAGAAAACATGAAGTCATGAAATTTGCATATAAATGGATCAACATGGAAAGTATCATGTTGAGTGAAATGAGTCAGAAAGAAAGAGACAGACATAGAAAGATTGCACTCATATGTGGAATATAATGTAACTGAGAAGTACAAGTTGGCAATGATGCAACTTCTGGCAGATATCTCTCTGGACTTAGTTACTAAAATACAGAAACCCAAAACCGAGAGGCCGCTAAGTGTGGTCACTTGATCTCATACCTCTTCATTCTCAGCAATGGAAAACAAATTACCTAATGCTTCCTTTTCAGCAGGTCTGACTTTAGGGGAGAGACTCTCCAAACAATAATAGTGAGTTTTGTTGAAATACTGAATGCAATCAAAGTGAAAGTAAAGTGAAATTTAGTAGTTACACAGGCGGGGGGGGCTATGGGTGGGGGGGTTAGGGGCGTGGTGGGGCTAGGCGTGTGGGGGCGCGGGGTGGAGCTATACGAGGATTCTTGGTTGTGGAATATGTGCACTGGTGAGGGGATGGGTGTTTGAGCATTGTATAACTGAGACTTAAACCTGAAAACTTTGTAACTTTCCACATGGTGACTCAATAAAAATATTAAAAAAATAAAAATAAAAAATAAAATAAAATTGGAGCAAAAAATAAAATAAAATAAAATAAAATAAATTAAAACAGCATGGTACTGGAACAAAGGCAGAGCTGGAGACCAATGGAACAGGGTTTAATATAAAAAAAATAAAGAAAAATAAAAGACAGAAAAGGGGCTGGTGCAATAGCACAGTGGGTAGGGTGTTTGCCTTGCATGCAGCTAACCCGGGTTTAATTCCCAGCATCCTATATGGTCCCCAGAGCACTGCCAGGGGTGATTCCTGAGTGCAGAGCCAGAGTGACCCCCGTACATCATCGGGTATGATCCAAAAAGCAAAAAAAAAAAAAAAAAAAAGAAGGAATAACTTCCCATCATGTAGTGGGAGTACTATTGAATATGGTACTCACTAATGTTGTATATGGTTGTCCTCTACTAGATTAAGAAGGGTTAAAAATATGTAAAATTGGGGCTGGAGCGATAGCACAGCGGGTAGAGCGTTTGCCTTGCACGTGGCCGACCTGGGTTCGATTCCCAGCATCCTATATGGTCCCCTGAGCACCGCCCGGGGTAATTCCTGAGTGCAGAGCCAAGAGTGACCCCTGTGTATCGCCAGGTGTGACCCAAAAAGCAAAAAAAAAAAAAAAAAAAAAGTAAAATTAATTATCACAAATTGATTTTTACTAATTCATTTTCTAGTAATACTATTTGTGATTGTTTTAAATTTTTGGACCAAGTAATATGAGATAAAGTTATTAAATGCTTGCCAAGAGGTGGGGAGATAAAATATATAGTTCAGTACTTGGCAATGTCACCTTTGCAAATTCTAGAACTTACTCATTCTAAACAGGAATTCTGTCCCCACTAAACAGTAACTCACTGTTTCTTTCCCTTAGTTTCCTTTTCTACTTCAATAAAGTTTCTGGCAACGTACTTGTTCTGCCCTTTCTCTAGCCCCTACTAATCTCTAGACTATGTTCTGTCTCTATAAATTCTATTATAGGAACTTCATATTGCAAAATCTTTTACATTGTCTTTTCTGGATTATTTTTCACTTAGTACAATGTTTTTAAGTCCATCTATGTTCTAAGATACATTCAGAATTTCATGCATTCTTATCCATTTATCTGATGGACACAGAGTATTTTTATCTTTTGCTTAATGTAGAATTGGAGTGATAGCACAGTGGGTAGGGCATTTGCCTTGCAAGCAGCCGACCTGGGTTCGATTCCTCTGTCCCTCTCGGAGAGCCCAGCAAGCTATGGCAGACGTATTTAATATGCCAAAAATAGTAACAACAAGTCTCAATGGTGCTTGTTCAAGCAAATTGATGAACAAGGGAAGGACAGTGCTACAGACAGTGCTACAGTGCCTAATGTGAACAATTCTGTGATCAACATTATTCTGTGATCAGCATTACTGTAGATTTGAGTGTTTGAGTACTTAATCACAATTATTTGGGGATTCCTATCTTGGTGTGGAACTGCTGGGTTACGTGTGAATTCTGTTTACTTACTATTTTTTAATAGCTCTCCCTGTTCCCTTCCCATTGTTGTTAAGACCACAGGTTGCGCAGTTTGGCTCAAACACTTGGCTGCAGTGCTTGCAGGGGCTCACACACTGAATTGTGGTTCCCATACTAGTGGCTATGGTGCTTTCTGGAGTGACACAATGTTGTTGTGTAGCCTGCACTAATGCTCGTGAGGCATCCTTCTTCAGCTGTGGTGCTGTGAACACTACAATTTCAGTGTTTGCAGGAGTGGGGCTCTTGGTTGCAGAGCTGCTTGCACATCCTTGACCACATGTGACCAAGAATGCTCAAGCTGCTGTGCTGCTGGGGATCGCCGATAGCAGAGCCATGGGAACTGCACACAGGCATGTGGGGTGGTGCTAGGGACTGACTTCCAGCCTCACTGGCTTTAGGCTTTCAAGGCAGGTACTCTGGCCACTGCTCTCCCTGGGCCTTCATGTTTATTTCAAAACGTTTTTGAGATAAATATTTATTTTCACAGCAGACACATCACTCTATTCCCATGGGTGATGCATGAAACTTCTTTATACTTTTTATTTCAACAGAAACACTGATGTCTGTGAAAGCAGCAATCTTTCTCATACTTCCCTTCAGTGAATATCACTCTTTCTTCATGCCTCACAGTATTGTCCTGAGGTTTCTGCCTTCCAGCATACTACAGCATATAGCCAAGATGCGTAGTTGCTAATATCACTGAGGTCTGTTTAATTTCATTGTGTAGTTTTTGCACCATGTTGAAACTGCCTAACAATACACTTCTCAGAATAAGTCCTGAGGTGAAGTGATGATTGACCATATATTATTTTAATGTATCTAGCAAAAGATCATCTTTAGTTAAACATGCAGCATTTATCTATTAAATATCTCTAATATCTATTGCTTTTTTTTTTTTGCTTCTTGGGTCACACCTGGCAATGCACAGTGGTCCTGGCTTTGCACTCAGAAATTACTTCTGGCGATGCTTGGGGGACCATATGGGATGCCAGGGATTGAACCTGGGTTGGCCGCGTGCAAGGCAAATACCCTACCCACTGTACTATTGCTCCAGCCCCTCTATTACTTATTTTTATAATGACACTTATCCAGCAGTTCTCAGGGCTGAATCCTGGCTCTGTGCTCATGGATTATGCATGGTAGTGCTCAGGGGACAATATACAGAGTAAGAATTAAATGAGGTTCAGCCACGTACTGTAAGGCAAGTACCTTCCCCCATGTCTCTCTGGAGCATATATCTTTTGAATGACACAGTTCAATCCATAACAATACTCAACTGCTGTAGGTGTCAATAACTGCTCTTAAGAATAGGTTCTATACATGGAATGGGAAAATATTCCATCTTTATTTTTTACTAATTCATGTGAGCAAATCATTTCTACAGTTATGACACGGCAACAAATCACAATAGTAGCATCAATGGTTCTTGAGAATTTGGACCCATGCTACCTTCATGTCACATTTCAGTGCTTGCAATTATTCATGAAATACCACCTACAGTTATTACTATTTTGAAATGATACCTAGAAATGCCATTTCATATTAGATTTGGTTATTTAATGTATTAGTGATGCAGGTACAGATCAATATAACATGAGCAATACTTTCATAATTTATTTCATTAAAACTTATTTTTGTTTTAAAAACATTTTATGCACTCAACATGATTCTGAGAAAGAAGCCATACTGGAAAAAATTTTAATAATTTTTAAATTTTATTTATTAATTTAATTTATTTAATTTATTTATTAATTCAGCTCCGTTCACTGAATTCTAACATTTCAGATTTGTAATTTTTAATCAAAGGATATACAAGTATTTTACATTAATAAGGGTTGTTTATTTTTTTGAGGGTGAGGGAGCACCTGAGCAGTACTCAGTTGGCCTAAGGGCTAATCTGTGCGAAACTTGGCCAACTGCACCAGACAATTCAATGTTTATGCCCTGCAATGCTTGGGACACCAGGGCTACAACTGGCCTCCTTGAGGACTTCCAAGGCCACATCTGGTGGTGCTTGGGGGGCCATGAGGTGCTGGTGCTCGAGGTACTGTGTACACAACACCTGTGCACGGAACACTGAGCTATTTACCTGGTCTCCCACAAAAGTGGTATTTAGGTCATGACTGACTGTGTTAAATATATAATTTTATCTCTAGATAGCACAAAACTGAAATACGTATCACAAAACAGTTTAAACATTTATGACTGAAGAGGCACTCTGATATTTTCTTTTCTATTTCTTTTCATTATGAATTCCTGTGACCTGCTGAATTAATTTCATGACTACCACTGGATCATAAATTATATTATCAAAAATCTCTTAGTGGCATTTCTTTAGAAATTTCTCATATTATAAAAGGTAAAAGGCTGTAATGACTTTCTTCCTTGTGCTACTCAAAAACACATATAATTATTTTAGAGGGTGCAGTTAGATGGGCAAATAGAGCAAAAGCTAACCTGGATCCATTTATGTGACTGGCAGTGAGTAATGCAAATTTTGTAATTCTGACAGGATTCTTAAGATTTAACAACAATAACAAAAAAGTAAAAAAAAAAAAAAGAAAGAAAAAGAGTAGCCATAGTAGCATAGTGAATGCTTTATGTCTAAATAATTTTAAAATTATACAAATGTTCTATGCACATAATGCTTAACTTCATTGAAGTCTTTTCTCATTTACTTTTTCCTAATATGTATTTCAACAGAGGCTTAAAAAGGAAAGTTACCTGTAATAAACCTGTAGTGTCTGGATTTCTTCTTCCAGCTTTTCGTACTGTTGAACTGCAGTTTCTTTGGCTTGTTGCATAGCTAACAGCTTTGCCTGCAAATAATTAATACATAAAGAATTTAAATATCACTTTGTTATATTACTCTAAAGTACTATGGTATGACTGGGATTCTTAAATTACTAGCAGTTTTAAAATCTAAAAATTATACACCAAATTTTTAATGTACAGCAAAATTAAAATTAATACAATTATACTTACATTTTTGATAGAAATTCTAAAGACACGAACACATTAAGTTTACCTACTTTGCTCAATACTAAACTTCAACCTTAGTCATCTGTATCATCAGATATATGCCCTCTGCAATGTTTAACTTTATACACAGAACTCAGACTGTGGAACATGGTTGAGAGCTGTATCTAGCAGAGATAATCACAATGGATATTTCACATATAAATTTAATGTGGCTACACTGCCCGATACCTTAGATTTTCTTTTAACTTTATTAATAGCAAACCTCAGAAAATTCTAAATATGTTGTCAGGCCATCTCTGATATTTAACATGAAAAAATACAAAAGATTACAACTTGATTCTTAGAGATACGATTTAACCTTTTCAATTCCTTCTCTGCAAGAACAGAAATTTTTCAGGGGAGAGCGACAGCAACTCTGAATGTTAGAGATATTTTATACAGGAGATATTATTGATCATCCTTCTCTATAGTATTCAAGCTTGAAAGTGCCTGCATATTTTCAATTGGTTTAAACTAGTAATTTACAAGGAATTGCTACTTTCAAAGTGTCACGCTTACTGGATTTTAGGAAGGGCTCAAAGAGTTTCCAGTGTAATTTGTAAACTGGCAGGACGACTCAGTCTTTGAGCTGTGAAATCCCAGTCATAGGAAAATTAATGTAATATGTAAGTACACTTTGTATATATATTTTTATTTGCCCATTAATCACAGTAGATGTCTGTCATCAAGTTATTACTTTAATCACATTGTTGTATACTATATGAAATACTGACAAAAATTCCATACCTATTTTTAAGTGAATTTTAGGAAGATCTGGGAATGACAACTATAATTCTAGAATGTAGCATGTTAAAGCAAGGACTCTGGCATCTGACGTTAAAAACAACTTTTTAGAATTTGTTAGCTCTGGTAGAGGAGAATTTCTTAATTTACTCCATAAATTTTTATGCCAAGGTTCAAACTGCTACATGTATTTATAATTCCCTGAAACAAATGAGTGGCTTTTTCTAATATATATTACAAAAATTTTCCTCTGACTGGGATTTTGTAGTTAGTCCTAATACTTTACTGTTAAGCAAGAAAATAATTCCAGTAAAATAATGAGTTCAACAATATTAGTAAGCATTTGTTCCAATTTTCAGGTGCTTCTAAATTTTCTCAATAGTATAGTCTTTGAGGATTATGATTAAATGTTTTGCTATATATTAATATATCAAGCACTTTTTAATGTAAAAGATAATTTTTTTTTAGCTTTTTTTGGTCACACCCAGTGATGCTCAGAGGTCCTGGCTCTGTGCTCAGGAATTACTCCTGGCGGTGCATGGGGGACCACATGGGATGCTGGGGAATTGAACCTGGGTCTGTCACGTGCAAGGCAAATGCCCCACATGCTGTACTATCGCTCTGGCCCCATGAAAAATAATATTTTCTTACAAATTGTACATAATTACAAATAAACTTGTTTTTAATTTCCCTCCCAACTCTCTGTGTATATAAATGCAATAGGTATATGTTTAATGATCTTGTATCCTGTGACATTACTGAAATTATTATTACTAGTCTAAAGACACTCTAGTGGAATCTTTTCATAAATATTATTATGTTATTCACAAGTTGTGATAGTTTTCCTTTCCCATTTGGATTGTTTATTTACACACACACACACACACACACACACACACACACACACACACACACACACACTGTCTCACTGCTCTGGCTAGAACTTTCAAAGTGATGTGCAATAATTAAGTAATAATTAAGATGAACCTCCTTATCTTTTTCCATATCTTAAGAGCAAAGCTTTTAGTTTTCCACTATTGAGTATGTTATTTATGGTTCAGTTACACATAGCCTTTATATGCTAAGGAATGTTTTTTCTATTTCTAAATTTACTGAGTTTAAAAAATCACTAATGGATATTGAATACTGTCAAATGTCTCTTTAGCATCTATTGACATTCCTTTTATTGATAGCACTGTAGCACTATCATCCCGTTGTTAATCGATTTGCTCCAGCGGGCACCAGTAACATCTCCATTGTGAGACTTGTTGATACTGTTTTTGGCATATCGAATATGCCACGGGGAGCTTGCTAGGCTCTGCTGTGTGTGCAGGATACACTCAGTAGCTTGCTGGGCTCTCTGAGAGGGATGGAGGAATCAAACCTGGGTCGGCCGCATGCAAGGCAAACACCTTACTCGCTGTGCTATTGCTCCAGTCCCGGCTGGTTGGTAGTCGGTTTTATTTCTCTTTCGTCCCCAGCACAGTCCAATCTTTTCCCCTATGTCACAGTTGTAGTCATAGTTTTGGTCATAGTCCCAGTCATCATTGTCCCATCATCCTATCTCCTCATAGACCTCAATGTCCTCTACCTTGTTACATTTTCTTTCTTGACTCATCATGGTCTCATAGTCTCTTTTTCCAGGCATTGCCGTCAGTTCGTTCTCCTTCTAGTCCCAAAGTCTCCAAAGTCTCAGTTTTCATCCTCTAGTCTTCAACATCTAGTCCCCTTCTATTGGTACAGTGTAATATATTGATCTGCACATTTAAAAAATGGAACTGCTGTGAATTACAAAGTTACAAGGATATTTATTATTGAGTTTCAAGAATAAAATTATTCCAACACCAATCCCGTCACTAGTGTCCACTACCCTCCCCAGATTGTGCAAATGTTGGGTAATTCTTGCATCCCTGCGATGAATGCCACTTGGGCTGAATGCCTCATTCTCTTAATGTGTTTACAAAGATTGTGTTTAGAATTTTAGCATCTATGTTTGTTAGAGATTATCAGTCTATATGTAACATATATAACATATATAAACAATATATATAAATTTATAAACATTATGTATTAAATACTATACATGTCTAATATATATCTATATATAAAACCTAGAGATCTATATATATCTATATAGAAAACATCATATGCAATGTTTATATATATATATAAATATATATATTTGCAATATATATATATAAAATATATATAAAATATATATATAAAATATATATAAAAGCAAATATATATATTTGCTTTTGCATCACACCCAGCGATGCACAGGGGTTACTCCTGGCTCTGCACTTAGGAATTACTCAAGCAGTGCTGGGAGACCATATGGGATGCTGGGAATCGAAGCCGGGTCAGCTGTGTGCAAAGCAAACGTCCTACCCACTGTGCTATCACTCCAGCCCTGGTATATTGTTCTTTTTTACTGACTTGACAACCAGAGTGTTACTGGCCTCAAAGAAGAATGATCACGCTGGACAAGACCTGAGGGTTAAAAGTAGGTAAGGGATATCCTTGATAACCTTACAGTATCAATACTGCAAACCACAATGCCCAAAAGGGGAGGAGGGGTGAGAGAGAGAGACAGACAGAGAGAGAGAGAGAGAGAGAGAGAGAGAGAGAGAGAGGGGGGGGACGTAGGGACACTGGTGCTGGAAAATGTACACTGATGGAGGGATGGGTGTTGGTACACTGTATAACTGATATCAAATCATGAAAATATTTGTAATGTTCTATCTCACAGTGATTCAATAAAAAAAGTTTTTTTTAAAAAAAGAATGAGTTTGTGAGTGTCCTCCTATCCCACTTCAATTTGGGGGAAGAATTTGAGCAGTTCTCAAGTCACTGGTGAAAATATCTTGTCCTATCTTGAGTTTGCTCTTAAGTAGAATTTTGATTGTTATGTTTTTGTATATGCTATCAACCTGTTCAAGCTACTTATCTCCATTTTGTTTACTCTTGAAAGTTTCACACTGATAAAAATTCACCCACCTGCGGGGCGAGTGTATCAGCAGCCTGATGGTGCCTTCGGGCTTCCTGACACCCAAAAATTACCACTGTGCCTTTCGCCAGACTCCAACAACTTGGGACCAAGTTTACCAAGAAATTAAATGGCCAAAAGTTAGGAGCCATGCCCAAAAACCACCTCTGGCTCAGCTACACAAGCTCAGTTATTGGCCTTATTTCAGAGACCTATAGATATATCTCGAAAGAGATCAAAAGCCACAGTTAATCTCAGACTCGCTCATGGCTAAACAGACTGAGGTAAATCAGAGGGGGACAGGTTGACCTGTACCTGCTCAAGCAGAGACCCCAGCAGCCGCTTGCTTCCAAAATCTAAAATTGCCACCATACCCTTAGCCTTACTCCACTGTCTCAGGACAGACCTCACCAAGATATAATGTGCTGAAAATTTGGGTATGCAGGTTTTGTGACTAAAATCTCCAGATTTTCTCAGAGTTGGGGTGGGCTACCTCCCCCCACTTCCCAATACACATGGAAGCACTGGCAGTCACCCCCACAAACCAACTCCAGCGACACCCTGTAAACTCTATTACTAGCCTTGCTTTAAAGACCTATAAATAAATTTTGAAAGAGATCAGAAGCCAGGGACATAGCAGCGAGTCCTGGAAGACACCCCAGGCCCCATACTGAGCCAATTTAACAGGGGCACCCCAGATGGAGCAGGTGCAGTCTCCCCACCAACTCCAGAGGGAATCCCGGTGACCAAGAGCTTCCACAAGCAAGGGCCAGTTATGCAGGTTCCAGGATTAATTTTCCATGCCACATGGGGACAGAGATGCTGGACTGTCCTTCTCCGGCTCCCTGCCCGCTCATCAGCCTGGCTGTCAAACCCAAATGTGCCTCTGGGTGCCATCTTCATGCACCAACAGCCTGGCTTAGAAACACCCAACTGAATCCCAAAATGGATTAGTGTCCTATGGAAATGTCTCTGGAACCCAACCATCTACAATCTAGGATTCCAGAAGTATGTGGCCACGGCACCCAAGATTTTCAAAATGAGCACTGAACAATAAATGATCTATTCCAGTCTATACTTGTCTTTACACCTGACATGAGATTCTTGCATGCATATTAAAGATGAGTCTGGTTTTATTCCTTAAAAAAGAACAATACGAAAACAAACAAGCCCACCATTATTTTTTTTTTTGGTGGGATTGAGGTGGGTTGAGGCTAAGGGGGCCTCCTAAGTTGTGCAAGGGCCCTGGGTACCTGATAATGATTCTTGGCAGCTCAATGGAGAGGGCATGAGGATGCTGTCCTGCCTCCACTCCCTGGTGCCAGATTTTACCCAGGCTGCTTTGGCACTCTTTTGATCGGTGCATTTGACTATTGACATTTAGGGTGATTTAGGGTGATTTACAGATATAGAGGTTTAGGGGTTTGTTCACTATCTATCTTTTACTTTCTAGTTGTTTAGTTTTTCTATTTTTCCCACTTACTAGTTTTTTTTTCCAATTGGAAGGTTTTTCCTAATGATTCTCAAATTCATCATTTTCTCCAAATGTCTCTGTAGAACAATTTTCTTACATGGTTACTATAAAGGTTACATTAAACTTACTATATATAGTCTTTTTTCCATTATGGTATTGTTATTCCATCATGTAGATTGTTTATTCCTCTTTTTAATCTTTTTGTTGTTGTTTTCTATTAAAACCCTTATTTTTGTTTCTTACTGCACTATTATTTATAATCCAAATCAGGGTTTTGAACTCTGTTTCTTCTTTTTATGTCTGGTGGCAAACCATCCAGCTTTTGTGAGACTGAAAATGTATTTCTCTCTTGTAACTGAATGATGATTTTGCAAGGTAAAACATTCTTGGCTGGCGTTTATTATCTCTTATTAATAAGGATGTATATTTTGCTCTCCAATGTAGTGTGTTGGATTTCCACTGAGAAATCTGACAAAAGTATGACATAGGTGTCTCTGTATGTTTATTTCCTTCTCTTGTATTTTTATTTTTAATCCATTACAAACAATGATGTGTAGCTTAACAATATGTCAATGCATGTCATTTTGGGTTAAGTAATTTGGCTGTTTTTCAGCTTACTAGATATGTATTACTGTTCTTTCCTTAAGCCTGAAAAGTTCTTTGCTCCATTTTTTTTTTAGTAGTCTCCACATTCTTTAATAATCTACAATTCTTTTGGAATTCACATTGCCCTAATATTTACTCCTGCAACGAAGTCTAATATTCCTTATAGATATTCTCATTGTTCCTCAAATCTTGTTCCTCTTCCACAGTGGCTGCTATCACATTATCTTCAATTTCTGATTTTATTTTTTAAATCTCTGTGGCTGTCTACTTGTTAGATCCCATTTGGATGTTGGGATCCATGTTGGTTCCCATTCTATTCACTTTGTTCTTCATATACAGCATCTCTGTTTAGAATATTTATCTTCAATTTCTTTGGTGGAGTCTTTGATTTTTATGTTTTGTTTTGTTTTTTGGTATCTTGGACCTGACTCTCTTGTGTTTGAGATTCTCTAGCTTTAATAGGTTTCATTATGATTGCTCTTCTCAACTGTTTGTTATACTATCCAATACTGTCACTGTTTACCTATTGGAAACTTGTCATTTTCTTTAAGATATTCCAACTGCTTTTTTACATTTTTTTTTAAACAATTGCATCCAGTAGAGCGATAGCACAGTGGGTAGGGTATTTGCCTTGCACACGGCCGACCCGGGTTTGATTCCTCCTGCCCTTTCGGAGAGCCCAGGAAGCTACTGAGAGTATCCCGCCTGCACAGCAGAGCCTGGTAAGCTACCCGTGGCATATTCGATATGCCTGAAAACAGTAACAAGCCTCACAATGGAGACATTACTGATGCCCGCTTGAGCAAATCGATGAACAACAGGATGACAGTGATACAGTGCTACAACTAAATGTTTCTTATTAGCATCTTTTCTTTTCCATCACTGTGGATTTAGTGGATGTGATGAGATTAATTAAAACACTGCAGAGTTCAGTGTTTCTAATGGGGTGAGGATGGAAGAAAACATCCCAGAAGGAGAGATACATATTGGCCTTCAGCTTCCAGAGTCACTCCCATTCCCAATCTGTGTCAAAGGTCTATCTCAGAATTCATCTCAGAGAGAGGCCATATCTCTGAGCTATTCATGCCCTAAAACAATAAAAGGTGAGAACTCATTCAATCTTACAGCTATCAACATAAAGTGTCAAGACTCAGGGTTACTCATCTTCGGTCCCAAAGCTGTTTCTGCCAGCAGTGCAGTCTTTTGTGATAATTTGGAATTTCACTAATGTTTTGGACTATAACTTCCAGTCTCTGTCACCTTCCAATAGAGACAGGTCTGGCAGGAAAGAGGGCACCTGGCAGGTGCTTTAGTGTGGACCCGTCACTGATCAACTGCACTTTATTCAATTCCATGCTCAGAAACCAGCAATCTTGACATGTATGCACTTGTCTCTAAGCAAGTCAGATTTTGAAGTGGTGAGGGTGTGATTTGTAGTTGCTTTCTGCTTGCGTTTCAGGGTAAAACTTTTTGCTTTTATTCCACTCTTTTACAGAATTAGCTACCTTCTTTTGTTGTTTTCATTTTTACTGAGATATAAAATTATATTTCTGTTAGATACACAACATAAAGATTCAGTCTGTGTATGTTGTGAACTGATTACCAACATAAGTTTAGCTTACACCATCTCCTTACAGTTACGTTTTTCCTGTGATGAAAACTTTTAAGGCTTACTCTTTTAGCAACTTTCAAAGATATGACAGACTCTTCTTAAATTTACTCAAAACTATTTTCCTTAAGTGACTGAAAAGAACAAAACTGTTTAATGTTAATTTTATGTTCTCATGTCTCATTATTCTCAAACTACACCTATCTTCAAAAGTGCCATCTAAATAATTTGTGTTGCTACATGACACTATTTCCTTAGAGTTTTATCTAGTAATTTAGAATGCTGGACAAAGGCTACACTATTCACATAACTGAAAATTATTGCTAAAAATTTCATGAAGAAACCACTTTTATCTTACTTCATAATCTTTTGTTTGGTTTGAATGTGTATTTAATACTAATAGGTATGAGGTAAGTTTCCAATTTCACTTTTAAAAATTTCGCTGGTGTCATTAGAATTTCTTTTGATTCCTATTTTTCCATGAATCATCTTTGTTTGACAATAAACAAACAAACAAAAACCCAAACCAAAATAGTATAATGCAGCTATCACGGTTCAATTCAGTGTTTCATAAACTTTCATGTGCCTCATCTCTAATAATTGTCACCAATTATAATTTAACATATAGAGATTCTCATAGTCAGACTTTTAAAAAAGAGATGGTATAGATAAGTGACTACATAATTTATAACTTTGTTTAAAAGCAAAAAATTGAATCACTGTCTTAACAATGTGACATTTTTTTCCATCAGGAAAGAAAAGCCATGACAACTTTCACCAAACCCATGTCTTTGGAAAACTATGTTTTAGGAAATGATTTATTTCCTGTGATAAAAGCATTCTAGTTTTAAGATTATAAATGAACAGTAAAATTACAATCCATGTTTGAATACACTAATCTGGGCTACCAGTTTAGTAAATAATGCTGAAGTCAGCCTCTTCCTTCAACTTTCAACAGACCATTATACCCCATCAGGATGACTCCAGAGGCAGTACAGTTGATTCTACTCCCTCGTTTTCTCTATTCCCTCCATTTATTTTCAAGACTCTTCGTCTTTTAATTTTAATGCATGACATTACTTACTTTTAAAGGCATGTGCAATTTAATATATTTGCCCTGAACCTTTTTTCAACCCATTTATTTGGACCATGAAGCTTTATTTTTTCCCCTTTGAATAAAGCCTATCTCAGAAGATACTACCTTGATCTTACTTCGGGTGCTACTTAGATCTAGTTAGAGGTCTCTCTAGTAATTCTTGTATATACCTATGAAAGCCTTTTACGTTGATATTTCTAAAACCTGATCATCCTACTGGCTTCACTAATGATCTAGTCAACATTTAATGATATTTGCCTCTTTTAACATCTAGATAGAGGTTAATCATGCAGTGTTTGTAGTCTTTAGAGATTACCTATTAAATTATTGAGTTCATGTCTACTACACTACTTGCTTGTGAGGCTATTTCCTCAGGAAAAAAATTATATAGAGAAAACACTTAAATTATTAGCTAGATGTGAGTGTCCTGTGTCTCCCCTTCCCCCCCACCAAAAAAAAAAGAGGCTTTTTTCCCCTTTCTCATGGCATGATGCATTCCTTTCACTAAGCTTGCTTTCTCTGGTACTACCTAAGAACATGAGCACACAGAGAAAATTAAATTCTTATTTAAACTCAAGAAGCAAACATTTCCCAAAATGACAATATTCCCCCTCCTTTACACTTTAGTCGTAAACATTTCTCTACATGCCAGTGCCCTTCTATTTAGGTAGATTTTTAGTCAGCAGTATTTTGTTTATTTGTTCAGGATCGTGTATGTTTTTTCACAACATCTATAATACACTTCATCACTTGAACACCTGCTGAACTAAACTTGTCTTGCCAGCAAAAAAATTTTGAAATTATGCAATCTGCAATTCAGTCCACAGCAAGCATTTGGGTAGAATTTCTTCTATACCTTTCAACAGACCTAATAACAATCAAAGAACTGCCTGTATGGAAATATTGCCAAATGAAAAGTTAGTGAAGCAAGTTTAATCAGGTGAACCTGAGTAATATTTTAGCTACACACTTTTCAGATAGTCATATTAAATAAGTATCAATATCACTGTCTATAAAATTAATCTTAACAATAATATAAATTTTTTAAAAAATGTATTAAAAGTAAAATCATTATGATTATGTGATATATAATAGAAAACTTGTATTTTATTTATCACTTATATAGATAAGAGATTACGGAAAATGAAAACTCAGTGACAATTATTTAAATACATTCTTAAATTAAAGGAAAACAATTTCATAAATTCCATGTTATATAAAAATTTTAAAATAATATGCAAGCAGGTTTTTAAAAATCCAAACATTAATGTTTATTATAGCAAACTTGTAATAATACAAATCTATATATAAAACATTCTTTTAAATTTTTTAATGGATTTAATGTTGGTTTAAAAGAAAATATAAATTTTAGGGGTGTAGTTTCCCACCTGTTCAAACAAAACTTTATAAAGAAGGGTCTTTTAAAAAGAAATCTTTACTAAAATAATTTATGATTAAATAAAAATATTGAGATGATTCAAATAGAAAAAATGCAAGTCTCATTTCTGAAGCAGTTTACTATTTCATAAGATTGATCCAGTAAATTTCATACTTATTACAAAATTAGCCAAAAAATTAAAAAGTATCTGAGTGAAGGCAATTTAAAAAAGAGGAGGATACATTTTATTTTCTTTATCTTTTTTCAGAATGCATTTTAAAGAACATGCCAAGTACAGTTCATAATTGGAAGACTTCCTTAAATACTTTAAGTTGACATATAAGCTTTTTAAAAGCAACCAGTTTTAAAGATTTGTCAGTTTAGATTTCAACCAAAAGTAATATTGCTAAGCCTGATTTCACTTGTGTTAATATATATATATATATACAGAAAAATTTAAAATCTTTTATATTAATGTGTAAATTATTTGGGAGTTGTTCTAAGCACATAAAAATCATAAGAAAAGAGAATTCTGTTTCCTTTTGGATGCTACAGACAAGAGCAACACAGCCTAGGGCACACTGCTGAGGATTTTAACTGTTGTATGGAACTCCTCAAAATGCTTTTGATCCATTTTATCTTGCAAGTTAGCAAAGAAATGTTGCAATAAGAAACACCAACAAAGATCTGAAAAAGTTAAGCTCTGGATTACCATATTGTGTTCTCCTGCCATTCAATGCTTCATACAAAGGCAGTGGTGTTCAAAGTAAAGGGGAAAAAAAAGTGGAGGGAGAGAAAAGAGAAACTGGTCTCAGAAAGCGCAAAGCACAAAGTAAATAATATTCTTCTACATCCCCTCTTTTTCACAGATTGGATGTTAAAAGAGTTGCAGCAATTAGGCTTTTGTTAATTACCAGCTGTTGAAACAGATGTGTTGACTATCCTTATTAGTCAACAGCTGGGTGAGAAGAACAATTGATGCTCTCTAAAACCAACAGCCAGCTGCTCTGTAGTAATTATCTCCAATTAATAATACAGGTGATAAAGGCAAAAAGCTCCTATCCCTCTGTTTCAATAACTTAGGTAGTTTCAATAACTATGACTTTATCATTCGATAGTAATTGAGAAAACATTTATTACTAGGAAGGTTGTATATCAGAGTTGCATTAACTCTATGGTAGTTTCCATTATGCAATATCAGAAGGGGAATCAGACAAGTGCTAAAAGTAGAAGCAGACATTCTGCAGGCTTTTATTTATCATATTTCAAATGTCACTGCCAACTTACTTCTCTAGTACTAACAATAATACCCAAGCACTTAAGTTCTTTGAAAAAGAGAAGCATAACTAAAATCTGCTCTTTTTGATTTCCAGGTGTTTCTGCTGCTCATGTTTTATATTCAGTTCACTGAAGCAATATATTTCCTCTTGCTATGCCTAAATATCAGTGTCCTGTTCCCTAGCTTATATTTCCTAGGTGGCTGGTGGAAGCAATTTTACCAAACGGAAAAAAAATTCACTTCATGGCAGTACACATTATTTCATGTATACAAAGAGATCAGCAAAACAAACAAGCAATCACAAGTAATCAGGAAAACAAAAAAAATAAGATCTTTTACTTCATAGGCAATGTCTTATGATACATAATATTCAAGTTTCCATTAATGTTAAAAATCAAAAACTGCATGTTTAAAAATTACTCATACTATTTTCTATTGTTAATGTACACATTAAAATTTCACTTAAAAGACATTAAAACAAAGACTTAAACAAGCCATGCATCTATCTCTATCCTACAAAAGAGGTGTCTACAAGAATTTACAACCATATCTATTCACTAATTAGAGAACACTTAAAGACACTGCCTTTCTCAAAACAAGGATTAGAGCTGGATGAATACACCCCTTTCACAAATCTTCCTCATGTCTCTGTTGGGTCATCATAAGCAGCTTGTTCTTCCAGCACTAAATAGAAAAGCCTCCTGATTATCAGTTCTGAATGCCTCAGTTAGACATCAGGACAATTAATAGGGACAAAACTTTAAATAAAATGTAAATAAATCAGATCATCTAAAGAGTTTGTAATTAAAAAAAAGAGTCTTATGGACTCTTATGACATGGAAACTGTTAACTAGAAGACTCTTACTATATTCTATGTAATTAAGACTTTAAATACAAATTTTAGCATTTATATAACTATAAAGAACTGGGCAGTATCCCCTTTACTCCTCCAGAAAGAAAATCTAATTCTTGTTAAGCATTTCCAGTGAACTTTTAAAATAAGAACATTTAATTTATTGTTTTTGAAAGTTAATTTGTGAGGGAGACCAGGTATTGGTGCCATGCCTGGCAGTGCTTGTAAATTATTCCTGCCTCTGTTCTCAGGAGTGACCCCCAGAGGTGCTTGGAACTATATGTGTTGTTGGGGATTCAATCCCGAGTAGGCACATAAAAGGCAAACAGTTTAACCACTGTACCATCTCTCTAGCCCTTCAAAAAGTAAATTTTTATAAATACAAATCATATTATAATAATCACTTTAGATTAATTGATCGTGCATATCCCTATTTTCTTTATTTTTTTTTTTTTTGCGTCACACCCGGCAATGCACAGAGGTCACTCCTGGCTCTGCACTCAGGAATTACCCCTGGCTGTGCTCAGGGGACCATATGGGATGCTGGGAATCAAACCTGGGTCAGCCGAGTGCAAGGCAAATGCCCTACCCGCTGTGCTATCACTCCAGCCCCGTATCCCTATGTAGGAAAACCTATTAATTACAGTAGCCCTAGTGTAATTCTCCTAACTCTACTGTATCTCATACTTAAGAAACTAACTCCAGTTTTTAATTATTTCCTAATTGATATATTGTAACTAAATGAAAAAACTTAAAAGCAAAACCAAGATTAAATTTAAAAATGTATCCTCTATCCTTACTCATTAATTATACAATTTCTTTGAAAGTTTGAAAGTGTGATTCATGCTGTATTTTTGTTTATTCTTACTGTAAACAACTACTGAGAATCCTTTCTCAACAACCATCAAAATTAAAATACCATCTCATTCATATAAATATAAAAACAAATGTAAATTTATATACAACTTTTAAATCTATATACAAGTTTTAAGATAGACCTGTTTCACTGATTATTAATAAATGTCCTTCCCTCTTGAGATGTTTCACTTACTTTTGTCTATAATACTTCTTCAAGAAGGTATTTCCTAGATGGGTAGATACTTTCTAAAACATATTTTTTTAAAAAACATTTTTTATTTAAGCAAAAAAGCTTTACCTTCTTGTACAAATGGCATTTGGAATAGAGTATCCTTAAAAAGTAAAAGTTTCACTTTTCTTCATCTATTTCTTTGAATATTGTTTCTCATATATATTCCTTTATTAGTAGTATTATTACATTTTTAATTAAGTTTTTTCCATTCATTTATTTATATTTTTTGTTTAGTATTCCTTCCTGTTTTTTTCTAGATCATTAGTGAGATTTTGACCCATTCTCCTTTAATCAAATTACTTATTTTGTACATTACTTGTATATATATTTTCTATATTACATACATATTAATATGGGTCTATTTTGATCACTGAAAAATATAACACCTTGTAAGAAGCTCTACTTCAATAAAATTATTTTTCTTCTTTCAATAAAGAAAGCTTCAATTTGAGTTAACTGTTAGGTAGAATTTCTTTCTTCATGGATCAATCAAGTTACCTCAATTACACACAGACTTTTAGGACTATTTATACAGGCTAATGGAGGTTCCCTTAGCCATTTTAAAAACCAGAATGTTGGTTGAGATATAGTATATTGGGTTATTGTGCTCCCCTTGCATGTGTCCAACCTGTACTGATTCCCCAGCACCCCATTTGATCTTCTGAGCCCTATCAAGAGTGATCCCTGAGCTCAGACAGAGGAGCAAGCCCTGAGTGTGGTCCAAAAATAAAGAAGTGTGGTCCAAAAATAAAGAAGAATAGAATACTGGTACTAAAAAATAAGCAAGAATTAAAAATTGTTTCTGCATGACACAGATTGGAAAATTTCTCTTTAGGCACAATCCTTAATTAGAAAGGGTCAGTGTCTTTCAAAGATTAGGATCTACTGGATTCAAGTAGTCATGGCAGAAACAGCCTTTATCACATGACTTAGGTTCCTACTACTCAAGCTTTTCAAAGCTGTATTTATTTTCCTTTCATACAGGAAATAATGTTCTTTAAGAATAACAGTATTTGCTGCATAGGGAGTTAGGACTGGTCTTGGAATGTGTTCACAGGAATCTGCCCTATTTTTTTTTTCCTTTTGGGTCATAGCTTGTGATGCACAGGGGTTACTCTTGGCTCATGCACTCAGGAATTAGTCCTGGCAGTGCTCAGGGAACCAAATGGGATGCTGGGAATCGAATTGGAGTCAGCTGAGTGCAAGGCAAACGTCCTACCTGCTGTGCTATTGCTCCAGCCCCAGAAATCTGCCCTATTTTTATCAATAAACTCAGTTCCCATATTTTCCACTACTGGTCATACACAAAAATAATGAATTTCATTCATACATAACTTAATAGCTTTGAAAACTATCTCTTTTATTTTTCTACTACTAAATCCTAATGAATTTAATTAAAATGCTTGAGAATAATTTCCTTTATTTCTGGTATGATCAAATAATATATTTACCACTTCTCCAAAAGAAAAAAAAAACAGTTGCAGTTTGCTTAATTCTTACTTTGCTAGTATAGTACTACTTCATTTTCAAGAGTCCACTTTACTTGACAACAGAGTTGTCCATAGTACACCATTTTGGGAAACTCCTCCAGAATTGTGAAATTTCTAATACTGGAAATGGGAGTGCTTTGGAAGGTCAAATTCATATGGTGCTCTATAATTCTATATGGCAGTCCAAAAATACTAAAAATACTATGAAAATGTTTTCTATGGGTTCATTCAGATATGAAAATGAGTGTAACTACACACTAATGTCAATATGGTCCAAAGAACATCCAAAATGAAAGGACACATATGTGAACTGGAAATGCAAATAACTAAAACAAAGCATACTATAAAATACTGAGAGAAGATTCTGAAACTTGGCATGTTGGAAAAGTTGATGTGAAAGCACACACTAAATCTCACAACTGTGGAAAGAGATAGGCAAGTATTTCTAACCCAAAGCATTTTTTCCTCCAAAAATTATAAAAATAATAGTGGCTGCTCAAATAGTCTGGGTATAATAACTATATGGACCAAACACTACTACCTCATTTTCATAGCTGGTTCTAGGTAGCTAAGGTATATATCTTTGCTCCAGGAATGCAACTAAAATACCACAGATAAATACCCAAAGGAAATTTTCATAAAGAGATATGCTAGTTCCTTACAGTATAGAACTAGTTCTGTCAGCACATGATGACAAACATGCTTTCTATAGAGTATCAAGTGATAACCAACTACAGCAACAAACATAGTTACCTTACAAACTAAGTTAATTTATTTGAAAAAGTGGGGATTTAATTTATCTTAACTTCTTTTTTTTTGCTTTTTGCTTTTTCAGTCACACCTGGCAATACACAGGGGTTACTCCTGGCTTTGCACTCAGGAATTACTCTTGGCGGTGCTCAGGGGACCATATGGGATGCTGGGAATCGAACCTGGGTCGGCCTCTTGCAAGGCAAATGCCCTAACCACTGTGCTATTGCTCCAGCCCCAATTTAACTTCTTAAGGTAAGTTGAGAGCTTTAATTTAAAAAAGCATAACAGAAATAGATTGCATATATCTTATAGAAGTATAAATGAAGTATTTCTTACTTGCCTAGGTACTGGACTAACAACGGAAATGTAAATTTTGTCAGTTTTCACTAAGTCTATAAACTTTTTAACAGATAAAATAAAAATAATAAAGAAAATACAAACGATCTTACCAGTTAAAAGTCATGCACACATTGTACACAATCCTCCCAGAGGGTGTGATTTGCTTAACTGTCACACTGAGGCTTTCATAATGAAAGTGCTTGTTCAGTTTTCAGTTTCTCTGAACATGTGAAGTATTTTAATGAGATTTTTTACATTATAGAAATGGGAGGTTAATAGCGTCCTTCAGACATCTACCTAAGATGGCTATCACTGCTGCTGGTCATAGAAAAGATATTAAAAGTTTTGCCTGCTATAAAATCGTATTTTCAAAGTCCAAGACAAAAGAAATGTCCTTTAATTTGGAAATACACTGAAGATAATGCATTTATGTGCTTAACCCTATCAAAAAAAAGGATAAGCTGAACAGACATTTCTTGTTGATCAAACAGACGGACAACAGGAACATAGAAAGTGTCCACTATCACTGATTATCAGGGAAGTGCAATTCAAAATAACAAGGAGATATCACTTCATACCATGAGAATGGCCTATATCAAAAGGTGTGGAAGCAACATTGCAAGAAGGGACCTAGTCAAAAGGAACCATATTTCCTGTTGGTTGAAAAAACTGTCTGGTTCAACTTCAATAAAAACTATTACTAACACAAATCCCAACACAATACAAAGTATAAGAACTGATAAAAAATCTTAAACACATCTATTTATCTTCTCTATTTTTAGCACCCTAATTTAAGTCATTATGTCTTATCAACAGTAGTTTCTCCTTATGATTCTTCCTGATTCTGCTCTCCCTCGAAGCCTTAAATTCTATTCAACGCAGTAAGCAAAGTCTTGATGTTTCTAATTTTCTAAAACACCATCGATTTACACTTAATGTCAAGTTCAAAATCTTCATTATTGCATATGATACTCTAAGAAATAATACTGACTAGCTTACCTCCCCATACTCCAACCATTATTTTATAGTGGTAAATAATACTAACATACTCCTAATTTTTAAGTGTACATTATTCAGTGGGTATTAATAAATTCATGATGTGCACCTCCCACCTTTATAAATATGATCTTTGTCTCGGAAGATAGAACTTTATGTAAATTAAATAATAACTCTCTACTCTCCCTGTTCCTAGCATCCACTCTTCTACTTTGTCTTCATGATTTTTATTATTTAAAAAATTTCAATTAAGTACAATCATTCAGGAACTATCACTTTCTTTTATTGGTGACTGGTTTATTTCACTTAGTATAATGTTCTGAAGGTTCATTCATGTTATATTATATGTCAGAATTTCCCTTTTTAGGGCTGAATAATAACTATACAATAGATGGTAATACTATTTTAATTTTTTAAATTATAATTTTATCTTAATTTCTATAATTTTCTTATTTGAAATACTTTTTCTAAAAATACTATAGACATATATTCTATTCTTTCACCACTGTTCCAAGATCCCTTCTTCCTCCTTGACTTTGTCACCATAGTTTGTTTCCACTGGGAACCGTCTTATTCCTCGCTTTCTTTCTTTCTATTCCATGAGTGCGTTAATTTGGTGATGCCTTTCTACTCCTGATTCATTTGCACACCGATGTTTATCCCATTGCTCATAATAGCCAAGGTCTGGGAACAATCCAAGTTCCCAATAACAAATGGGTGGCTAATGAGGCTGTGGCCTATATACACTATGGAATATTTTCTGCTATGAGAGAGAGAAAAAAAAAACCATGAGGTTCACTGCAATCTAGATGGAGTTGGAAGGGTGCCACACTATTTTTAATTTTTTTTTTGAGGAATGCTGTATTATATTCCACAGTAATTACTCCATTTTACATTTTAACCTATGGTGCACAAGTATTCCAATTTATTCGCATTGTCATTTGTGCTATCTTTCGAAAATATGTCATTCTAAAGGATATGAAGTCGTGTATCATTATAGTTTTGACTTATATTTTGGTAATGATTTTTGATGTAGAACATCTTTCCATGTTTCCATTGGTTATTTGTATATATATGTGCTCTGGAGAAATGTTTATCCAAGTTGTACCCATTTTTGAATTGGGTCATTTGGATTCTTGTGTTCAATTTTAAGAGTTCTCTAAGTCATATAATCTCTTACAAATACATGACTTACAAACCTTTTCTTCCATTTTGTAGGCTATCTTACTCTGTTAGTATTATTTTAGTATTACTTTATTTATTTTTGATTTTTTTATTTTTTTGCTTTTCGGGTCACACCTGACAATGCACAGGGGTTACTCCTGGCTCTGCACTGAGGAACCACCTCTGGCAGTGCTCAGGGGACCATATGGGATGCTGGGAATCGAACCCGGGTCGGCCGCGTGCAAGGCAAACGCCCTACCCGCTGTGCTATTGCTCCAGCCCCCAATTTTTTTTTTTAGTATTATTTTAGATGTCAGTATTATTTTAGATGTCACGAAGGTCAATTTATATGTTTTTTGGTTTGAGTGTCAGTGCTTTTTAGTGTAACTAAAGAAATGTTTGTCAAATTCAAGGTAGTAAAATGTTCATTCTCTTTTCTGCCAGTATTTTTTAGTTTTAGCTGTTATACTTAAGTTACATATGAACTAAATATTGCTAACATATTCAATATCCATTCTAATAGATTTTATTTATTTATTTATTTATTTATCTATTGCTCTTTGGGTCACAACTGGTGGTGCACAGGGGTTACTCCTGGCTCATGCACTCAGGAATTATTCCTGGCGGTGCTTGGGGGACCATATGGGATGCTGGGAATTGAACCCAGGTTAGCCAAGTGCAAGACAAATGCCCTACCCACTATGGTATAGCTCCAGCCCCCTAACAGATTTTATTTTATCAATTACTACAAAGGTGTTAAGATATATTTTATGATTCTAACTTTATTTGTATTTTTTATATATTTTTGCTCTATATTTTCTGAAATTACTACTGATCACATACAAATTTAGCATTATCATCTTAATACTTATAATTAATTCTTAATTCTTATCATAATCTTAATACTTAATTCTTATCATAATTAGCAGCCCTTTATTTTTAATGTTTTTTGTCTTCCAATTTACTTGTTATACCTCAACTTTGTTAAAAAATTTGTTCCCTATCATTGACTTTCAAATTGTCATTGTAATTTAAGTTCTTGTAAAAGAAACACAGCCAATTCTCTTAGTTTTTAATTGAGAGCATTTAATACTGTTGATTATACAACTACTTTTATCTTTATAATTATGTTTCCTAATTTAATCCTTCTTTTTTTGCATCACACCTGGCTCTGTCCTAGGGTTACTCCTGGCTCTGCACTCAGGAATTATCCCTGGTGGTGCTCAGGGGACCATATGGGATGCTGGGAATCAAACCCGGGTCGGTCGCATGCAAGGCAAACGCCCTACCCACTGTGCTATTGCTCCAGCCCCTCCTAATTTATTCTTACATGAAGTTACATGGACTTACTTGTATCATCGCCTTCTTAATTCTCAGAACATTTTTAACCTATTACCCACTGCCAGTTTTTAGGCTTATTTTATATATATATATGGGCTTTTTGGGTCACACCCAGCGATGCTCAGGGGTTACTCCTGGCTCATGCACTCAATAATTACTCCTGGTGGTGCTCAGGGGACATATGGGATGCTGGAAATTGAACCCGGGTGGGCCCCATGCAAGGCAAATGCCCTACCCGCTGTGCTACTGCTCCAGCCCCATTTGCCTTAATTTTTATTTGTACATATATTTCATTTACTTTTTGACTTGCAAAGAAGATAGTGTTTATTAATATCATTTTAACAGATTTAATTTATAGTTGAATAAAATAAAATCCATGATTTATAAATATTCTAGTCAAAATGTTATATTTAGGTTGGTGTATATTTTAATTTTAGGTTCCATGATTTACAATACTATTAATGATATGGCTATTAATGATATTAATGATACACAAAATTCCAACATCATAGTGTCCACCAGAGTGTATCCCCACTCAACACATCCTCTCCTTTGCTCTAGTGACCCATCATGGTGAGATCATTTCTGTAGACCAGTTCTCAGGTTCTGTTACTATCATACCGCTCACATCATACTCAATGGTGAAAAAGTGAAAGCCTTTCCTTTAAAATCAGCACAAAATAAGGTTATCTACTCTCACCATTATTGTTCATAGTCCTTGTTAATTCATAGTCTTGGTTAATCTTCTTTTAACTATTTATGGGGTTGGTCGGTGTTCTGATCAGGGATTAATATTTGGTTAGTAAGTCTTTCTGGGTTCTGATATGTTTAATAGACTTATTTTACCATGTACATGTTTTCCTAGAGGATGAGTTCTGGGGCTATTGGTGTTATGTTAGTTCTCTGTTGATACTTAGAATGTGAGTTATTATTATTATTTTTTATACAGTCTAGTCTTGGTGGGGTTAAAGAGTTAGTTTCACCACAACTGATATTCATTGGTTATGTCCAATGTTGGGGATCAAACCTGAGTCTGAAGTATGCAAAACCACATATGCCTAATCTTTAACTTTTCTGCTTTTATGTAGCAGGTTGTTCTATTTGGAGGCCTACATCTGGTTGTATTGTCTTAGTGCTAAGTGTAGTTAAGGATAACTCCTTGCAGCATTTTGTGCTTACTTGTTGCTGTGGAAGGCAAGAATTTATTTTATTGTTCTAGTGGACTGGATAGATAGCACAACAGGTAGTGCGTTTGCCTTGCACAGCTGACCCCGGTTCAATTCCTCTATCCCTCACAGAGAGCCCGGCAAGCTACCAAGAGTATCCCACCCGCACAGCAGAGCCTGGCAAGCTACCCATGGCATATTTGGTATGCCAAAAACAGTAACAACAAGTCTCACAATGGAGACGTTACTGGTGCCTGCTCGAGCAAATCAATGAACAATGGGACAACAGAGTGACAGTGCTAATCTCTGTCCTTCAAGGGCTGAATGGTTGGGCACATGCCTCACATATGGGAAGAGAGTGGGCACCATGCCACAATTAATCAGTAATAACAGCAACAATAACAAGAGTCACTACCAAAATTAATATACACTAGTAGTGTACCCTTTTTCACTTCTTTTGCAATGAAGTATAGTCAATCAAGGGTTCTGCACATGTTCTGTATTGCTGAGCTATAATTAGGTTTTATTCACTATCCGGCAGTAGTGTAAAGAATTGGAACACCATGTTTCACAAGCAATCCCAGGCTGCATCTGCAGCACTTCCAGGAAGATCCCCATCACTAAGTGTAGAAGGTCAGACATTCAGGTTCTTGCCTTCAGGTGGCTGGAGTGATAGTACACGGGGTGGAGCACTTGCACACAGCCAACCTGGGTTTGATCCCGGGCACCTCATATGTAGATTCACTGAGAACTACCTAGAGTAATTCTTTTTTTTTTCTCCCTATAAATTCTTAAATTTTATTTCACATCTACAACAATTGAAATAGAACAATTGAATTTTCTTCTTTTTTTTTAATTAGTGAATTACCATGAGTTACAGTTACAAACTTATGAGCTTTCATGATTGCATTTTGTTTACATCCCTCCATCAGTGCCCCGTCCCCTACCAAGAGTAATTCTTGAATGAGAGTCAGGTGTAACCCTTGAATGGAGAGCTGGGTGTGGTCTCAAAGTACAAAAGCATTACATTAGAAATATTTGCAGGGAAAGTTCATCACAAAATGGGATGAATGGGGGAGTTTTAGCCCCCCGTCAAGTAGCTAAGTTCTTTATAGCTAAAATGCAATTTGTGTGTGTGTGTAAATTTATAAGGAAAGATATAGTATGAGAGTGATAGAACTTTAGAAAATTGAGTGTGTGATGATAGAAAGGGGTGACAGTCGAATAAACATAAGAATCAGCAAACTAACAGCTTTTAAGGCAGAAGACAACATAGGATTGTCCTGTGATGGGTATCTAAAGGCAAAAAGGACAAATAAAAGGAGGAAAATTTTGCCTGACACCAGAGATGGACAGAGTGGTCAGACTCAGGGAGAGAAAGCACTGAGGATGAGTTCTGGGTTTGCGCCAAGACTCAAAGAGAAAACGGAAAATGATTCAGATCCTTGGGTAATTTTAGTTTCAGAGATTGAGTTTGAGTTCTTTGGAGGACACTTAGCTAATAGACATTTTAGTTACACATACAGGCCTGGAACTGAGAAGATGGAAATACACATTCTATTTTGAATCATTACTGCCAATATCTTTTACCCAATGTAAGTGGAGGGGTTGTAAGAAATCCTGTAAGTGATTACAAGTTTTTCTTAGGAAATGAGAGGCACTTAAAAACACACACACACACACAAAAGCATTCTTATTCTCAAGCAGTGAAAATTGAAAGGAAGGGGTAGGAGAGCAAATGGCCAAAATATGTGTAAGACTATTGGTGCCGGAGCAATAGTATAGCTGGTATAGGGCGTTCCTTGCACGTGGCCAACCTGGGTTCGATCCCAGGCATCCCATATGGTCCCCCAAGCACTGTCAGGGAGTTCCTGGCATGCAGGGTCAGGAGTGTGACCTCCTCTCCGCCCCTCCCCCCAAAAAAGAGTATAAGACTATTGTGAAACAAAAGAAAGGCATGCAGCCGATGGAGTTCAATGCATTCCATATGGTCCTGCAGTCAATATTGGCCCACCAGAAGTGACCCCCGAGTGCAGTTAAAATTAACTCCTGAGCACCACCGGGTGTGGCTCATAAACCAAGAAAACAAAAGCAGAAAATATCTAGGGACTTGGATTAGAGTCACAGGACAGCAGGTAGGGTGTTTCTCTGCTTCTCTTGCATGCATCGATTTGGGTTTGAACTTCAGCATTCAATATGGTCTCCCAAACTCTAGGAGTGATCCCTGAGTACAGAGCCAGGAATAAGCCCTGTGAACAGCAGGGTGTGGCCCTACTCTAATCAAACTGATGTAAGTGGGCCCCATGGGTGGCTTATGTGGAGGAGAAAGACGGTCACTTTCTCTCAATCTGCCTCTGCCACCTGGGACCCAGGGTTACTGGGTTCTTGTCTCGCCTCACAGAAAAGAATTTCAGGAGTAGATGAGCAATGAAGTGAAATAGATTTTATCTAGAGGTTATAAAGGTGAGGAGGAAGAGAAAGTGGGAGTGGAGAGTAACGTGCTCAAGAGAGAACTTGAGCTTCTCCAAGGGCAGAGAGAGCCCTTACATCCCAGCATTAGACATAGAAGAATGAAAGCACACATCTCAAGAGGGGTGATTTGGGCAACACATGTATGTGGGTGACACAAGTGCTCGGACACCACATGTGCTTGGGCACCACATGTGCTCGGTCACCTGGGCACAAGCAGCACAAATGCATGCCTTTCCTTTGTTCAAAGTGGCTTTCTAGGATTTTTGGAGCCTGCCCCTACGTGTGGACTGGAGCAATAGCACAGTGGGTAGGTAGGGCAGGTAGGGCGTTTGCCTTGCACGTGGCCGACCCGGGTTTGATTCCTCCACCCCTCTTGGAGAGCCCAGCAACTACCAAGAGTATTCCATCTGCACAGCAGAGCCTGGCAAACTACCCGTGGCGTATTTGATATGCCAAAAACAGTAACAACAAGTCTCACAATGGAGACGCTCGAGCAAATCAATGAACAACGGGACGACAGTGCTACAGTGCAGTGCTAAAGTCTTTGTTATAGCAATTAGGCAAGAGGAAGATATGAAGGATATCCAGACTGGAAAAGAAATCAAAATACCAGTATTGCTAGATGGCATGATACAAAGAAAACCACAAGAACTCTACCAAAAAAAAAAAAGAAAGAAAAAAAACACCCTAAATAAACAAAAACACTCCTAGAGAAAAAAAAATAAGTTGTACAGTACTGAGATAGGCTACAAAAATCAGCACAGAGAAATCCATAACATCCTACATGCAAATAATGAAACAGAAGGCAGAGGAAAGTAGTAGTTTTAAAAAATCCTATTCACAATTGCACCTCAAAAAAAATTCAAATGCTGGGCTGGAGACAAATACAGGGGTTAAGGAACTTGTTTTGTACAGGTCAACTCTGCTTTGCTCACCATGACCTCATATGATCCCCTTTGCAACATCAGGAGTGATACCTAAGGACAGAGTCAGGCGTAAGCCTTGAAAACCACTGATCTGGGATCAAAGATGTCTCTGCTGAAGTTAAAATGGAGTGAACTACCAATTCACATAAGACTATCATGCCGAAGGAACGTAGAACACAAAAGAGTATGTGATTATATTTAAATGATAGTCTAGCAAGGCAAATGAATCCATAGTCACAGAAAAACTAGATTGGGGTTATCTGGGGCCATGAGTGATAAGATTAGAAAGTAGGACAAATAAAGTCACTGAAATGCTCTGTATCTTCATTACAGCAGACACATATAAAAATGCACTGAGTTGTATATCTATGATTGATGCAATTCACTGTATACAAGTTATACCTCAAATAAGCTGAAACAAAAGCAAACAAATGAACAAAAGGGAATATCTGTAAGTTGACTCTAAGACTGTCTTTCAATTACGTGAATAGGTTTTATATCTGTATAAGCAATTTTGGTTCTGGTTTCCTAACGCTTGAAATAAGCAATCCCTATCTAACATTATTATATTAGGTTTACAAAATGTACTACTGCAAGCAAATATAGGAATACATTTTTTTAAAAGACTGTCATTAGTATTTGAAACTGAAAGGATATAGCGATTAATGACAGCTTCTTTTTAAACAAAGATGTTTCTTCAACAATGCTGTCATCTTTTAAATTCTTAGGACACTTCACTAAAAACCAAGATGCAATACTGCTTTAGTGACTACACCTAATGGTTTTCCTGGTCATTGATTTAATATTTTTTATTGTTGTTCATACTTACTTCTAGTTGGACAAAATATATCATCTCCAAGCAAAATGACCAGAGAAGGCCCATAGATATAATACAGCATTAGAGTGTTTGCCTTGCTTGTAATTAACCTGGGTTTCATCCCTGGAAGACTGGTAGTTCCTCAAGCTGCCACAAGTGATCTCTAAGCACAAAGTCAGGAGTAAGTCCTGAACACAGCTGAGTGTAGCCCAAACTGTTCACTCCTCCTCCCCCTGCCAAATTATAATATATTTGCGTAGCTACAAGTCACAATTCTGGTTTTCTCTTCAATTATCATTTTTTTTTAATATATATTAAGTAACATGGTTACAACAAAGTGTTGATGGTGTGTACAAAGTTACGTACCCCACTACTGAAGTGCCCCACGTTTCTCCACTCTTTATTCCTCCCACCCTCCCCCATGGTCCCCATTGCTACCATACATCTTATTTAAGTCTTAAAGTGTCTTTTGGCTCTTAAGGTTTATCCACTACCTCTAAAATTACATGGGGAATTTTATTTTTTTTCTTTATTTTTTTTTCTTTTTGGGTCACACCCAGTGATGCTCAGGGATTACTCCTGGCTTTGCACTCAGGAATTACTCCTGGCGGTGCTTGGGGGACCATATGGGATGCCGGGGATCGAACCCGGGTCGGCCGCATGCAAGGCGAACGCCCTACCCGCTGTGCTATCACTCCGGCCCCTACATGGGAAATTTTAAAGAAGAAATTTATAGCATGTTTATTTTATACAAATATATTCAAGAAATAAGATCCCACTATACCAGATTCAGAAACCTGCATATAAGTATAAAGAATTATGGCATTATAAGTAGAGAATCTAAAAGTGTGCTTGAAACGAAACACATTTTATTTTTGCTAAGGAACTAAAAATTCAATATTAAGACACACACAAAATGACTGAGGGGACTGGGAGGATAGTATAGGGGTTAGGGAACTACCTTGCATCTGCCCATCCTGCCTGGTTCAATTCAAAGCACCCCAAGGACTCCAGAGTACCAGTACCCTAGCATTGAACCACTGGCTTAGTTAGCCAAATGCAGTCAGGAGTGGTCCCCTGGCCCCTGAGAACTACTGAAGAAATTCCTCTATCCAGAAAAAAAGTGACTGCACGAATTATGCTGAAACTCTGGTCACAGGCCTATATTACTATCTGATGGGAACTGCCACAGGACAAATCTGACACACCTAGTGGAAATACTATATCATGTTTCATGATTTAACTTAAGCAATTTTAGTTTCTGGAAACAAATGTACTAATAACACTAAGACAATCTTTTCTCCCTCTTACTTCCTCGTATGTAATACAGAAAAGAGCAAAACAGAAGACTTTAAAATATTCTTTTACTGAGTAGTCCCAACTGATCAAGACATTTCTTCAGACCCATGATAAACTACAAATAACGTATCATAGTTATAAATTCCTGTTAATATTTTGGTGTCATATAGTGCATGTCACAATGTAATTTTACTGCTTTCTTTACATTTTAAATGCTTTTAAATTGTATTGTTCTCAATGCCTTAATGTCTCAAAAACCTAATTACCATAGTTCCCTTTAGCTTTCATTACCTTCCAAGTATTATTATATTATTCTCTAATTCCTTCAGAGTAATGTTTACAGCTGAGCATTATTATCCACCTAGATCAGAGATTCCCAAATTGTTCTTTCTTAGAAAAGAAGAATCATTCAACAAGCCCTAGAAATCTACCTTCTTTAAGTGAACAAATGCAAATTGACCCCTAATTGCACCCAGGACTCCTACCAGCCCCCTTGGACTTTCTAGTACCTTCTTGGGAGTATTACTCACTCTGGGAAGCAGGAAGCATTGACGTGGATGGATGACTATATACTAAAACAATTCTGTTTTTGAAGTAGAATGTACTTTACTTTTTTGTACTTTAATGAAATAATGCTAATTGAATTTATTTAAAATAATATAATAGATGCACTGTCATTTGTTCCTTCTAGAAAAATGACACAATTATAATCTGCAAAATTGAAATCTATTAAGGTGCTAGATTAAGAATCAGATGTCTGTGTAATTATCATTGTATATCAAGTATACTATTACTTTATATTTGAAGGTAGCAAAATCAGTAATGATTTTATGACATTAAATACTTATTATAACTATTTATATTTGGTGAACACTTAATAACACACTAAATATCCAAACACTAAAGAAGTAATGATGTAGCTCAATGAGTAAATTACATTTGTGAGTTCATAAAAATATTTTAAAAATATTTATATATAAAAATATGAAATAAAAATTGGGAAATTCCTTGAGTATAATAAACTATCAAATAACATGCTATCTCCATAAAGGTTATTTATCTGACCTTTCATTTTCACAAACTTAAATTATGAGTGAAAACACTTTTTTTTGTATAATAAATTTTCACTAGTTTTTTCTAGCTTGTGATCAAAACAGAAGACATATCTAATATGGAAACATCTATTTTAATTAATAAACAATACATTATCCTATGCACACATGTAAGTAAATGTTGAGGTAACATGTATAAAATAAGAGAAGTAAATGCTTGCAAGAGAAAACTGAAGTATTAAGCTTAGTTCTTTTTTTTTGTACTATTAAATAACCCAGTCGTCATGGAAGGCCCACACTATTCTTAGGCCACTTTCAGGCAAATTCCGAAAAGCTGGAAAGTAAACACAGGTGTTTTAAAACTAGAGCTGCCGTCACGGACAACCACAAACACCCTTAACTCTGGTGTGGCAACGCCCCTTTCCCGCCCTCTGTCTCTTAAAGCACTGCTGGAAAAGAAAATGTCAAATGCTTCCCCTTTCAACACCTTAAAATAAGTAAGAGCTTAAAGTATTGTTTCACAAATCTCTAGCAAATAGATAATTTTTTTCATTGCGTTTAATGTAGCCAATTAAATATTAATTGCGTAAAACAAAAAAAAGTGGAATTTCTTAAAGGATTACCATTACTCCTAATCTTATACCTCCTCATCCACCCTGTTTTATATAAAAATTATTTTCATAAATATATTTTTGTAGTTTATGCTGTCATATAAATTTTACAGAATAAATCTTATTTATTCCTATAAAGTTTAATACACAAATCTGAAATAAAAAAGGTTCACTGTTTTCCTTTTAAAATAGTAACACAAGTACCTTTGGTTATCAAGCAAAGATTTAGGTTTAGAGAAATTTGAAGCTTGAAAGCGTGTGATTCTCTTTTAGAAAACTGTATTCTAATAGATCCCTAAATAGAAGTAGAAAGTATCACTTATAGAGAAAAATAAAAAAACCTAAGCTGCTTGTGTTTATACATGGGAACTATTTCTACTACTGAAATATCAATTCCTATCAGTTAGAAAATAGTTACTCCTAATCACGGATGGCATTAATAATTGATGATCTACTGAACTTAGCTAATGAACATAAGAACCAAAGTGAATGAGCATATTAGTAACATTTCACCACAAATATGAAGAAATCGGTACTATTAAAGAGGAGAGAGGAGATAGGAAGAGGGAGAAGGGAGAGAGCAAGAAAGGGGTATGTATTTTTAGATTTTCTTCTAATTTCAAAATTCCAAATTAATTCCTTTGTCCCTTGCATATACTAAATGCTTTGTTAAATCACACGTGTGTACTCAATTATTCTTAACAAAACACCAGTAGTTTCTCATCAAGTTTTTATAGAACTATCTCCTTCAAAGTTATAAGCAAAAATTACTCAACAGGATAAAAATTAAGATGAGTAATAATGTGACATCAGTGTATATACATTTTTCCTAAAAATTTGCTCAGATATTTTAAAATTTGTATTACAATTATTCCAAAATGTAAAGAAATTATCTGAGCTGCATGATATTTGGCTAATGAGAGTCAATCAACTGTGAACAATACAAAAGCAAATAAACTTTACCATCTTGTTCAGATCCAACCAATCATTGCTTGATCTCACATGTGAAGGACACTATATACCATTAGAGACAAAATAATAATGTAGAATTGTGACATAAACCAACAAAGTAAAGAAATTTAGAATTAACTTTGACAGATCTTAACTGAGTCCACCGCATTTGGGTATTACAACACATGCATGATACCTACAGGCACAAAGGAGCAAGGAAAGGGCAGTGTGTCAGCCTTAGAAGTTCATTTCCTTGCTTTTGTTGGTTTATATTACCTTCTAATATTACGTAAACAATTCGTTTCTAGGCAATTTATTTTTTCTCTGTCATGATGAGCAGAGTTCATTTGGACGCTAAATATCTTTCAGCATATAAAAATCCAGTTTAACGGCAACAACAACAAAAGATTGTAAAGGAATTCCATTTAAAAATCAAATTTACAGAAAAGCAAGGCATACAACATTTCCCCAGTTGGAAAGAAGATGATTACTTTTATATTAAAAACTCTTAAAAGGTGAATATAAGAAAACAATTTATTAGAAAGAAACGGTTTACATTGTAGAATACTTGGGGCTTAGTGTAGTTAGTTTATTTCTTGATTTTTCTAAGGGAGATTACCAGGAAACTTAAGGATCTTGATAAAAATGAACATAAGTGACTAACACAACTTAGATTTCAGAAACTATTCCAAAATGATGAAGTTTCGAAGTCACAATTCAAGATATAAAATATTACAAATACCTTATTATTATTTTTATAGCTTAATTTTATTATCCTCTTTTTTCTAGTCAAAAGGAGTAACCTGGTGTTGAAAATGAACACTTAATGTAATACAATTCAATAAAAAGTGAACTTTTAGAAAGATGTTTATATATCTTAAGAGTAAAATGCAGAAAAAGTGACTTGAATTAAAATAGCAAGTATGTGAGGAAGATTAACCAGTCATAACTTACTAATATTACTAGACACAGGAAACTAGGTTGCACTGGAAATGCTTTCATGGAATACATAAAACTAAAGTATTATTTTTGTAAAGCTATTAAGCAGAAATATAATACATATGTCATTCAGATATAATTGGTTATGCCAAAATTCAAAGTCAACATTTTCTAAAGTTACAAGTTATCCAAAAACTCTCAAAGCTGCTACTCATAAGAAAATATTCATATATTTTCAAAATTGAGTAAAACATTATAATTTATATTAAATATAAATATTTTCAAAATGTTGATGTGCTTTTTGGATTGAATTTAAAATATTAAGCAATAAATAATAGGATCTTTAAAAATGTGTCTAAGAGTCACTATGCAAGAGTGATTTTTCAAGATGCCTTTTTTTGTTTCAGTTAAAATTAAAATCCATGCTGTCTAATCCTTGGAGTCAACTTGTAATTAAGGGGATTTGATGAGAGACCAGGCACTGAATTAATGATAAAATTTAATATCTGTTTTAATGCATCAACATAACAGAAAAACTAACCAACACTGAACAACACAATAAAGTCAAAACAGAGGGCATCCTACAGATATACCAATTTGATTTTTTGGGTATAAAAGTGTATATACTGAAGTTCAATTTCTGTAGATGCGGTAGTAAAAACTATCATAAAGATGCCTTTAAAAACCTCCTAGAATATAGATGTGCTTGGTACAGAACACTAAGTGTAGTTGCTTTCACTAATAATTTTATGTAATATCTTTCAACATGTCTCAAATCAGAAATGCTTTTTTAAATTATCTTAGTACGTTCTATGTATCTGACAATCAAAAGTTTGATTTGCTTAGATAAAACTTCTAGTTTAGAAGATGTTTTTGAGAACCTATCAGATATTTTTTAGTATTTTAAATAACCATCTTAATTTCACACTACACTTTGCACAGTGTTATTAATTGTACACAACTGAATTTTTTAATATGTCAACTATTCCACATCACTGTAAAGCATACTCTCAATTACTGGAAACACTAAAAGTCACAGGAAAATAACTTGATTGGAATTCTCCATGTAGTCTCATCTAATTTTGCCTCTAAAATACCAAGAATTTAAAAAGACATAAAATTAGTAAATGGCATTAAAATACTGGCATTGGCTGAAATAGTGGAATCAAGCAGAAAATTAGGTAGAACTAAATTTTAAAAGCACAATTGGTAGAAGACAAATAGATGGTCCTAACAGAAGGGCATGGCCTTATCCTTATTGCACTTCCTAAACCTAAGTATGTCTTCCTTTGAGTTCTCAAATTCAGAGTAAGATATTCCTATACTGTATGTTTTAGAGCAGTCACAGATATATTAGCTTGGAATTACTCTTTTTGATAATTTCAACACATGTCTCAGTTCAGATCCATTAATCTATATTCATTACCTATGCTCATTAGCAATCAACCAGCTCTTTATTGCTTTTAAAGTCATACACAAGATTGTTTCCAAGAATGCTGATCAAGGCTAGCTGGTCTATATCTTCTTGGTTTCGTATTAATGAAAATCAACAGATAAAGGTTTTGGTTTTTTTAAAGACAACAGAAAAAGGCAAATGGAAGTGAGAACAGAGGGAAAGGGAAAATCTAGAACTGGAGGTTTGATATAGGCAGAGGTGGAAAAGACTTGGGAGGCACTGAGAATATCTGGCATATTCCATGTCGTCACAGCAGTGCTCATTCTGTTATTAAAGCAGTATGTCTTATCATCCAATACCCTCTCCAGACTGGAGGATAAATTTATGTGATCAAACTAAAGATAAATAGTTTCTAGGATAAAAGTAGGTAAAAGTAGATAAGTAGGGCATTTCAGTCAAAAGAAATACTAGGTCCAAGAACAAAGTAATACAAAGAAAAGGGTTCTGGGGTTCTATTTACTTTGATTTTTGGGTCACACCTGGCAATGCACAGGGGTTACTCCTGGCTCTGCACTCAGGAATTACTCATGGCGGTGCTCAGGGGACCATTTGGGATACTGGGAATTGAACTAGGGTCAGCAGTGTGCAAGGCAAATGCCCTACCCGCTATTGCTCCAGCCCCAAAACATTTTTAATTTTGGAGAAAAACTTCCAGCAGTGTTCCAGCCTGGTACTACCTGGGCACAAGCCAAGGGTCTTCCAGGTGCTCTACCATCTGAGATACAACCCAAGTTCTATCTCAGGCAGGTCACATGGAGATGAAATCTGCCTGGTATGCCAGAAATTCTGCCTCCTGAATTTTCAGTTTCCTACTGAAACTTTGTTTTTGTTCAAGTAGTCATCTGATTTGTGGTTGGCATATTACAAACTGCATGAGACAGCAGGAACGCACAACCTAAGTATGCTTATCAATTAACAGTTCTTCACTGTATCACTGTCATCCTGTTGATCATCGATTTACTGGAGTGGGCCCAGTAATGTTTCCGTTCATTCTAGCCCTGAGATTTTAGCAGTCTCTCTTTACTCGTCCTTCCAAATGGTGCCACATTAGAGGCTCTTCAGGGTCAGGGGAGTGAGACCCATAATTGTTACTGTATTTGGCATATAATAGAGGCATATATACGTATTAGAACCATTAAGAAATGCTTGAAATAATAAATCTAAGTCTGATATAAAATATCATAATTGAGATAGTTTCATCTTCCACACAACTCTATAGAGTAATACTGAATAAAACTCAAAATCTAAATATTAGTAAATAATAAGAATAATACAGTGCTCACCAGTATCACAAGTGTGGTTTGTCATTGACAATCTCCACAGACAATTACAATAATATTTTAGTATTCCTTCCATCTAAAAGGCTCTAAGTTCATAGCTATTTTATTCAAACTCATCAGTTTCTACTGGTTCTGATGGGCTTGAGTTATAAAAAAATCTATGTGCTTACAGATTTTGATGATCTGCTTATAACTGATGTGAAAATCCACAAAGTCACTCTTCAGTATGATTTTCTTTTCAGAGCACTTACAATAGATTCTATCTGAGCAATTTTTTGTGTGTGTTATGCAAAGACTGTAAACTCGGTTTGCCAAAGTCTTGCTTCTTGTAAATAAAAATACATTCTTCAATTAAAAAAATTACCGTAAGGAAAAACAAAACCCGACACTGGAACAGAATACTGGTAAGTACCTGTGAAGATTCTCTCTCCACTTCCCTTAATTCAGAATTTTGTCTCTAATGACTTTTCCAACTTGCTCTTTCATAACTTCAGATTCCACAGGACTGGTAACATCTACCAAGTCCTGCCTCTAAGTCTACTTAAGGATTTTCGTTACAGGTATTCAAAGAAAGCTGACCGATCTGTTGCCATTCATGTTACCAATTCCCTACTATATATTTTTTTAATCTATCCATGTTTCTGACTTAAGACCATAGTAGCTAGATACGTACATCATGCATATATACATCACTAGCCAACACTGCGGTAGAAAGTCACAATACGATTTTTTAAATACAATTGAGAAATGTTTGCTACACTATCCATTCTTTGAAGTAAATCTTCCTCAGTATTAGAGTCACATTCACAACTCTAGGCCTTGCACTCTTTTTAAAATTTCTTTTTTTATTCAATCACCATGGGCTACAGTTACAAAACTTTCATGTTGAGTTTCAGAAATACAACTGATCGAACAGAACACCCATGCCTCCACTAATGTACATTTTCCACCACCGATGCCCCCAATATCCCTCCCCCACTCCATCCCACCCTTCCCCTTCCCTCTCTGGCAGACAATTTCCCTCTTTCTCTCTCTACTTGTGGGTATTATGGTTTGCAATACAGATAATGAGAGGCCATCATGTTTGGTCCTTTATTCACTTTCAGCACACATCTCCATCCCGAGATCCCTCCAATCATCATTGACTTAGTGATCCCTTCTATATCCCAGCTGCCTTCTCCTCCAGCTCATAAGGCAGGCTTCCATCTGTGGAACAATCACCTAAGAATAGTAGAGACGAGGGCACTTTTACTTAAGCATATTCTCCAAAAAGATCTAGCTTCAACCATTTTTAAAGTTGCCATTTCTTTCAAAACTTACTAAAGTAATGGATATTACCTAACCACCAAATAGAAACAGCAATGACAAAGCTTCCTGTTAAATTAAATGGGTACTTATGATTTTGCTTAACTTTTTATAACATTTTGACACTGGAGTTTTCACAGGACTGTATCATATTCTAACTTAAGACAACACTATCTCTTGGATTCTCATCTTGCTGACTAAAATTTCCCATTTTTAAAGAAGTCCAAGAACTTAAACTTTCATTATTTGTATTACAAACCATAAGGTCCAAAAGGAAAAAGAAAGAAGGAGGGGGGAGAGAGGGGGAGAAATGCCTACTTATAGGAGCAGGGGTGGGATGGGGGGCTGGGGGGCTGGGGAGAAACGGGGAATGTTAGTGGTAGGAAAAGTTCACTAGTGAAGAGATGGGTGTTGGAACTTTATATGACTGAAATTCAATCAGGAATAACTTTGAAAAAAAAAGTCCCTGAACCACTTATTTTTATATACAAGTAGTGAAATATTATGATTAACTATGTTACAGTTCCTTCCATTCTTTTAAATGTACTCTGAGTATTTCCATACAGTTCAGTAATTAACTACAACCTATATACAATATGCTATCATAATCTTCCTTCTTGAATGAGTTTCCTGTAACAATACTTTGTATTGTATGATGATATATGCAATGAGAGAAATGCATAGAAAAGACTATTTATAAAGGTTATGCTTATGACATTATGAAACAAGAAGCAAAATGTTCTAAAACAGTGTGAGAAAATGAAATGTCATGTATAAGCAGAGCCAACAAACAGAAGCTGCAGATCTATAGAGTTGCAGAAAGATCTTAATGACAGTTTTATAATTTATAACACATTTGTTTAACATATCTTCAAACCAAACCACATCCAAGTATCAAAGAAGGTTATTTCTTAGAGAAGAATGAGGGTGACAGAAATCAGGTGAAGAAGACATTTCTCCAAAGAAGACATACAGATAGCCCTCAGACACATAGAACAGTTCTGAACATCACTTATTTAGAAAATACAAATAAAAACCACTTGAGATGGCAGCTCACAGTGGTGAGAATGACATTATCAAGAAAGGTCAAAAACCACCAGTGTCATCCTTTGACAGATTTGATTACTGTGCTTTCTTTGTGGTGTAATTTAAAGTCAGGAAATGCAATACCTCTCAACTTTCTTCTAAGACTTGCTTTAGCTATTCAGAGTGTTTTATGATTCCACACAAATTTTAGTGATATTTGTTATATATATATATATATATATATCTTGAAGAACATCACTGTTCTTCAACAGTGGGGACTACAGTAAAATTGCATAATGCTTTGGGTCACTGTCACTGTCATCCCACTGCTCATCAATTTGCTCAAGCGGGCACCAGTAACGTCTCCATTGTGAGACTTGTTGTTACTGTTTTTGACATATCAAATACGCCACGGGTAGCTTGCCAGGCTCTGTCGTGTGGATGGGATACTCTCTGTAGCTTGCTGGGCTCTCTAAGAGGAACGGAGGACTCCAACCCTGGTCGCCACATGCAAGGCAAACACCCTACCCACTGTGCTTTTGACAATGTTAATTCTTACAGTACATGGTAATGTAGTACTTTCTCATGGCCATATATTCTCCTCTTCTTATTTAAAGGTGACTTAGTTTTTTATGTTCAAGTTTTTTGCAAACCTTTTTAAACCAATTCTTAGATGCCTGCTGTTCTGAGACATTATTTTTTTTTTTTAAAAAAAAAACCTCTTTTAGTTCAACATTTGTACATAGAAATTTAACACATTTCTGTGTATAGATTTTGTATCCAGCTACTAAGATTATTACTTCAAAGAATTTTATGGTGGAGTCTTTAGGATCTCCTCTATGTGTCACATCATCTTCACACAATGGAATCAAATAGTGATATTTTAACATTCTTTTTATCCCAAGTTGGCTACCTCTGATTTCTTTTTCTTTTCTGACTATGGGGCTAAGGACTTCCAAAACTATGTTAAATCATAGTAAAGAAAGTAGACATGACATTGTGATTTGATCTCAGTGGGAAGACTTTCAGGTTTTTTGCCACTGAGTACATCAGCTGTGGGGTTTTTGTATCTGGCCACTACTATGATAAGTACATTCCTTCCATATTTACTTTGTTGAGGATTTTTAATCATGAACAGATGTTGAAACTTGCCAAAAGTTCTCTCTGCATAGCAATAGTGGTATTAGATTTTTTTATATCTTTATTGATATGGAGCATTACATCGATTGATTTGCATATACTGAACCATCCTTACATCCCTAAACTGAATCCCAGTTTCTCATGCTTTGTATTTTGATATATTGTTGGATTCAGCTTACTACAATTTTGTTAGAATCTTTGCACTGATGTTTATCAGATATCAATCTATGATTTTCTTATATTCTTCTAGTAACATCTGCTTGCTTCTAGAATTAGAGTAATGTTAGCTTCACAATCTTGTTAAGAAGGATTTCTCTGGCCAGAGCAATAGCACAATGCATAGAGCCACTTGCCTTGCTCACAGCCAATCCAGGTTTGATCCCCAGCACCCCATATGGGCCCCAAGCCAGCAGGAGTGATAGTTAATGATAGTTGAGCACAGAGCCAGTACTAAGCCCTGAATACCTCCAGATGTAGCCCTGAGAGAGAGAGAGAGAGAGAGAGAGAGAGAGAAAGAGAGAGAGAGAGAGAGAGAGAGAGAGAGAGAGAGAGAGAGAGAGATGTCTGTTTCACTATTTGGAAGAGCTTCAGGAGTACAAGTAATAGTTTCCTTAGAAGGTTTGGTAAAACTCACTGGCAAACAAGTCTGTACCTGGGGTACCTGGGATTCTGCTTTGGAGGACACTTTTAATTACCGTTTCAATTTCTCACTTATAACTAACAGTCCAGCTTATCTACTTCCTCCTGATTCAGACATGAGAGGGTATATAATTCTAAATATTTATTCTTTTCTTCTCCTTTTCCAGGTTAATGACATAAAGCTATTCATAGTAATCTCTTATGATCTTTGTGTTCCTGAGCAATCTGTTGTAATTTTCCCCTTTCAAAAAATTGAGATATAATTCTAGAAACAGCAACAGTAAAGCAAAAAATTAAGACTAGGAGCAGATCTTTCAAACAAAATCTGTAGGTAAGAAGGGAATGGTATGATGTTGCCAACACAATGAAAAAAGTCAGCATCAAACAAGAATATTTTACCTAGCTAGGTAATCATTCAAATTTGAAGGACTGACACACAGCATCACTGACAACAGTTTTAAAAGTTCACTGGTTCTAAACTAATGCTGTAGGACGCACTAGATAGTCTCATATAAAAGGCAAACAGGAGGTCAAAGAAAAAAGACCACACAAATAGCGAGGCTCATTATAAAAACATAGCAGTAAATTCCTTTATTTCAATGATTTTGCTTAGTGCCAATGGCTGAAACTGACAATATAAAAGCACAGAGTGGCTGGATGGAGCAGAAAATTGAACTTATCCCTCTGTTCTCTATAAGCGAACACTTGAACTGCTATGCAAAAAAAAAAAAAAAGAAAAGAAAAAGAGAGGAAACATGAAATTTAGCAAAAAGGAGATACAACATAAGAAAAACTATAATATTCTACAGAACAATCAGTTAGAGTGCTCCAAAGAAAGAAAAACAAAGTCCATAAATCAAAAGAAGGGAACAATATCTGTAGGGGCCTCAGACAGATGAACTGTATTAACTAATAAGAGGGTGTCTAGTAGAGAACACATAGATACTCTGACATATAGTACACAAATTAAAGTCAATACAAAATATTGAGAAAGAAAAAAATAAATGCAGCTTTTCAATTATTATAAAGGGTCTAAGATTTTTTCCTGTGCTATTTGCAAGCTAACAAATTACCCCTCCACTTTTATGGATACTGGCAGATAACACAGCAATCTGGGTCACAGAGAGCTTTATTTACTCAAGACAGCACAAACATCAGAAGCATCGTGTCTGCATTGGTTACCTTTGCCCCCAGCTTTCATGGGGGCAATGCAGAGGGAGCCAGGTGGCAACCACAGTGGGCTCACAAGCTAACTTAAGAATTCCAAGTTAAGGGAAGCCAAATCTTTTCTAATATGCTGCAAGCAAATGTGAATGACCTCTGTTCCAGAGGGAGACATTGCTTTTATTATACAGTAAACAAATCTGTCTTTTCCTTTAGAGAGAGACACACTACGATCTATCCTTCAAGGGAATTCACTAAACAAATATCCCTTGAGTTCAGAACAAAGGATGTTATGCCTCTGCTCACAAGATATTTAGAAATAAAAAAAACCACACAGAGTAACTGCCACCCAACTGGGAGAATTTGTGGTACAACAATCAACCGCTTCTTAAAACAATTTTTAAAAAGTCTAAGTACACATGTCATTTCAGTGTGTGCTATTCTCTCACATTTTATTCTAATTTTAAATTTAAATGTTTATTGTGCAATAAACATGGGTGCAGAGGGTGCTTCTGCACTTTTTGGGTCCCCAGGGTATATTCCCAGAATTGGTATTGCTGGGGTGTACGGAAGTTTGATTTCTAGATTGTTGAGGAATGGCCATATTGTTTTCCAAAAAAGCTGGACCAGTTGGCATTCCCACCAACAATGAAGGAGAGTACCTCTCTCTGCATCCACGCCAGCACTGGTTACTCCTGTTCTTTTTTGGTGTTTGCCAGTCTCTGTGGTGTGAGTTGATATCTCATTGTTTTGATCTGCATGTCCCTGATAATCAGTGATGTTGAGCATTTTTTCATGTGTCTTTTGGACATTCGCATTTTTTGAGGAGTTTCTGTTCATTTCTTTGCCCAATTTTATGACGGAGTTGGATTTTTTTAATTGTAAAATTCTACCAGTGCCTTATGTATCTTGGATAATAACTTGTTATCAGATGGCTATTGTGTAAATAATTTTTCTCATTCCATGAGCTGTCTTTATCTTTGTATTGTTACCATTTCTTTTGAGGTCAGAATCTTCTTAGTTTATTTATTTATTTATTTTGCTTTTTTGGGTCACACCCAGCGATGCACAGGGGTTACTCCTGGCTCTACACTCAGGAATTACTCCTGGCAGTGCTCAGGGTACCATATGGGATGCTGGGATTCGAACCCGGGTCGGCCACGTGCAAGGCAAATGCCCTACCCGCTGTGCTATCGCTCCAGCCCCAGAATCTTTGTAGTTTAATGTAGTCCCATTTGTATTTACAATAGACAGAATCTGGAAACAACCTGAGTGCCTGAGAGCAGATGACTGGATAAAGTAACTGTGGTATATCTATACAACGGAATACTACAAAGCCACTAGTAAAAGTGAAATCATGAAATTCGCAAATAAATGGATCAACATGGAGAATATCATGCTGTGTGAAATGAATCAAAGAGAGAGAGGGACAGACACAGAATGAAGGTACTCATTTGTGGCATATATACATACATATATAAATAACATAGTAAGAAGCTAATACCCAAGGACAGTACAAAAAAGGACCAGGAGAACTGTCCCAAGGTTGGGAGCATGCCATAAGTAGTGGTGTGAGGAGGGCAGCTAGGATAGAGAAGGGACCACTATGACAAAAACAGTTGGAAATGATCACTCTAGACAAGAACTGAGTGCTGAAAGTAGGTAAAGGAATAAACATGATAAACTTCCAGAACCTGTATTGCAAACTATAATGTCCAAAAGGAAAGAGGGAAAGAGAGCAACTAGAGAGAGAAAGAAGAAAAGTGCCTGCCAGAGAGGCAGGCTGGGGGGGTAGGGGACAGGAGGGAAACGGGACAGTGGTGGTGAGAAATGTACACTGGTGAAGGGATGGGTGATGGAACACTGTATGACAGAAACCCAGTCATGAACAACTTTGTAACTGTATCTCATGGTGATTCAACTAAAAATAAACTGGAAAAAAATCATAAAAGCAAAAAAAGTTAAATGTTTATATATTAAAGGGAACATGATATAAATTAATTTTGAAGCCTCCCAAGTTGTGGTCTGGAGGCCAGAGCAATCAGACTGCTCCTTCTGATTCTCAGTCAACAGGGCTGCTGATTCAATGCAAGTGCATGAAGACACGGTGGTATTCAGACTCTATAGTGCCTGGGATTGATTACCCAGGGCACCCCAGTGATGGTCACTTTGTCCCCAAGGCTGCAATCACTGATATTTTCAAACTGTGTGGTGCCTAAGTTTGAACCAGTGTCACCTGCATGCAAGATATGTGCCTTAATCCTTGTGCTATCGTATTCTTGTCCCCAAAATATAATTCACATTAAGATATTTGAAAAATATAATAGCTATGAAATTTTAATAAATTAGACACAGATATAATATAAAAAAGCTAAAACCCTCATATTTATAGAGAAAAATCAGTAATAAAAAAACAAGACAATAAAATAGTATAAACTTTCCATTTAGAAATATAGTGTAGATTTAGAAATAAACCGCTAAAGGAGCCGTCAGTAATTTCTTCTGTGGAACAGAAATCAATTAAACAGAAGGAAGAAAGTTACTATTTTTTTTTATCTCCACCTTTTGTGAAACCTTGAAATTAGGTTTTTAAAACTATATACTTAAAAATAAAAATCAAATAAAAAATTTTATAAATATGGTGAAATAATTACAGAATTTTTTCACAGTAGAGTTCATTAAAATGCAAACCCACAAACAACTTAAATATTCAACATTATAGGAAGCGTTAAGAAAATTATGGAAACTCATACATTGCAAAGTGTACTAGAAAATGAATGCATATGAAGTGTTAAGGAGGGAAAGGGTTAACTCTATTGCATGTATGTCATCAATTTATGAAAATATTTATTTGATGGTGATTATGTATATTTTTAGGAGACACAGGGCTGGTTTTCATCTGGCATATATAGGTGCATTATATAAATTATTAACAGCTGGCATCTGCTGATTGGTCACTACTGCCAAATATTTTCAATATCATCTGTAAATATAAAAATATACAAGGTAAACAAAAAAATCTCTAAGCTCATGGATTATTCACTCCTACGAAGAAAAACAAATACAAAGGTAATTAGTAAGTTAAATATATGCTCTTAAATGGTGATAAGCACTTCAGACAAAAAGAAGGGAAGGGGATAGAGAATATGTTTGTAAGAATAAGGAATGTGACTTCGAACACATTGATTAGGGCCTTCCCTTTCTCATGGAGAAAGTAGAAGTACTAAACCTGTAGTCAAGAAAGTGGACCTTATGAATATTTTGAACATTTGGAGGAAGAGCTGTTCTTTGAAAACTGGAACAGAATAGTAAAAGGTGTGTGAGATAAGTATGGATAGTGTATTTAAAGAACAGCAAGAGAAGTGGGACTAATGTGAAAAGAGATGCCATATTACTCTCTGGTACCATCCCAGTTCCAGCTAACTGCAAATTATATATATATATATTTATAATATATGTATATATGTGTATAAGCACACAAATACACACACACATACCAGAATTTAAAAAATCCATTCACTTGTCATTAGACATTTAGGTTGCTTTAACATCCTTGCTTGTTGTATTTAGTGTTGCAATAAACACAGGTAGACATTATCTTTTTGAGTTAATAGTTTTATGTTCTATGATAAATGTTAAGAAGTGAAATCACTGGATCATATGGAATCTTTATTTTTCCTCTTGAGCATCTCCTTGCTGCTTGCCAGAGGCTAAACCAGACAACATCCCACCAACAGTGAATGAAGGTTCTTCACCACTCCCCAACACAAGGTTGTTTCTAGTCTTTCTGACATATACTATTTTCACTGTATAAGACATTTCATTTTCATCTGAACTGCCATGATAATACATGATGATAAACATTTTTTTCATATACTTCCTGAATGTATGTATGTATGTATGTATGTCTTCTCAACCCCATTTTTGTATAATATTATTGTTTTTTTTAGTTTTCTGAGTTTTTTATATATCTTATAAACTAATATAGCTGTTTACCTGAATATCTAGTGTGCAGATATTTTCTCCTACTTTTTCATTTTACTTTATCCTAAGTAGTTTCATTTTACTTTATCCTAAGTTTCTTTTGCCATGCAAAAACCTTCTAGTTTGATGTGACTTAATTTTAATATGTTATTTTAAGCAATTATAAATTTACAAATATTTAAAAACCACAGATATACCACACACCTTCCATTTGATTTCCCTAATGATAACTATTTTGTATAATTCCCAGTAAATTGCTAAATTAGAAAACCAACAATAGGGACAAAACCAATGCATTAATTCAGACTTCATTAACCTTACATGCACTCTGTGTGTGTATGTGTGTGTGTGTATGCAATAATACCACACGTAGATTGATATATTACCATAATTAAGATACAGAACAGTTCTGGAAAAAGGTTTAAAGAAAAAGTAGGAACTACCAATAACATATTAGAAATAACTAAGATATACTTACATGTAAGCTTGAAATTAACTTTTTGTTCCATAGTTCTAAGTGTGTGTGAGTCTGAATTCCATTTATCTCATCAATATATAGCAGATAAGGAAAACCATGAAATAATATAATTCACAAAAATCATAATTACTCATTGAGGTGATATTACACCCCCTTACTTCAAAGATACAAAATAAATTCACAAAGATAATGTATTTTGTTGCTACCAGAGCAAAGATATAAAAGCAAGTACCTGAAAAACACATTATAAACTATTACCATGCCATATGAAAGAATTTGGTCTAACCAGTTTTTAAACAGATTCATCTATAATGAAAATGTTTGGGGATTACTCAAAAATTAAGTATAGAACCTTCATATTCTTTATTTACTTATATATGGAGAATGCTCCATATTCTTGAGCAATTCTATTTCTGAACATCTACCAAGTTCACTTAAACATTAATTCATAAGGAGACATATATACCTATGTTCACTGCAATGGTATTCCACTGATCTGAGAATTTGTCTCTAATGGAGAGCCAAATAGTTTTGATTACTATGGTCTTGAAATGTATTTAAATTAAGAAATATAATGTCTTCTGTTTTCTCAGAATGGCTTTGTCTATTCCAGGAGTTTTATGGCTCCATAAAAGTGTTTAATGTGGGTCCAGAGTGATAGTACAGCAGGAAGAATATTTGCCTATAGTAGGTAGGGGCTTATAGCAGATTCAGACAAGTCTCACGCATGAAGGAACCGGCAGAGGAACCCAGGTGTGTGGGACCCAGGGCCGGGATCTCCAAGGCTGCTCAGATTGGGATTGGGCCTCTTCCAACCACATTCCCCTTTTTCCAGTAGCTAGGCAGTCACACCACAAACTGCCCTTGGCACCGTGAAATCCCATCAATGGCCAACATCCAGAATATAAAATCAAACTCCCGGAAGAGAGCGACACAGAGTCTCTTGCCCCCATGCCTGGCTGTTTTCACTGGGGTCCCTCACAGGGGGCGGGCTGAGTTTCCCTCCCCTTCCCAAGCAGAGCCCTGGCAGTTGAAGACCTCCAGAACCCAGCCACAGCCATGCTCAAGGCCACTCTTCACATGTTCAGATGAGCCTCATGCACGAAAGAAATGGCAGATGAACCCAGGTGTGCAAGATCCAGGGCTGAGATCTCCAAGGCTGCTCGGGTTAGGACTGGGCATCTTTCACTCAGATTCCCCATTTTCCAGTAGCTAGGCAGCCACACCCAGAAACTGCCCCGAATGCCCTGTAATCCCATCAATGGCCAACATCCAGAGACTATAAAACCAAGCTTCCAGAAGTGCATGGCTGTGATGTGGCCACCCAACATCTAATAGCCTACTTCTCCCTATTGGAGAACCTGGCAAGCTACCGAGAGTTTACTGCCCACACGGGGAAGAGCCTGGTAAGCTCCCCAGGGCGTATTCGTATGTCAAATACAGTAACAATGATGGGTCTCATTTCCCTGATCCTGAAGAGCCTCTAATGCAGCACCATTGGGAAGGATGAGTAAAGAGAGACTTCTAAAATCTCAGGGCTAGGATGAATGAAGACGTTACTGGGCCTGCTCGAGCAAATTGATGATCAACGGGATGACAGAGATATAGTGATACAGGTAGGGATCCGATCCCCAGCACCATACATGGCCTCCCAAGCACCCTGATGACTGATCTCTGAGTAGAGAGCTCTGATCTCTGATCAGGCATAAATACTGAGCACAGCTGGGTGTGGCCCCAAAATAAAAACTCAACTTTTTTTTTTTTCAATGTCCTTGAAAATTCTCATGATAATTCTAATGGGGATTGCACTGCCCCTGTAGAGTGCGTTAGGTGAGATGGTCATATCAGTTCTAATCCAGGAATAAGGAATACATTTCCATTTCTTTGTATCTTCTTTTATTTCCTTTAGAAGTGATTTAGCAAATCATGAACAGGATTTTAGAAATTTCTTTGTATCCTTCCAAATGATCCAACGATTCCAATTTTTGGCATCTACACCATCTACACAAGAACACTGTTGAAGCACTGTCAAAGCACTGTTGTCCTATTGTTCATTGATTTGCTTGAGCAGGCACCAGTAACATCTCCATTATGAGTCTTGTTGTTACTGTAGTTGGAATATCGAATTTGCCACGGGTAGCTTGCCAGGCTCTGCCTTGCAGGCAGGATACTCTCGGTAGCTTGCCGGGATCTCCGAGTGGGACGGAGGAATCGAACCTGGGTCATCAGCGTGCAAGACAAATGCCCTAAAGTAAAGTAAAGAGAGACTTCTAAAATCTCAGGGCTAGGATGAATGCTATCGCTCCAGCCCCGGCAGTCGAAAACCTCCAGAACTGTGAGGCCGCATTTGCCTCACACCACTAATATTCCAAGAATAGCGTACCACATTTGATGGGGGTTAAAGTAAAAGGCACCAATCTTAGAGAGGAAGTATATTTTTACAAATACACACACACACAAACAATACAAAATAAATTATTTTGGGTCTGCTTTGGGGCAGGGGTTGGGGTTCAGGAAGGAAACTCCTGAAATACGGTGGTGGGAAGGTATGATGATGGTGGGATTGGTGTTCGAATATTGAATGTAATCAAATATTGTGAACTACTTTATGAAAATTTAAAAAATAAAAAAAGAAATTAGATCAAGTTCTATGAAGTACAGTTATTACAGCTTATTTACACAATAAATAAAAGAGTCTCTTGCCCGCACGCCTGGCTGTCTTCCCCGGGGCCCCTCGAAGGGGATGGTCTCCAGCTTCCCTCCCCACCCCAAGCAAAGCTCCCAGCGGCCGAAGACCACAGGAACCTAGCTACAGCCATGCTCGAAGCCCCTCTCCACACATTCAGACAGGTCTCATGCATGAAGGTACTGGCAGAGGAACCCAGGTGTGTGTGGGAACCCAGGTCCCATCAACGGCCAACATCCAGAGTGAGACTTAACAGCAAGCTCTCAGAAGCACAAAGCAAAGTGGCCTCACAATATCTTGTAGCCTACTTATCCCCCTGGGAGAAACTGGCAAGCTTCTGAGAGTTTCCTGCCTACATGGGGCAGCCTTGCAAGCTTCCCATGGTTGTATTCATATGCAAAATCCAGTAACAAGCTGGATCTCATTCCCCTGACCCTGAAAGAGCCCCCAGTGAGACATCATTGGGAGAGCCTAGTTGAGATAGACTTCTAAGATCTCAGGGAAAGGACGAAATGAGAGGTTACTGAGCCCGCCCAAGAAATCAATGATTAATGGGATTTCGTGATCGTGATTTACACAATCTCTTTAAGTTTTTTTTTTTTAAATTAAGGCACCATTATATACAATGCTATTTCTAATTATTTATTTAGTCTCTTAAAGGGCTGGAGCGATAGCACAGCGGCTAAGGTGTTTGCCTTTCACCTGGCCAATTCCTCTGCCCCTCTCGGACAGCCCGGCAAGCTATCGTGAGTATCCCGCCTGCATGGCAGAGCCTGGCAAGCTACTCGTGTAGTATTCTATATGCCAAAAACAGTAACAGCAAGTCTCACAATGGAGACATTACTGGTGCCCGCTAGAGCAAATGAACGAGCAACGGGATGACAGTGATACAGTGATAGTCTCTTAAAATGATTTATCCTATAGTGATGCCTTAATAGTAAAGGACAATGAACATAAACAAATTTCTGAAGTCAACAGTGAAGAGCTATTACTGATATTGCACTAGGCAGAAAATTTTAATAGAAATTAGATACTCTAGGGAGTGTGAGTTGAGCAGTGATTTGTGGAGACAACACTGGCAGAATAATAGCACATCGTCTATGACTTGAACTTACCAGAAAATAAATATGTTGCCTTCCACTCAGATTTAAATTATATTTTGGTTTAAAACACTTAACTTTGCAAGGAGTTCATCAAAGTATAAAATTCTCCAAGGAAATAAACTACACAATAAACAATCAACCCCCTAAGCTTGAGAAATTTTTTGGTTTAGAGGAGTGGTCAAATAATATTAGTGAATGAATTTTTGAAAAAAAAAATCACAATTTCTAGTAAACACCAGAGGAAATTAATGACATATCTAGAAACTATAATGGGAAATGGCTGAATGATGATCAACACTAGAAAGAAATGTTCCCAAAATAAACACAAAAGAAAATTAAAAGTAGTGCAGGGCTAGGAAAGTAACTCAAGTACTAAAGCACGTGTTGTGCAAGCACTCAGCCCCAGATTCAACTGCCAGTACTGCAAGCCAAGTCTCACTTTCAAGGACTACTGGCTTTGATCCCCAGCACCACAGAAGTTCCCCAATGCAGGTCAGGAGTGATCCCTGAGTGCAGAGCCAGGAGATAGCCCTGAGTTCACTGGGGTGTGGCTTAGTCTCAGAGTGGGTCACTTGTTAAGAGGCTCAATAATGCTTTTTTCTTGGTATTTTCTTTATAGATATATGAGGAATAAGAGAATTCCAGGAAGCAAGTCAAAAATCTAAGGTAATCAGAAAGGAAGTGCCTGCTTACTATGTCTTTTTGTTGTAATTAGGCTTGGTTTTGGGGCAATACTCAGTGATGCTTCGAATTTCTTGCAGCCATGCTCAGGGGATGATGTGGTACTGGACCAAACCTGGCCTCCAACACCCAAAGCATAAACTTAGCACATCGATCCATCTCTCTAATATGTACACATCTGATGTCAAGAAAATAAAAACTTTCCAGACATATTTTCATTCCTTTCTCACCAATGATATAGAATCTGATTATGTTTCAGTTGCAAAAGTAAAAGCTGAGAAGATATTTACCATTTCCAGATTCTATAGTAAAAGTAAAGAAAGTGTATGTTTGGCAATAAATGTTAAGTTATATAATCAATAATATTTGACTTGGCTCCCGACCTTTACTTAGGGAAGTGTAGGGAGACAAATTGGGGATTTGGTTTTTAATTTTCTGAAGTAAAGGAAAACTTAAGATACTCAAGTTGGGAGCCAGAGAGATAATACAGGAATTAAGGCTCTTGTCTTGTATGAGGCTGACCCTGATTCAACTCCTAGCACCACACATGGTCCTATGAGCACTGGCAGGAATGATCCCTAAAGCACAGGTCCAGGAGTAAGCCCTTAGCACTGCCTTGATATGGCTGTAAAGCCTGGTGAGAATCTTAGAAACAATTCAGAACAAATCAAATGTACAAAAAATGTCCAAATTTTCATCATAAATCATGATTTCTCATTAAAATGTGATATAAAAATGACTTAAAAACTTTTCTAAAGCCACTGTCACATAAAACACATTATTTTGGCTTTTGGTACATTCCAGGTGGTGCTTGGGGATCAAACTAGGATTGCTTACAAAGACATGCACATATTTTCAAAGAGCAAAAATAAACACAAAGACCTTTAAAAGACTTAACTGGCGAGAGTTAGGAAAAAATCTAACTACCCCAAAAAATTTAACTTGGCTTAGTTCATATTTGAAGTTAAGAACAATTAGAAGACAAGAGAAAAAATATGAGGCTTCTGTAGATAATTGGAAAATATTTTAACAGTATACTTTTCAGAATTTAAAAATGTAGCTTTGGAGGGTTAAAGAGATAGTATAATGGGCTAGGCACTTGTCTTGTACCAATACTGGCTTGATCCCTTGCACACAGATATAGTCTCCCAAACACTGGCTACAGTGACCCCTAAGAACACAGCCAGAAGTGAGTCCTGATAATAGCTAGGTATAGCCCCAAAACTCAAAGACAAAAAAATGTAACTTTGTTGGTGTGTAATTAAATCTTGTAAGTGTGAATTCACTTCTCTCCACAAATAACAGTTGCTTTTAATTCAATTTGACATAAGAACATAACCAAAAATGTCAGACTAAAGTCTATGCAATTAGATAATCAGCAAACTGAAAATTTTAAGTTTGGTTTTAAGTAGAAATAACCACATCACAGAGCCAATGAAATAGCACTGTGATCTCTTTGCAAGTATACCTTAAAAATGTGCTGCATTTAACTGCATTTGTAAAATATAAATGACTTGGGATAACAAAGCAAGTTTTAGCAACATATAAATCTTTTCCACTTATCACTCTAATTTATATTCCTATTTAAGGGAAAAGAAGAGAAAGTGTCTTAAAGAAGTTATTGTAGTCTACCGCTGAGAATTTAAAAACGAAGCTGAACTTATAGAAAAATCTGCTTTCAATGAAACCTCATCTTTTATGGGTAAATATAAAATATATTCAACACAAAATTGTCACTGATTTCCTCAGTTTGAGTAGATGACCTTGAAATATTAAGTTATACAACTAACCAGAAGGAAAAATAAAAAGAATTTAAAGGACTGGAAAGATTGTGCAAGGGTAAGGCACTGGCCTTGCACACAGACAACCAAGATTAAATCCCTAGCACCACATATGGTCCCCCGAGCACTGCCAAGACTACTCCCTAAGAACCACGAGTTGTAGCCCAAACCCTCACTCCCACTAAAAATAGGAATTTGAGAAAAGAGAGTATAATAATCTCCCTGGGATAGCACTTCTTGTTTCTCTGCACAAAAATGATCATGATAACTCTTTTCTGCTTCTTACAGATAGGTTTCTGTTTTTATTTTTAACTTCCAAGAGAGACTCTAAGCACCTTGAGGGCAGGGACTACTGCATGTCATGCATCTGGGTGACCAAAAAGGAGAACAATAAGTCCTAAGTATCATTGCACAAAAAAAACATAATTAAAATAGAAATTAAAGACCTCTTGATGACTCTTGCCCAGCAAATCATTAAGAAAAAAACCTTGTCATAAAATATCTTTGTTTCGGGGGCCGGAGTGATAGCACAGCGGGTAGGGCGTTTGCCTTGCACGCGGCCGACCCGGGTTCGATCCCCGGTATCCCTTATGGTCCCCCAAGCACCGCCAGGAGTAATTCCTGAGTGCAAAGCCAGGAGTAACCCCTGAGCATCGCTGGGTGTGACCCGAAAAGCAAAAAAAAAAAAAAAAAAAATCTTTGTTTAAAAATCTAGGAGGATGCATCTAGTTTATGTTTCTTTTTGGTATTAATCAACATTCTAAGTACTCTTTCAATTAACAAACATACACTCTTCAAGGCCTGCCAGTATGGGTTGCTAACATTTCAAATCTTTAAAAAAAAATTAGTCTAATAAATATTGATGCAGGAAAATTAATTCATGGCTTAATTTTTCCTTTTAAGCATGGACACCTTTTAACCATGCTTAATTTTTATTAACCAAAAAATAAACTGACATACTACAAAATCAGAAACTGAATGAACACGTACCAAAAGTTATTAATACGCTACCACTCAAAACTCTAAAAATGTGTTGTTTTCATGTACACATACATGAAATAATATAATGCCATAACAGAAGGGTGCTGTATCTGTGTTTAAAGAAGGGGTTGTTGGCAAACACCACAGCTCACTTCTGCTGAAATGTACACAACTGATATATGCAGCACAGAAAGCTGGCACCAAGGGCTTACAACCTTAATTTGCCTGCAAGAAGGAACGGAGATTTACCTTCAGAGCACGTTCTTGATTGTTTTCAGCAGTCAGATGTCTCATGTTGTTTGCTGAAGTCTGGTTCTGCTCTTTCAGATGATGAAGCTCCTGCTCTAGCCGTTTGCACTGCCACAGGGGAAGAATCCCATTAAGTAAAGGAGTTATAGCATTTTTTTTCACTAAGGTACATGAATTAATGTAAACAATTATATTCTCTAAAAGACAAGATATCTTTTGCAATATGAACAGTGAGTAATGCTGATTATGAATATAGTAATATTTTGATACATTCTGGCAATTCAGTTGCAAGTTTCATTTGCAAATTTCAATTTATCTTTTAGTAATCTACATATTGCCATATAAATTAGAAAATTAATTTTTATAAAATAAATACGAAACAAAACTTAAAATTATTTTTTCTAATAACCAAATGGTCTTTATATCCTTTGGCTGAAGAAAGGCATGCTTTAAAAACCTCAATGAGTTCTAAATAAATACAATGATATATTGTTATGAATTTGTTAAAGTTGAAATTATAAAATAATTATGATATTCATATTCTTATAAATATCAAAATAAACAACTTTAAAAAGAAAAACTAAGAGTAACAGTGCTAAAAACAGCCAATAATTAGAATAAACAATTATATTTTATTTTGATCAAACCTTTTTGTAAAACATGCAAAAAGATATTTTGATCTAGAATATACGTAAAAAGAAAAATACAAGCAAAAGCATGGATGAGTTAATGGAAACACATATGCTTAAAATAATTAAAATATACCAATTTAATATAATACCTTAAAATAAATTTATCAAACACTTTACACAATAATCATAATGAATGTAAATGGATATGCTGCAAATCATGGCTATATGAAGGCACCTGGGGCTCAGGGTAAAAGGAATAAAGTAGTAAATTCTACTTTCAAATGAAACAAAAAAATCACTTCTTGATTCATCTGTTTTAAAACTGGCATTCTTAAGTGACAAAAACTTGGTAAATATGTTAAGACTTAGTTCTGTTTAAATATGCATGTGAATAGACGTCATATGAATTAAAGTTACCATTACGATATAAACAAGATGCAGCCAGCTAGAGGGCTGCAGAAATTAAAGCTATCATTACTATGATATAACAAAGACGCAGTTAGAGGATTGCAGAGATAGTCCAGGGATTAATACGCTTGCCTTGCATGTGAAGATCCCAGATCAATCCCCTATACTGTGTATGGTCCCCCAATATTGCCAGGAGTGACCCCTGAGCACACATAAGCACTGCTGGAAGTAGCTTAGAAAAAGTGATTCAGTTATAATCCAAATTGCACTTATTCTTCTAAAAGGTAATTACCAACCCTCAGTAATTTTGTGTATTTTAAAACTTTTATTTTTTTTGTGGTGCAGGAACCAAACTTGAGTACATGTATAGCATGTACTTTACCACTCAGAAATATCCCTGCACCATGCAAAGTCTTTTAAAAGAAAGAGACTTAAAGATGACCAGATTTCCTGTACTGACATAAATTACACATTAATAATTAGAGTGTGAATATAAATTACTTGCCTCAGGCAACGAAAAAACCAAATGTATTTATAGTTAAATATAACCAGAAAATAAAAATAAAATTAATTTAGCAAGTAAAGTTGTGTTAAAAGTTCTTATGAGACAGCACTGGCTCATATAGAGGCAAGTCACTTCAACTTATGCCATGTACCAATCACATTTTTACATAATATTCTCTATTAGAATTATTGATATTGTCAATTAAGTTAATGAAAAATTATTAAATAAGTTTGAATACGTTTAAAATGTCACTGTCACTGTCATCCCCTTACTCACTGATTTTGCTCGAGCAGGCACCAGTAACGTTTCCATTGTGAGACTTGTTTTTACTGTTATTGGCATACTGAATCGCCACGGGTAGCTTGCCGGCTCTGCTGCACGGGTGGGATACTCTTGGTAGCTTGCCGGGCTCTCCGAGAGAGGGGCAGAGGAATCGAACCCGGGTCAGCCATGTCCAAGGCAAATGCCCTACCTGCTGTGCTATCGCTCCAGCCCAAGTTTAAAATGTAATAACAAAATATGATTCATGAAAATACAAAAGTTGGGGTGGATAATTTTGGCACTAGAGATAAAAGAATATTCATGGAGCATAAGATACTTGCAAAGGCTAATTTGAAGTATTCCTTTTAATAAGCACAGGAGATAAAGAATGACACAAGATTGGGGGTGTTTGTATATACATGAGAAAGCATGGACAATAGTTATCTGATTACCTGTTACTTGTGCTACCATACAAATTACAATTCATTAAAGCGTAGAAATTCTTTCTTTTATAGATGAGGCATAAGAAAGCATCACTAACTTTTATTCAAGATATATATGACAGTATATTTTCATTTCTACATGGAGCTTGTTTAATTCAGAAATAAAATTGTGAGAAGCAACATTAACTGAGCTAAATAAAAAAGGTTCTTGTCAAATGCATGATAGGTGTTTATAGTTAATCTTGCTTAATATTCTTTGTATTTATTCAATCCTTGTTATGTAAGCACAATGAATTGCTTCAATAACAAATACAAATTATTCTTTGTATATATTCAATATATTACTTCTTCATTGATTAGTATATTCTTTTACACCTGACTGTATAAGAGCTTTCGTTGTGTTCAAACTATACTATAGTTGCGGGAAATCAACAGTAGCAGAAAATAAGAAGTGAACAACTTTATTTTCTTCTCTGCCCAGATTTCCCATTTCCCAATAGCCAGGCGGTCACACCCAGTGACTGCCCCCGGTGCTGTGTAATCCTATAAACGGCCAGCATCCAGAGACTTAAAAGCAAACTCCCAGAAGCTCGAGGCCGCTTTGAAGCCCTGCAATATTTTATAGCCTACTTCTCCCTCTGGGAGAACCTGGCAAACTACTGGGAGTTTCCTGCCCACATGGGAGAGCCTCGCAAGGTCCCCATGGTGTATTAATATGCCAAAACCAGTAACAAGCTGGGTCTCATTCCCCTGAACCTGAATGAGCCTCCAGTACAAGCCTCCAGTATGGCATTGTTGGAAGGATGAGCAGAGAGAGGCTTCTAAAATCTCAGGACTTGGACGATGGAGACGTTACTGAGACCGCCCGAGAAATTCGACAATCAACAGGATGATGATGATGATGATAATGATGATTTTTTTACACTTGACTGTATAAGAGCTTTCATTGTGTTCAAACTATACCATAGTTGCGGGAACTCAATAGTAGCATAAAATAAGAAGTGAACAACTTTTGTTAAAAGTTTTGTTTTCAAATTTTGTTAAAACTCAATTAATTGCAAAGCTTCGTGTTCGGTGGGAACAAACAGAATGAGAAAACAGTCAACTGAATGAGATAATCTGCCTGTGCACCAAACACCTTAAAATATCTAGGACATACAGAGAACTCATGAAGCTTAACAAAAAAAAAAAAAACCCATCAAATAAATGACCTGAGATTTAAAGAGATTTTCTCCAAAGAGGAATGCAAATGGATGATACATGTATGTAAGCAGGCTCATGACCAGTTATCATCACAGAAGGGCAAATTAAAACCACAGTGAAAAAACGAACTCAATTTTTGGCTGTGATAACAGCAAGTGTTGGAGAGGCTTGACAAAAAAGGAACCTACAAATACTATTGTTCAGAAACTTGTGCAATTATTTTGGAAAATACAATGAAGCTTTCCTAAGAAGCAAAAGAAAGAACCACATTATCCAGCAATTTCATTTTTTCTACCTAAAAGAAACACAAACATAACCACTAAAAGTTTAATTCCACCCCAATGTCTAGTGCAACATTATTTACAATAGCTAGTATATGGAAGTAGCAAAAGCTAGTATATATGAAAGTAATGAAAACTATCAATAGATGAGTGGATTAAGAAATATGGCAGCTTTATACATAGAATACTATTCAGATTATTTCCATCAGAAACCAAATGGAGAAAAAGCTCAAGAAAATTATTTGAGGTTAAATATAAGTGAGAATTAAAAAGCACTGGATGATTCATTAACATATAACTGAGGGCATGTAAATAGCCATATATATGTATATACATATATATATATAAACTGTGTTATTGATGAAAAGATAAATATAAAACAAACCAGTGGATAATGATTATAGTACTAAAGTTATCCGGAAAGGAGATAAAAGGCAGAGGGGAGGGAAAGAAAAATTGAATGATATTAAATCTAGCTTCCCTTTCAAATGGCAGTAAGTTTTAAAACAATCACTTCCAGGAAGTTACCAGTGTGTTTAATTTTATTTTCTGCCTTTTCTAAATGTGTTGTACAAACACGATGAATTGCTTCAATAACAAAATGTACAATATAATGATGACTCTGATGAGCCAAATGGTTCATCACATACTGATTATAGAAATTTCCATATATGTACGCATATATAAAAAACAGCTCTGTATTTGGTTTGCAAATATTTCACTTTAGGTTGCTAGTAACACTAAGTGAGACTGATTTCTATATTCTCTTTCTTGAGTTATCTTTCCAGTATTTTCTTAATGAATGTTGGTTTTCTTAATTGAATTTTGAATTGAATTGATTTTTTTAATTTTTAATAGAAGGTTGAATTTCATAAGTCTTTTTTAGAATTTTAATCTTATAAAATATTTATGTAAATGTATTCTTAAAAGATATGGTAGAAGTCACATAAAAGTATCTTTGCTTTTTTTATGTATTCGAGATTCTATCATTAGAGGTAGCACTGCAGCACTGTCATAGCATTGCCGTCTATTGTTCATCGATTTCTGAACCGGCACCAGTAACATCTCCATTGTGAGACTTGTTTTTACTGTTTCTCCCATATTGCCATGGGGGGCTTGCCAGGTTCTGCCCTGTGGGCAGGATACCCTCAGTAACCTGCCAGGCTCTCTGAGAGGGATGGAAGAATTGAACCTGGGTCGGCTGCATGCAAGGCAAACACCCTACCTGCTGTGCTATCAAGCTTTAAAAACTCCTTTTAGGATCACTAAGTCAATGATGGTTGGAGGAATTGTTCAGGATGGGAGATGTGTGCTGAAAGCAGATAAAGGACCAAACATGATAGCCTCTCAGTATCTGTATTGCAAACCATAACGCCTCAAAGTAGAGAGAATATGAGGGAAATTGTCTGCCTTAAAGGCAGGAGGAGGATTGGGATGGGGAAAGGGGGACACTGGGGACATTGGTGGTAGAAAATGTACACTGGTGGAAGGATGGGTAATTGATCACTATATGACTGAAACTCAAACATGAAAGCTTTGTAAATGTATCTCACAGTGATTCAATTAAAAAATTTTTTTAACTACTTTCAGTGGGACATTATTCTTGAAAATTTGATTACTTTATTCTGACACTTTTTTGGATATAACACTATAACATAGATATTACTTCATTGGTCTGGCATCTATTTCTGTATTATGAAGCCTTAATTAGTCTAACAGCCAATTATTTGTAAATTAATCTCTTTTTTCTCAATGGTTTCTTTAATAACTTTTGTATTCCACTCTGAAGTCTCAATTCTACAAAGTGTCAAAGGGCAGATTTATTTTAATCTACTTGGTACTCTTCACTTTCAAATCTGAAAAATTTAGTTATCTCCTGCAATGTAACCTAGCTCCCATTTTGGAAAAAAAAAAACAAACTGAAAGTTGTATGATAGCTCACCTTTTCCACATCTGAATTTGCCATGTTTTAAAGATTCAAGTGTTTGAATTCTGCATATTCTTATTTTTTTATTAAATCACTGTTAGTTACAAACTTTCATGTTTGAGTTTCAATCTTACAATGATTAAACACCCATCCCTCCACCAGTGCACATTCTTTACCACCTCTGTCCCCAGTATACGCCACCCCCCAACTTCCAAACCTGTCTCTATGGGAGACAATTTTCCCCATACTCTCTCTCTACTTTGGGGCATCATAGTTTGCAATACACATACTGAGAGCTTATATTTGGTCCTTTTTCTACTTTCAGCACACATCTCCCATCCCAAATGATTCCTCCAACCATCATTGTCTTAGTGATCCCTTCTCTATTCCAGCTGTCTTCTCCCTCAGCTCGAGGAAGGCTTCCAGCTACGGGGCAATACTCCTGGCCCTTGTGTCTACTTACTGCCCTTGGGTGTTAGTTTCATGTTATTTTATATTCCACAAATAAACTGCATATTATTAAAAGTGAAGAAAGACTACTGATTCTCCCATGAGGTCTACTATTTTTCTGTTTGCCTTGTAACTTCAATAAGTGTTGTTTTCACTTCTAGATTACTTATTAGATTCTTCTACAATGATGGACATGGTTTCCAGTTTTGTCTAATTACTTCCCTTTGTAACACATTGTATACTTTTAACCTTTAAAAATTTTATTTCATATATTTCCAAATTATCTCAAATTATTAGTTATGCAACTCTTTACATTATCTTCGATGCTAGACATATGGAGTACAGAAAAATAAGAGTCTCTTTTAGTAGAAATCTTGTGTTAAATAGGTCGTTGAAAAATTGTCAGAATAGTTTTAAATTTGCTTCTGCTAGAGGACAAAGATTTTATATCTGTAAGACAGGTTTTTATGTCATCTAAAATTGTGGATTCTCACTATGGTGATTATGTAATTATGGAGAACTGAAATATCTTTAATATCTCAAAGTAATTTTTACCCTTTTCACAACTATAGCCAGTGGCAATCTTTCTTATCACTTTCCTGAGTTAGAGAGCTGCTCACCTAATTTTATCTACCTGCTTTTAGTATGCACTAAAGAGGTAATCTTTCATTCTCTTTTCTGTGGCCCTTCACTTGGTTGCCATAGTGAGTGGTCCTATTTATCAACTGTCCTTACTAAAGACAATGCAAGCTTGTAGCCCTTGAGATTTATGTTTTATTTTATATCCTTAATTAGTATATTTAGAATATACTAATTGGATATACTAACTGGAGCGACAGCACAGTGGGTAGGGTGTTTGCCTTGCACGCGGCTGATCGGAGTTGGATTCTTCCATCCCTCTCAGAGAGCCCGGCAAGCTACCGAGAGTATCCCATCCACAGAGCAGAGCCTGGCAAGTTATTCTGTGGCACTGTAGCACTGTCATCCTGTTGTTCATAGATTTGCTCGAGTGGGCATCAGTAACGTCTCCATTGTGATACTTGTTACTGTTTTTGGCATATCGAATACGCCACGGGTATTTTGCCAGGCTCTGCCCTGTGGGCTGGATACTCTCGGTAGCTTGCAAGCCTCTCCGAGAGGGACGGAGGAATTGAACCCGGATTGGCTGCATGCGAGGCAAAGGCCCTACCCTCTGTGCTATCGCTCCAGTTCACACTCCCCCGCCCCTGCCCCACATATTCAATATACCAAAAACAGTAACAAGTCTCACAATGGAGATGTTACTGGTGCCTGCTCGAGCAAATTGATGAACAATGGGATGACAGTGCTACAATTACTATATTTGAAAATCTTTAGGCTTCTTCTTAAATTTAATTCGGAGGGGGGGAATGGGAAGCTGTTTTGGCCACATCCAGCTGGCCTCAGGATCTCTCTATCAGGGGACTATATGTGGTGATGAGGACTGAACCCAGATTGACTACACATGAGGGAAGTGCCTTTACCCACTGTTCTATCTCTGCAGCACCTTTCTGTATCATTTTGTATTCTCATAGTTCAATGATGACAGTGGGTAAGTCACTTACTGTGTTGCTGCCAATGTCTCTAACCAAGTGTATTAGTACTTTCTTTAAGAACGCTTATACCCCTTCATTTGATGCATATATGTTAAGCGTTAAGTCATCTTGATCCCTTAATCAGTGTAACACCCACCTTATCTATTATTACCTTCTTGAGTTTGTACTCATTTTGAGGTCTATCACTACTATTTTTAGGCTGCTCTTTGCCTGTAAGATTGGTTCCCAGTCTTCGAGCCTGAGTTTATTACAAAATTTAAGAGTGTCTCTTGTGAGCAGCAGGGTGGATTATGTTTCTGATCCATCGCACTACTCTGTGCCTTTCGACTAGTTTAGTCCACTAAACTAAACTAAAGAGAAATTATTTACACAAAGAAATTTGTTTCCATTTTCTATGAGAACTTAACTCCACAACTTGTCTTCTCTCCTTGGCTTTCTTTCATCCTTTATTTAGTGACCAGCTTTCATTTTTCTCTTAAGTATTTTCTACTTTGGGGTTATCATGTGGTTTACATCTAAAGTTCTCAGTTTATTTCAGGATAGACAAAGGAGAGGTTAAGGCACTTGCCTTCCCATGTGATTAGACCTATTTTGATCCCCTGCATCATATAAGGTCCACAGAGCACTGCCAGGTGTCATCTCTAAGTACAGACCCATAAGTATGCCCCAAGCAATCTCACCCCCTATCCCCATCCCAGTGCGCCCCCCCCAAACACAAAGAATGCGCAAATCTTTGGCTATTACTTCATTAGCAATCCTTCCCTTGTTTCTCTTCTTCTGAAGCCCTTAGGATGAGAATGTTACTTTTAATGATGTCCACAAATCTTGTGTTTTCTTTTTCTTTCTTTTTTTTTTTTTTTTTTTGCTTTTTGGGTCACACCTGGCGATGCACAGGGGTTACTTCTGGCTCTGCACTCAGGAATTACTCCTCGCGGTGGCTCAGGGGACCATATGGGATGCTGGGAATCGAACCTGGGTCGGCTGCATGCAAGGCAAACACCCTACCCGCTGTGCTATTGCTCCAGCCCCAAAAATCTTGTGTTTTCTTCAGCTTCTAGATTTCTTTATCTTTTCTCATCTTTTCTGATTATATCTACCTTGTCATTTAATATTACAATAATTTTTACTTATTCCATTCTGCTGTTGGGTCCCCACTGCTGTGTTTTTCACTTCAGCTACTAAACTCTTGAAACTATTCACTTCTGTTCAGACCTTTCCATATTTTCATTTATACTGTCTCTGAGTGGACTGGAACGATAGCACAGTGGGTAGGGCATTTGCCTTGCATGCAGCTGACCTGGGTTCGATTCCTTCATCCCTCTTGGAGAACGTGGCAAGCTACCGAAAGTATCCCGTCCACACAGCAGAGCTACTGGTGGCGTATTTGATGTGCCAAAAACAGTAACAAGTCTCACACTGGAGACGTTACTGGTGCCCCCTTGAGCAAATCGATGAATAACGGGACGACAGTGCTACAGTGCCACTATCTCTGATCATAATCTGTTTGATGGGTTTTTACTGAACACTGTGAGAATTGTTGCCAAAAAATCTTCCTTAGGGACTTTAAGAAGTCCTGGCATATTCAGGGGGCTGGAGTGTTAATATAGTAGGTATAACATTTGCCTTGGACAAGACCTACCCCTTTGATCTCCAGCATCTCATTTACTCCCCGAGTCCCACCAGTAGTGGACCCTAGTGGAGAGCCAGGAGCACTGATGGGTGTGGCTAAAACACCCCAAATAATAGTGATAAGATCCAACTATATGCTATTTATAAGACTCACTTTAGATACAAAGACATGCAGAGTTAATGTGGTTAAGTGTGATCCCCAAAATTTTGTGACTCCAAATAAGATGTTTTGAGAAGATTCACATAAATTACTGTGTATTGATATAATTGTTCTATTTTGCTATTTGCTATTGTTCACTCTCTTACTGTGCCTAATTTATAACTTTACTGTGATAAAGTTATAAAGAAAAAGAAAACTGTATATGGTATTTACTACTACCTGAGGTTTTAATATTGGTGAGTATGTGGAGGAACTGGAAACTTTGTGCTCTTTCGCTGGCAGTGTAAAAGAGCACAGCCACCACGAGTAACAGGGCATTTCCTCAGATTTTTAAACAGAAGGCTAGAGAGATAAACAGCAGGCCGAGTACCTGCTCTGCTTGGAAGAAGCCGTAATTCAGTCTCCAGCACAGCACAGTTCCCTAGCACCACGCGGAATGACCTTTGTGCAAAGAGCCAGGAGTAGCCCCTGAGCATAGCCAGGTGTGGACCTCCCTCCTAAAAAATTTTTTTTAATGAAATTATCATGTGACCCAATAATTCCACAAGCCCTTACAAACACAAGAGAAAACAGAAAGCAGGGTCTCAAGATATATTTGTGAACCGATTTGGTATGTGAATAATATTTTCATTACATACCATATATTACATATACAGTAGATGACAGTTGTAATGAATAATATTTTCATTACATACTGTATATTACATATACAGTAGATGACAGTTGCCATCTACTCCTTAAATTTTGGTCAGTCTTCACCCTTCCATAATGTGATGAAAATAAGCTATAATTCAAAGAAATATTCCACGACTCTGAACTCATCCATTTGACTTTCAAGACTTTTTTCTTTATATCTGGTTTTCATTAGTTTAATTAAAATAGGTGGGATTTTATTTGTAGATGTTAGTTTTGGTATATTTTTTAGCTTCTTGACCTATATTCTTGTTTTCAGTAAGATTTTTTTTGAATTTTCAGGCATACTTCCTAGGGGATTCTATCTGCATAAAATGTTAGATATGCAATTATGTTAATATATGCAAATATACACCTTGAGATATTGTCACATTTCTATTGAGTTGTCTTCAAATTCACTAACATTTTTTGGTCCATACTCCGAACTGTTTTTTTTTAAGTTTGTTCATTTATTTTTTACTTCATTTGCAACATTTTTCTTTTACAATTATTCTAGAGCCCTTTCTGCTTGCTTACTCATTAGAATCATCTTTTTTAAAAAAATTTTTAAAATTTTATTGAATCACCGTGAGATAGTTACAAGCTTTCATGTTTGGGTTACATCTCACAATGATCAAACAACCATCCCTCCACCAGTGCACATTCCCCACCACCAATATCCCCAGTATACCCCTTTTCTCACCCTCCCCCTGCCTCCATGGCAGACAATATTCCCCATATTCTCTCTCTACTTTTGGGCATTATGGCTTGCAACACAGACACCGAGAGATCATCATGTTTGATCTGTTATCTACTTTCAGCATGCATCTTCCATCTCAACTGCTTCCTCCAGCCATCATTTTCTTAGTGATCCCTTCTCTATTCCATCTGCCTTTTCCCCTCCACTCATGAAGCAGGCTTCCAGCTATGGGGCAATCCCTCTGGCCCTTGTATCTACTGTCCTTGGGTGTCAACCTCATGTGATATTATTTTATACTCCACAAATGAGTGCAGTCCCTCTATGTCTGTCCCTCTCTTTCTGACTCATTTCACTTAGCATGATACTCTCCATGTCTATACATTTATAAGCAAATTTCATGACTTCATCTCTCCTAACAGCTGCATAGTATTCCATTGTGTAGATGTACCAAAGTTTCTTTAATCAGTAATTTATTTTAGGGCACTTGGATTGTTTCCATATTTTGGCTATTATGAACAGTGCTGCAATGAATATATAGGTACAGATATCATTTCTACTGTGCTTTTTGCATCCTCGGGATATATTCCCAGAAGTGGTAGTGCAGGGTCATATAGAAGCTCAATTTCTAGTTTTTGAAGGACAGTCTATATTGTTTTCCAGAAAGGCTGGACCAGTCGGCAATCCCACCAACAGTGAAGGAGCATCCCTTTTTCTCCACATCCACACCAGCACTGGTTGCTTTTGTTCTTTTGAATGTGTGCCAGTCTCTGTGGTGTGAGATGATATCTCATTGTTGCTTTGATTCGCATCTCCCTGATGACTAGTGATGTGGAGCGTTTTTTCATGTGCCTTTTGGCCATTTGTTATTTTTTTTTTTTTGCTTTTTGGGTCACACCCGGCAATGCACAGGGGTTACTCCTGGCTCTGCACTCAGGAATTACCCCTGGCGGTGCTCGGGGGACCATATGGGATGCTGAGGATCGAACCCGGGTTGGCCGCATGCAAGGCAAATGCCTTCCCCGCTATGCTATCGCTCCAGCCCTGTTATTCTTTTTTGAAGAAACTTCTGTTCATTTCTTCTACCCACTTTTTGATGGGGTTGGAGGTTTTTTTCTTATACAATTCTACTAAAGTCTTGTATATCCTGGATATTAATCCCTTATCAGATGGGTATTGTATAAATATTCTTTCCCATTCTGTGGGCTCTTTCTGTATTTTGGTCACTGTTTCTTTTGAAGTGCAGAAGCTTCCTAGTTTGATGTAGTCCCATTTGTTTATGTTTGCTTCCACTTGCATGGTCAGTGCTGTTTCATCCCTAAAGATGCTTTTAGCTTCAATGTCATGGAGAGTTCTGCCTACATTTTCTTCTATGAACCTTATAGATTCATGTCTGATATTGAGGTCTTTAACCCACTTTGATCTGACTTTTGTGCCTGGCCTTAGACAGAGGTCAGAGTTCACTTTTTTGCAGGTAGCTATGCAGTTTTCCAAGCACCACTTGTTGAAGAGGCTTTCCTTGTTCCACTTCACATTCTTGCTCCTTTGTCAAAGATTAAGTGGCCATATATGTGGGGGTCTGTGACAGGATATTCAACTCTTTTCCATTGGTTTGCAGGTCTGTTTTTATCCCAATACCATGCTGTTTTAATATTACTGCTTTGTAGTTGAGTTTGAAGTTGGGGAAGGTGACGCCACCCATCTTCATTTTTCCAAGGATTGCTTTAGCTATTTGTGGGGGTTTACTGTTCCATATGAATTTCAGGAGTGTTTTGTCTATTTCTTTAAAAAATGTCATGGGTATCATTAGGATCATCTTTTTCTTCAAGTCTTTAAACAAACAGAATAGATACTTTAATTTTCCAACATGTTAGGTCTGTCAAGATTTTTGACAGAAAATACTGTGTGTGTTTTTTTTGCTGAATTTCCTCTGAATTGATTAAATTCTGACATGCTTCTAGTAATTTTTACTATATGCTAGACCCTATTCATTGAAAAGCATGTCAATTATATTGTCTTTCCTTAAAGAATATGGATTTTAGACTTTTTCTCCAGAAGAGCCAAATTGTGCTAGATTCCTATGTAACTATCTGTGTTAATTAACTATTTTTTTGAGTGGTTAGATGTATTCCATTTTCTAACGTAGTCCTAGGATCTGGCCCTTAATCTAGAGCTAATATTGCGCTCACAAGACACATGTTGCCATTAAAATATAACTGTATGTTAGTTAAAGTCAAGTGCAGATCCAAGTGAAATTACTCTTTTATATTAGTCACACTCAGAGATACCAAATTGAGCAATGCAGAAAAACAACTCTAGGCATCAATCAGGGTGAATTATCAAGCTAACCTCTGTGGGTCACTGTACTTTAAGCATTCTTTCCAATTTTGTAAAATTGTGTGCGATGGGGCAGTGTAGGGGGGCAAGAAGAAGGGGGAAGCAAGACTCAATAACTACTTTGTTGTGACAACAATTCTCTACTGATTTTTTCAAGAAAACAAAACCAAAATTTCTCTTAAGAAAGTTTTGCTAGTCAAAGCTTGGTAGAACGGAGCAGGATAGGTATGGGGCTAGCACCTAGCTCTCTGTCAAACAGCACCCTACAATGTGGGCCTAGAGGGGCAAGGCTGATGCAGTGTCTTTATTTCCAAAATTGCAAGATGTGCTGGGAAGAAATTATTTAAATAATAAAGATTTCCTTTTCTTGTCTATTATTTCATCATAAATATTTATATCCACTGATGAGGTACAGAAGGAATATTTTTGTGATAATGTCAAGTCACATAAATCTGCCTTTATCATATGTTGCTTAAGTGAAAACTTAGATATAAATGTAATTATTATTCTGATTTTAAAAGTTCCATTAGCATAAAAACTAATGAGCATGTTTTCGTATGCTCTGAACTGACAACAATATAGTTAAAATAATATCCCTTTAAATTTCCTAAAGTGCAGTAGGAAAGACACTTGACTTGCACACAGGGCTGACCAGAGTTTGAACCCCGGCATTGCATATGGTCCTCCAAGCATAGCCAAGAGCAACCCCTGAGCATTTATCAGGAGTAAACCCTAAGCACTGGACCCCAAGTTAAAAAAAATATTTCAACAAATAAACTTCCTATAATTTCCAATGTTTTCCTGCTGTTTGAAAGGTTTTTGACTTCCTAGAATAAATCTTAAAGGAAATCTCATTGTGTATACAAATTCCTAAAAACGTTGTTATTGTTTTTGAGTCACACTCAGAGATAATCAGGGCTTACCCCTGGATCTGTGCCTGTGTGTGGAAGAATCAAACTTGGTGGGGCCCATGGGACCATATGGGGCACCAGGGACTGACACTGAGTTGGCTTCGTGCAATGCAAGCACCCCCAATCCATTGGATTATCTCTCTGGCCCCACTTAAACTTTCTTAATAATGATTTTTTTTCTTCCAGGTTGTCATATACACAGGTAACTAATTAGTATGTTAAAGGTAAATTAATTGTGGACTTATTTACTTGATTATTATTTATTAAGTAGTAATTATGAACTTACCAAATATGTTTACTCAGTCTAACAAAGTGGGGAGTTATGAAATCACCCTTTGTGTGTTTTAATTAGAACATATTGAGAAATTATTTCTAACATTCAGTTGGTAATAAGAAAATAAAAGATTAATTAATCAATTAAAAAATTCATCGCAGATGTCTTCCCTACTTTAGCTTTTCAAGTACAACTAAGACCTGAACACAGAAGCCAGGCCAAACCCACCCTTTTCTAATCCATCCTTCCCTTGCACCCTAGTTTTCAGGCCTTCTTTGCTCTGTGTGTACTATAGCATCATGCACTGGATGGGTGGTGGGAAGTGGGAGGGGGATGTAAAAGAAGCTAAAGGGTAGGATAATAAATCAGAACAAGCTCCCTATAAATAGGTCACCAGAAATAAAAATGAATCAACAATAAAAGCCATACAGTTTGCTGATTTCAGCAGTATCTGTTTTTCTGGGAATAATCCACATGTTCAGAGCTTCTTGGGATCTAAATCTGCTGGGAAAACCTCTGCTGTAATATAAAAAATATTAAGATATTTTCAAGGCTACTGTATCTTGCATCTAATGTATGAACTGCCAGTTATATTAACAATGATTAACCACATAGGTTCATAATTGTATGGAATAAAGTTAAAATCCAAAATATGTTTGTATCAAGTTTAGGATACTTGCTGGTAGTTTCCAAATGTTTTGGGTAGTTACCCCAAATATTAACTAGATTTGAGATTACAATTCTAGTAATTTAATTAAAAGTTGTAATTTATTAACAGCACTTCCTCTTCAATTTCAGTAATAAAAATTCTAGAGCTGTTCTCTATTTTTGTTTTGATATAAATTATATCAGAACAGTATTGCATTTCTAGGTTTAATATGCAGAAAGTAATTAAATTTTATATTTTACAACAGAAATAATTAGAATAAAGATAATTAGAAAACTATCACATAAAAGAGGTCTGATCTTGTTTATTCATTTTCTATAATCTCTTCAGCACTACAAAAGACATTTTTTCACTTGGATGATGACTTCACTTTTCTGGTTAATGCCACAACTAGGATGTGGTATTTTGATCCTTTCGGAACAGTTATAACCTTGTACTGCTGAACCCTGTAGTTAGCTAATGGTCAGGAAAACAAAATTCAGTAAATAATACCATTGTAATGAGTTGGTTCTTAAGTAAACTTCAATGGATTTTCTCAAAATCCATAAACAAACAACAGTATAACCTAAATGTTAAGTTGGCAGTTATTGCACAAAAGGACAGAGATGCTTGTTATGCTATTGTAAGACACAAAGCAGAGTTCAAAAAAATGGCATTAGTAGTCACTGGATAAGAGCCATAGTTTAATAGTTTATTAAACTCCTTTTCAGTTTTTATATTCACGGAATCACAGATGCCTCCTCTTGGTTTGCAAACTCTGTTTGCTATAAGTGTTGGAATCTCAATAGAACTGACAATTACTTAAATGTTTCTTCTTAATTTCCTTGTATAGTAGTCACTCAGACAAAATTAAATCCTAACAGGAGCCACAATAACTTGTAATGTCATCAAAAAATTTAAAATGGCATGAATAAACAAAATATCAACAAGTTTAATATTGAACAAGTCACTTGCTTTGGGAATGAAACACTAATCTTGAATATATAAATATGATAAACAGTATTCTCTAGAGGAGTATTGAATACCTGGAAACTGCTTCACTGACTGCATTGTAAACTTAATGAAGTTATCAGGACATTTACAAATTTTGAATTAAGTCAATCATGTATACTTTTTTTAAAAAAGTAAACATATTCTTGAAATAATTTTACTGATATATTGATGCAAGGCCAGAAAAATCACTCAAAACCCTAACAGTGATAATTTAGAGAAATCCTAGTAGAAAACAATTCACTCCCTGGAGCTGAAGAGATAGTACAGCAGGCAGAGAGCACCTGCTTGGCACGTGGCTGACTCAGGTGCTGTCCCTGGCACCCCATATGGTCTCCCTCAAGGCTGCCAAGAGTGATCTCTAAGCAAAGAGTCAGGAGTAAGTCCTGAGCACTGACAGGTATGGCCCAAACAACAACAACAACAACAACAACAAACTAGTTCAAGGGCTGAGAATGAGGTTTAAGTGGCAAAGCACATGCCTTGCATGTACAAAGTCCTGGGTTTGATCTCTGGCACTGAAAACCCCCCGAGTAATAGCAGGGGGAGTCCTGATAGTACTAGTATTGTCTGGGAGAGTGCATGGGTCCCAGAAAACTGTCCGGTACAGCCCCCTAAAAATTCATCAAGTCCCACATGTCAACTAAAACTTTCTCTGGCTTCTTTCTCTTACCTGTTTTTGTATTCCTGTAACTTGAAATCCCTTAAAAGTACTGTCCCATTACCAAAATACCAAAAAGTCTTAGATTTAATCTCTTTATCTCACCAGTTCAATAAAAACCATCACATTTCCATCTGCTTCTCTCTCTTTGCCTTCTCTTGGAGAGTGGCCCTTCTTTCACACACTGTTACCACAGAGACAGAAAAAAAAGACTTTCATTTTCAAGTTCCCAAAAGTCACTTCGAGTCCACTAATCCTTCATCAAATAATCCTTTCTCCTGTGAAGTTTCTGTTACCCACTTAGAGTGTGTGATCCAGGGACTAGTACTGATTCGTGAATGATGAGTCCTAGAGCTAGTATTAACATTCAGAAAAAGCCAACTTTTACAGTAATTTCAGCAGCTACTACAATTTTATGGCCGCTGAACACAGTAACAACAATAAAATTTTATATATAAATACCATTTTATTTCACCTTTTAATAATTCACTATGGTATGTTACTAAAAACAATGTTCTAAAATACACTAGAAAAATATTTTTTGAAAAAAAAATACCTTTAACCACAGATTGTGCAAGAAGTGATGTGAATAACTTGTTTCCCATTTGTGCCACAGTGATCTGACATCTTAAGTGACTTTTCCATATTTTTAAAGAAAATTACCTGTCAATGTTCTGATAAAAGTGAAAGCCATCCATACAAATTCTAAACTGACAATTTCACAATTGTAATATTAAGCAATCTTCCAATAGTAATAAACAGTGTCTTGTTTTGAGTTTTCTTAAATTTCTGCCTCTGAAATTACTCTTTGACTACAAGCTTTTATTCTATATTCCTACTACAACTGCTTTTTACTATTTTAACTGGAATAAACAGTTGTTTTAGATAAGGATTTGGTTTCTCTGCCATGCTTATTATGTAAAACCAACCATCCATCAATTTGTAGGATGCATTAGACTTCACTGAAGCTTCTCTTTTTCCCCCATCAACCTGATGCAGTCAGCTTGATGGCAGAATGGTGGAGTCAATTTTTAAATATATGATTGTAGTGGCACTTCCTCCCAAGGCTAGGGAAAGGTTCTCTGTAACAATTATGTGCTTGGGGGTGGGAAGGAAACTGGGTACACTGATGGAGGAAAGGGGACACTGGAGGTGGGAGTGGTGCTGGAACACTGTATACCTGAAACAACCGCATTATGAAAAACTTTGTAAATCACAGTGTTTTAATAGAACTAAAAAAACAACAAAAAAAGCATGTTTTACATAAGAGTCCAATATATAATGCTTTTTCATCAATTTATTCACCAGGATCAAGAAACAGAAATGGGAGTACCATCACTCATTATTCCCTTAGGAATCCACTCATAAATATTTTGCTTCCCCTCTCTGCAAACCAAGGGACTGGTAACTATAGACACACTAATTGCACACATCAGCCACTAAACACATGACAAAAATTCTATCAAATTGGAAGTTGGTTGCTTAGTTCTTCCTCATACCTGTAAATCAGTATGTTAGAAATAAGGTCACTGTAGTAGTACAGTTAGGTATTACCAATGAAAACCTGAGATACTACTATACAATAGGAGTGAAAAACGTTTTGAAAATATATTAGCTCATTTAGGTCATATTATATCCATCCAAATTATATCCATCTTATATACCATATTCATCCATAAGGGTGAAATAAATGAGAATGGAAATCAATAATAGAAGATGTTTATTAGAGAGGGGGAGGAGAGAGAGCGAGAGAGAAAAGACAATGACATTAAAGTAAATGTGAGAATAGAAGAAAAGAAAATGATGAAGATGGTGCAGAAGGCTTCCCTTTGAGCTTCTAGGTTAAAAAATCCAACGAACCACACATGACCAAAAGATCCCACGAGCAGCCCTTACAGAAGTATATGACAAGAACAACAACGACAAAAAAGTCTGAGTTAGATTTTGTGTGGTTTCCAAAACAGTGAGTACCTCAACTATCCCAGGGTGGAAAGACTGGATAGAGCATGTCAGGGAGATACAGTGAACTATTATTTCACTCAGAGTCTATAAATCTCCACTAGCAGAAAGCATGAGTGGAGGCTGGGCTGGGACCAGAAGGAACCCAGGCCAGCAACTCCATTAGGGTGCACAACTGACACCCAAGAGGGGAGCTGACCCACGAGCACTCCAAAATGAGGTAGCAGGCAAAAGATCAGGTGAAAAAGAAAGACCATATTCACCTCCAAAGCACAACAGAGGGCAGGTATTTACCATCCCAGGGCCAGGATGAGGCACTGGGAACTGTGAAAGAAGGGAGTCATTACTGATTTGTACTGCAACTTTCAGCAGTGACTAGATGCAACATAAAGCAGCACAGGTTCTGGGTGGAATTGGTGAAGGCAAACCACCTTCAATTGCTACCTAAGCCTGCACAAAACCAAATTTTCAACCTTAACCCTTAATGTGCATTAGACATAATGAAATAATGGAAAAGCCACCAAAAGTAATGGGTGAAGAAGATTGTCCAGAAGGGTGTTCGTGAACCCAGCAGTTCAAAGCCTCTTAGATAATGATTTCAAAGTAACCATGGCAAGGCTGTTTAATAAAAAGAAGCAAGAGACACAACAGTATGCCTTCTTTCTCTCTGCAATCAGAAATCACTGAAGAGTCTGGTCACTAGTGAACTGTAACAATTCACTGGAAGATCTCAGCAACAGAATGACAGAAGTTGAAGAATGCATCAGTATGCTCGACAATAAGAAGCAGAAAGTCATCAGTAGAAAACAAAGAGGGGGGATGGAGCAATAGCACAGTGGGTAGGGCATTTGCCTTGCATGCGGCCAACCTGAGTTCGATTCCCAGCATCCCATATGGTCCACCGAGCACCGCCAGGGGTAATTCCTGAGTGCAGAGCCAGGAGTAACCCCTGTGCATCGCTGAATGTGACCCAAAAAGCCAAAAAAAAAAAAAAAAAAAAGAAAACAAAGAGGAAATGGGTGAAAAGAACTGAATAATGTCAGAAAATTATGTGATAAGTTTAGAAAAACAACATTCAAATTACATGCAAACCTGAGGAAAAGATAGATTTTAGAAAAAAATATTGGTCAAAGAAATTATAGCTGAAAACTATCCCAAACTGAGGATTGATCCAAGACGCTCAAAACAAATCCAAATAGAAGAAACCCAAGACTTTGGCATTAAAAAATGTTGTAAGTAAAATGGCAAAAGTCTAAGTCTCAAGAGCAAGATAAAAAAAATTCAATTTAAGGAATCCTATATAAGATTCACAACAGGGCTATCAAATGAACAGTGTATATAGCAAACAAGTTGGATGAGATAAACATACTGACAAGAATACTACCCAGCTAGGTTGTCACTCAAATTTGAAGCAAAGCTTTATATGTGAGCAATTGCTAAAGAAGTTAAAGGCCATTAAATCAGGTTTTAAGAAGCACTAAATGATCTTCTTTGAAAAAGACAGAGTTTACTTTCTCTCTACAAAATGAATGAATGGGAATGAATGCCTTTATCTCAGTAATCTTACTTAACATTAATGGGCTGAATTCTCCCCTGGAAGGGCAGGGAGTGAGAGCCAGTAAGAGGTTAGGGCACACCTCTGTGCTTGATGCAGGTTTGATCCCCAGCACCACTCGACATCTGAGACTCACTGAAGTACAGTCTTGGAGGCCCCCAGCACTACTGGGGTGGCCAGGTGAGCAGCTACACAAGATCCTTGAATTAAATCACTGGCCAAATTTGTCAAAAAATTGCTAGGTGAGGGCTGGAGCGATAGTACCCAGGTAGGGCATTTGCCTTGCACTCGGCCAACCCGGGTTCGATTCCCAGCATCCCATATGGTCCCCTGAGCACCGCCAGGGGTAATTCCTGAGTGCAGAGCCAGGAATAACCCCTGTGCATCGCTGGGTGTGACCCAAAAATCAAAAAAAAAAAATTGCTAGGTGAGGTCTTCAAGTACTATATGGGAGACAATTTTTTTTTTTCTTTTAAAGCCACAGAGCAGTTGGATGGATCAGAAAATGGAATTCAATCTTCTGTTCCTCAGAGGAAAAAACCTAAAAAAGCCATGTTATATTAACAAAGGTTCTAAGTAAAAGACTAGAAAACAGAAGAAACATATGGTAAAAAAGAATGGAAGAGATGGCAATCGTACGTTTTGTACATTTTGCTTCCACTGTATGAGGTTCTAAAATAAGGTAAATAAATCTGGTTAAAAAACATTTTTTAAAAAAACTGAACCACAGTGAGATACACTTACAAAGTTATTCATGATTGGGTGTCAGCTATATAATATTCTGACACCTGCTCCCTTCATCAGTGTACATTTCCCATTACGTGGTAAAAATTTCTGAAAATCGTTTGGGTGATGCTGTGATTAGTTCTGGTAAGAAATTCTAAGACATAAAGGAACTTTATAGAGTGCAAAAGATGTTCTGTATCTTGATTTGTATGTTGCTAATTTAAGAGATACAGATTAATGAAACCTTTTAATTAAGATGTGCACTTCACTGAAGTCATGCCTCCATTACATTAAAAAAATTTTAACTGACTTAAGAGATGTGATGTACAACACTGTTAACAGTTTCCTATAACTTCTAATACTATACTCATCATCAGTGTACCACCTCCTCTCCCAAGTACCCCAATTCCCTTCCCATTTAACAGCCCCACCCCTCCCCAAACTCAGTTATGTGGCTCAGTTCTCTTGTTGTGTTGCCTTTGGCCTTTTGTGGCCACCTTGTTGTGTATCCCACATAAGAGCGAGCTTTCAGTATCGATTCCTTTTCTTCTGACCAACTTCAGCATCCGTCCTCTAGTTCCATTCATGTTGTAGCAAACTGCTTGGTTTTGTTCTTAGAGCTGCACAGTATTCCACTGTGTGTGTCTGTGTACATATATATATACATATATATACACACACACACATCACAACTTCATCCATAGTTGAGCATTTGAATTGTTTCTATATTTTAGCTATTGTATTGTGATGAGTACAAATGTACAAACATCATTCCAAATTAATGTTCTTGTATTCTGGCAGATACATGCCTAGAAGTGATACTGCCAGGTCATATGGAATTTTATTTCTACAGAGATATCTCCAGTACTGCTTTCCATAGAGGCTGAACCAGATGATATTTTCACCAACAGTGGATGAGGGTTCCTTCATCACCATCAGTTGGCCAACACTGGCTGATTCCAGACTTTTTGATGTTTGCCATTCTCACTCGTGTGAAATGGTAAGTCAACGTTTTCATTTGCATTTCCCAATCATGAGCGATAATGAACAATTTTTCTAGGCCTACTGGCCATCCTTATAGCCTCAGGAAAATGTCTATTCATTTTGTAGTCCCATTCATCATTTCCTTGACCCAATCACAATTAGGTCACCGGATTTTTTTTTTTTTATTGCTGATTTCTGTCAATGCTTTTTAGATTTTAGATATCAGCCCTTAAAATGATATGCTCTATTTTCCCTTATCCATTAGGGTACTTATATATTATAGGTCGAGTTTCTTTGATGCAGTACCATTTTTATTTTTGTTGTATTTGTCTCTGTGATCATTCTGATGGAGATACACCCTTTGTGGTCAATTTCCCTGTGAGTTCAGCCAATGTTTTCTTCAATGTATTTTAAGGATACTGGTTTAGTCTTAAGATTGTTAATCCACTTGGAGTTTACTTGTATGAATGACAAACAGTATAATATTTTAAATATAAGCAAAACTTTCATTATTTTAGATTCAACTTGCTGTTTCTATTCCACAATTATTTTTCTTAGACAGCTCTGTCACTGTCACTGTCACTCCGTTGTTCATCAATTTGCTTGAGCGGGCAACAGTAATGTTTCCATTGTGAGCCTTGTTATTACTGTTTTTAGCATATCAAATATGCCACGTGGAGCTTGCCAGGCTCTGCTGTGCAGGCAGCATACTCTCAGTAGCTTGTGGGCTCTCCGAGAGGGACGAAAGAATCAAACCCGGGTCAGCCACATTGCAAGGCAAATGCCCTACCTGCTGTGCTCTCACTCTAATCCTGCTAGATATAGTAATTCTATTTAAATCTAGAAAAAGTGAGCATTGCTTTGTGGACTGGAGAAAGGAGTCTGAATCTAGACTTAAAATTTAAATAAAATTCAGATTAGACAAGAGAAATCCTAACATTCACAAAGATTAATTTGGCATGTTATACAAATAGGAGGAAATCAGTGAAAAAGCAAAAAATGAAAGGGAAAAAAAACCCAGTTGCTAATCTTAGCTCATGTCTCAATTATAATAGGTTAACAATTATTTCCTCAGCTTTCTATTTAGACTACTCAATCAACTATATAAAGTGCTGACAAATCCTCAAGAATAATATTTCATGTGTTAACAATAAAGAACATTTAATTAATCCATAGTTGCTAAAGGATAATACCTAACTTTCTTAGTATTTTATTCACTTAAATTCCCTTCAGATGAAATCTTAAGTAAAAATTTGAGGCCAGCAATATGGCTTAAGTGATAGAGCATAAGTCTGCATGGATCTTTAACACTGCACCATTGGGCCAGCCCAGAATCACTGAGCTCTGAGCTCCTCATATCACCAAGTGGCATTAGCACTGCTTTGGAGGCCCAAAAACCAAAATAAAAACACTAGAAACGGATAAGTGTGCAAAAAATAAAGCTACAAAAATGTTTACACATTCGAAACACAGAATACATGTGAATACCTTACTAAAATGGCAGATAACTTCAACAAGTCTTTAATATATTCACACAATAACATTAAAATATTTGAAAAAATAAGTGAAAAACCTAATTATGAAATCTCACATATTATGTAATATGCATTTTATAAAAACAAAAACTATTTCTGGCCTGTGAGTTTACGAGCAATTTTTCCATTCTCTTTCATAGCTGCACTTTCCAAGTTATACTTTCAAAAAGTTGCAAAATTTTATAATAAGAAAAAAGTTATTAGAATAGATCAAATAACAATATGTTATGTCAAGATGGACTAAAAAAAACATGCATAGGCAAATAATCATATGACAGCCAGGAAAGCAAATTAACAAACTGACAGGGGAAAAAATTAATAAAATTTTATAGTCACAATAAAGAATGTTAAATATGTTTCCTGCTTTTCCTGAAAAACCAAACTAAGTGTATGATTCATTTTCAAGTACGAGAAGTTTTGTCAAACTTCTAATAATAACTTAAACAAATCTAATAATTTAACAAATCATGATGCTGCATCTATTATGTGCTCAATACTATATGATTTATACAGATTTGAAATAAAGGTAACACTAACAAAAGAAACTAGATTATTTGGTTTTCTCTGCTAACGTGGAAGGTTAACTTTTTTCATGTTTTTACTGATGAGCACAGGCTCCTACCGCTACCAATACTTGGTCAAATGGACTAACACCAAGGACTGTTTGCCCAGCAGCGCTGGAGCCACGAGGGCCAATCAAGAAGTGCTAAGGGGCTACCAGGTCTACACATGGTGCTCAGGGAACCATGTGGTACTGAAAATTGAACATGGCGCCCAACATTTATAAGGCATGTGTGCTAGCACCCTGAGCTATCTCCTGAACCAGCCAGAAAAATAGTAAGAATTCATAACCAACACAAGGAACATTTAAAGCTGGACCGCTGGATATTGAAATATTTTAATATTCACTACTTAGTTCCCCTTCCGAATACATTCATAAGAAAATTGAAACAATATCTGAAACACACTGATACCAAAGACTGTGATGTCTTCAAAAGGTTTATCTTATGTCCCATTTGAATAAAAATCACTTTAGCACCCCATGACAAACAACTCTTCCTTAAGCACAGGACCAGGCGTAAGTCCTGAGCACTGTCAGGTATGGCTGCCCAAACCAAAAAGAAGTCAAATAAAAGAAAGTGACTTCACTATTAATTGCAATTACTAATTACTCACCATTACTTTTCTTCTTAGCATGTCTCTATCAAAAACACTTTGTTCATTTGTTTTTTCATCATTTGTACTTCCCAGATTTCCATGCAAAAATTCAAGTTCCATAAAACAAAAATAAGAACTTACATTTGGGATTATAGTGGAGTACCCAACATTAAGAAATAAAAACCATGTAGGAATTTAAGAAATCATGGATGAATAGATAATATTTTACTAGCTTTAGTTCAGTGTATTTTAAAATGGGTCTGTAGTAGTAAAGCTCAGCAACTCATTAATTCAAAAACAACATGTACTAGTAGCTACACTGTATTTCTCTTTCATTTTTTGAACTGGATTGTTTTGTTTCTATAAAGGGAAAAAATGGAATCATGTGATTTTTTTATTAAAAAGAGAAAAACCATGCTACTCTATGTTCTACAAATATCTATATATTATATTTACATATTATAATATATAACATATATTTTATATATATATAGTCAGGTAATTTTTTTGTATCCCATTTGTGGAAAGAGACATAAAGAGACATACTCAGGGTGCTAATGGGAGAATATCACACAGATTTAATATCACTTTCTTCTCCAAAAGCTGAAAGTTCAAGACAGCTAGGTCTGGAATGAAAACTCTTCAAAATAAAGCATCTTCTCAAAATTTCACAACAGTCACACTGCACAATCATCAAATTCACTTTTTGGAGAAGTTCACTTAAAAATTTTTCAGGTGGAAGGGAGATACATTATCTTGAATGGCAGGCATAAAGAACAGTTCCTATCTTCATGCTAGTTTCAAAGACAGGATCTTACGGTAGAAGACCTTGGGGAATACTGAAATTTTGATTTGAGTCACCAAAATACAGAGTGACATTTGTGGAATATAAAATATCATAATATGAGACTAACACCCAAGAACAGTAGAGACAGGACCAGGAAGACTGCTCCACAGTTGGAAGCTTGCCTTATGAGCTGGGGGAGAAGGCAGCTGGGATAGAGAAGGGATCACTAAATCAATGATGGTTGGAGGGATCGCTCAGGATGGGGGATGTGTGCGGAAAGTAGATAAAGGATGATGGCCTCTCATTATCTGTACTGCGAACCATAATGCTCAAAATTAGAGAGAGAGTAAGAGGCAAATTGTCTTCCATACATGCAGGGGAAGGGGTGAGATGGGGAGGGGGTAGGGATACTGGGCACATTGGTGTTGGAAAATGTACACTTGTTGAGGGATAGGTGTTCAATCACTGTATGACTGAAACTCAAACATGAAAGTTTTGTAAGTGTACCTCATGGTGAATCAACTGAAAAAAAAAGTACAGAGAGAGTAAGTGTTGGTTTTCTTATGGTTTAAGAAAACCAACACTTAAAAATAATTCCACCCTACCTCCAGGGTAAATAGTAATGCATTTTAGATAGTGAAAGAAATGAATGATTAGGAAACAGAAGAGATTTATAAAGTTGGTGAGAAAAAGAAAATTGGTTAAATAACCAACCGTTAGCAACCAAGAAAAGAAGTAAACCAGTGTAGATACAGACTGATCCGTAGAGAATTATGCAGTGAAAAAAAACAATAAAGTAGAAAAGGCTGAAAACATGGTTACAAGTATAGCTAGCTAAGTGGATGAAATAATGGAGAAAATCAATTGGGTTTATTGGTTAGGAAGGAGAGGTTGCATTTCAGATGAAGAAAAAAGTTTATAAATAGAAGAGATAAGACAGTTCTTTAGAGGAGAGACTAAATAAACTAATAAAAGAGAGACTTAAGGAACAACAAAGGTCTTTAAGAAGACAGTGATCATGACTTTAAGGTAAACCTGAGAAATTCGTGAGTTTCTCTGCTTTATAAATATGAGAAGATTTCAGGTAAGGCAGAATGTTAATTTATAAAAGTTCACGTTGTGACCAATAAGTACAACAAAGAAAGTGAGGTCCAAGAGAACTGAGATTATATTATACATAAATAGGTGATAATAATGAGAAAAAGGAATGAAATTTAAGTTGGATAAAGAGAGAAGTACAGGTTTGAAGAAAAAGAACAGTGGTGGTATGATCTACAGAATTAAGTGGCAACGGAGTTAAAATCTGTAGAAGTCAGAATTCTAAAGTATCTGAGTTAGAAAGTGAGGAGACATAAGAAGTACCTGGCGTAATATTAGAGGTCAATTACATTATTTTGAGTCTCAAATAGGTTATACAGAGGAGAGACTAATAAGGAGCACATGCATGTTCTTCATCCTGAATGGAAGAACAATATGGTGCATGGATTTAGGAGGAGAGATTCAAGAAGGTGAGAAGTAGGTTACTGAAAGAATCATCAACAGAAACATTTAAATCGCCAAGAATTATGACAAACGTGTATGCACACAAAGACAGTGAAACAGATCTTAAAATCTCTAGGAAATGGGAGAAGATTCAAAGGAGTGTGAACATGATCACAAAAGTACAGTGTAGTGTGTAGTATGGTCTAAGGCACGAGCTTATAAATGAAGGTGTTTAAAGAAGAAAATTGAATAAAGTTCTAAAACCACTAATGAGGAATAAGCCTCGAAGTCCATCAGTGTAACTGCTATCAAAGGGACTGAGTAAAAGTCAAAGTAGTAAAATGGTTTCATATCAGGAAGGTATAAGCAAGATACAGAAAATAATATACAAATAATTTGGCTCATTTATCTGTGTTTACTAAAAAGCACTGTATTATACACTGGGAATAAAACAGTATAAAACTGTATTATGCACTGGGAATAAAGACATAATTTAAGACCTCACAAAACTGGGACTCAAGAAGTCTCATATAAAAGTAATTACTCTGAAGAACAAAACTAAAATTTTATGACATGTTAACAGTTTTATTAAGAAATAAAGAACCATGTACTTGAAAGATAGTGTACAAAGTATGTAATTATTTTAACAGACCTAGTAAGAACGGCCTTAATTATATGCTAAAACACTCACTGGAAGTAAGCATATGTGAAGAAAGTCATTTTGGGGTGTATGGGGTAATATAAAGGGGGGAGGGATAGTAAGAATATGCTTTCACTGATATATGCAGTTACCTGACACAAAGCAGCATCCCGTTCTTCTATCACAGCATTCATTTCTTCTGCAGTTATTCTCTTTTTACATTCCTTGGTCTTGTAGATTCTATCCACAATTATAGCTCCATTCTTCTGAATAGCTATCCCTGTGTCTGCATTGTTTATTCTGTTCAGTAATTCCTGTAATGTCTACCAACACCATTATATGTTAGTCAGACATGAAGTTTTAATATATTTTATTTAATATAGGGTTTTAATTAATAGGCACATGTGAATTGTAAATTGACTGAGTGAAGTTATTGAATTTTCATATTGCAGCAAAGATGTACATTATTAGTGTGTCAATTCTTCTTTTTTCCCACATCTTAGTTCTTGAAACCCACTCAATTGAACTTAAGCCTCTAAGATATAAGACTGACATCAAGAAATCTCCTCAGAGAATGGCTTACCATGTCATTTTCTTCAGGGTTAATATTTTCTAGCCTAGAAAAAAGGGACACAGAAAGCCTGATCAGTAGCATTTCCTTAGTGCAGCAAAATGAGTTCGCTTTTTAAATCTTTAGAACCTCAAGTAATTTCATTCGACTAGTCTTTAGAGTCAACCATGACACTGAACATATTAAAGTGCCACCTGCTCGACTCCATCTTTCAATAATGCTCCATATCTTCTGCACTGACTTCAGACTGTTAAGTTATTAATGTTTACTGCTATATATGACTACAAGGATCAATTGTTCATATGTGCTTAGATGAAGAAAGTTCCCTAGTGATAGAAGTACTCATTCTTATCATTATATTTATTCCTAGACTTTCAATTCTTATCAGAAACTGTATTTCCTCTCTTTTTTGGACATCATCACAAATAAAACAAGACAGTTTTTTTTTTATTGCAAAGTTTAGCTATGTTCCCTCAAAAGCAATGACAAATAATTACCACTAAATTTGACCTGAAAAATCTCCTGCTGCTATTTTTTTGATAACACAAATATACTACACATAAAGACTGACCAAAATTGGATCTTTTGAGATAGAAATGCTTTCTCTCTTTTCATAACTCAAAGAGAATTATTTAATTTAAAAACAAAGTGAACTGATTCACCTATAAAACAGATTCTAAAAGACATAGCTTTTATGAAAATGCTTATAGATGTTGATCAGTTAAGGAAAAACAATAAAAGCAAAAAAGAAGTTCTAAATAAGACTTTAGGAAGATGTCTAAATTCAATCATTAAATTGCATAAATTTAATGAAAATCTGAGTATTAATGAAATGTAAATTTCAAAAATGATCCCAATTATTTAAAAATATATTTGAATGTTTAGATATTCAAGCTGCAATTTTCTCATTTGGATCTTACCACTTCTGCGCTATTAATTAACCACACAAAAAGGGGGGGAAATAATAAAGGGAAGTTTTGCTTTACAATTGTTCCAAACTCCGTAGTTCATAAAATTGTTACACTTAGTGAGAGAAAGCATTTGATTTTGCATGCATTTTGGCCACAACCAGTGCTTTTTGGGGGTTACTCCAGGCTCTGTGCTCAGGGGTCATTCCTGGTTGCTAGTGGGGGTTCACATGTGGTATTGAAGATCATCAAATCAGGATCAGCACACATTCAGAAAACATCTTAACTATTTCTATCCACTATCTTCCTGGGCCAAGAAAGTATTATTTAAAAACATTGCATTCATTTCCACTTTTTATATTTTGGGATCACACCAGCAGCACTAAGGAGCTACTTTCAGTTAAGAACTCAGACATTACTCCCCTCGGTGCTTGGGAGACTAAACAGTGCTAGGCACAGAAATCAAGCCACAAGCATGCAAAGTATATTTTCAGCCTACTGAACTATCTCTCTGGCCAGATAGTGCATTTTATAAAAACTGTATGTGCATATTAAAAAAATACTTCTATTTAAAAAATTTTTTGAAAGGCATAGTAATTTTGAATTATAATTGAAATCTCCCAACGTCTAACATGTATTTGGATCAATATTTCAATAAAGAAAAATACTCTTATCTATTTCTACTGAAAACATTAATAGTTTTCAAAAAATTTGTTCTGTAAGATCTGTGAATTTCTGATTTTATTCAATTAAAAAATGAGAAAGAAAAATAAGTAAATTTCTCATACTTTTTAATGATAAAAGGATTCAATATGCCAAAAACAGTAACAAGTTTCACGATGGAGATGTTACTGGTGCCCGCTCGAGCAACTCAATGAGCAATGAGATGACAGTGACAGAAAATGTAACTATAGTTATTGTCCAAGAATAATTTTATGGAAGTCATTTGGTGACACAGCATTCCCTTATTCATGATGTTTTTGCATAAAGTCATATTTTACATGTTTATGGGAAAATAAAATTCAATTTAAATTTAATAAGCTCCATGATTCATTTGTTAAATTGATAAATGTGAAAACAGATTATAATCAAACATTTATACATTTAAAAACTTAGTTTCCAAACTTAGAAAATTCCCTTTATTATTTCAAAGATTACATAAAGTCAGAAATAAAAAAAATTATTTTTTATAAAATGTTGACATAGTCAACAAATTTGAATATTCTAAATAATTAACACTGTAAAAAGTGTACAAACTAATATTCTAAACTGTCAGCTTCACATGTGAAAAAATATCTGTTTAAGGAAATACACCTAAATATAACAAGTAACCATATTATAAAATTAACATGTTTCAACAGGAATTGGCTAAGAATACTGTATTTAAAATTATTTCAAATTCTCTAAAACCATTATAATTTTTTTTCATCATTATGTGTGTGCTTTTGTTTGGGGGACACACCTGCAGAATGCAGGGCTTATTCCTTCCTGGCTATGCACACAGTGATCACTCCTGGCAGACTCCAGGACCATATGGTATGCCGGGGATTGAACCTGGATTGGCCGTGTGCCAGGCAAGTGCCCTACCTGCTCCGGCCCTTAAATTATGTTTTCTTATTAAAAGTTATTCTACATCTTTGGCACAGAAAGTTAATATTACAGCAGTAAATAATTTAAATGACTGTCCTTAAAAGTACACACACATACACACATATATGCACATACATGTGCTTACACATATTTGTATGTTTTGTTATTTCTTATTCTGTTGGTGAGTAAATCTGAATTGCTTTCGATCAAGCTAGGTCAACTTCTAGGCATTTGGATCTTGATTTTTCTTCACAATCTTTTATAAATGGCATAGAAAGTAATAAGTGATATAGCATGGTAGTAAATATCACTAAGAGAAAAACTGAATATAAGTAAATAATGATTCATCTAAGATTTGAAAACATAGATGGAAACAAGTAACCTTCAATACAAATATAAAACAAAATAGAAAAATTCAGTGCTTGTATTTCTCTACTTTGTTTCTCTTAAAATATCTGAGGGAGGAACTGGAGCTGTAGTACAATAAGTAGGATGCATGCCTTGCACTCAATCAACCTGGGTTTGATCACCAGCACCCCATATATCTATCTTCCAAGACTTCCAGGAGTGATTCCTGAGTATAGAGCCAGAAGAAAACCTTGAGCATTTCCAGATGTGGCCCTCAAACCTAAAAACTAAATAATTAAAAATTAAAACTCTGAAGGAGCACTGGTAACAGATATGAGGGATCAACTACATCACAAACAAACTTCAACTATACAGTATTTTTTTTTCTTCATAGGGTTAGAAAATACTATGAATGGCTTTGTCATTTGTTCTCAACACAGGTACTAAACATTGCCTTGAAGTGTAAAAGATCAAAAAGACAATGTATAAATAAAAAAGTGTGTGTATGCTCCAATAAATCTTTATTTATAAAAGCAAGTATTACTTTCCTGATCCCTGATACAGAGAATTGAAAAAATGAAACCAGAGTGTGGCTGACTTGGGTTCAACTCCTCCACCCCTCTCGGAGAGCCCGGCAAGCTACCTAGAGTATCCTACACGCACGGCAGAGCCTGGCAAGCTACTTGTGGCATATTCAATATGCCAAAAACAGTAACAACAAGTAACAACAATGGAGACGTTACTGGTGCCCACTCCAGCAAAATAAATGAGCAACGAGAAGACAGTGACATGACAGATAATTTATCTTTTAGTTTAATATATTTGATATACATTTTCCTAACACTTAATATCTACGTAAGAATTACTAATAAAAATGATTTTCAGATATTTAATTCTGTCTTTCAGTTAATATCACATAATGGAAACAAAAATTAAGAAAAACACCCTACATGTAGAAAAAAGAAAATACGAAACAGCTACACAAACATTCCTTTTCATACACAAAATGACTCTTTAGGTCTACGGTTTCTAGCAGCATTTACAACATATAAAGCAACACTGGTTTGATAAAGATGAAGTAATAACTTGTTTTATATAAAGTATTATTAAAAATCTGTAGATAATAACAAAGTTTACAATTACGTAAAATATTTTCAACTCTGTGCTTACAACCTTCTAACCGAAGAGTCATGATAATTAGCAGATTTTGTTGAAATAAATGTCCATAGGCTCAAGTTTCGATTGATTTCCTATATCATGAAAATTCTGACTGACAGTTTTGCACTTTGAAGACCCAAGCATGAAACATCACTTTTCTTAATTTATCCCTAATCAGTCAATACCACCTCTTTGCTTTTGAACCTATGGTGTTCAATAGAAAAAAGCTAAACTTTGACCTCCAATGATGAGGAGAATCAGTAATCATCTAATCAGAGTATTTAGGGTTGTTTTTACTCTTTAATTTCTGCATGATGATATTTAATATATATACTTTTAAATGTACCTTATTTTAAAAAATTGGAAAAATAGCATCTTAAAAGTTGAACTATAGATAAGCCAACATGTCTACGTAATTCATTTATAACTGAGGACTTGTTGCTGTTTTCCTAAAGTCACACATTTTTTTTTTATAAAGGTGAAAAACCGGGAACCCAGGGAAATGTGTCAAAGGTCCCTGGGTTTGATTCCTGGCACCATATGCTCCTCCAACACGTGGAACAATACTCAAGTACAGTGTCTGGAGTAGTGTCCCACTCCCCAGCAACACAAGGTATGGCTCGAAATCAAACAAAAAAGATTGAAAAAAATGAAGCAGAAGACTGGCAGAATATTAACACAAGAGAGATATAACAGAAAGATGCAAAGCAGATGAGAAGTGGCAAAAATAAGAGAACAAAGAATACAGAAGGAATTGCAGGAGTAAGAATTAGGCAACTAAAATAATTCCATTTTGGATAAGATATATTTGAATTGCCTATGTTAATCTGGGATACGTAAGACCTACAATGTGCAATTTATAGACTTTGATTCTAAAAGGTACATAGAAATAAAAATACTCTGGAATAGTCAAAACAATCCTGCAACTGGAAAAACAGAGAGGAAACTAACATAACAGAATTTTTTGATTTACTTGAAAAAGTCAGGTTTAGGCAAAGGTCTATGTAGATATGTAGGTCAGTGAACATAACAGCAAATCCAAAAATTAATCTAAACAATGATACTAAAACATTTTTGTTGGATAGAGGTGGAAAAGAAACCTAATGAGGAAATAACATTTAATAATTATAAATGTCCATCTACAAAGAGAAACAAATAAAACAAAACCCCAATCAAACAAAAAAACTATACATGTACATCTTAGACAAAAATTAACTCAAAATGACTATGAGGTGTGAAAGAAATTTATCTTTCAGTAAAAATGAAAATCCTATGTAAATTTCTATATAGTTTTAGAATCAATACAGAAATTACAATCTATAAAGAAGAAAAATTTAGTAAACTGAACCTAACCAAACTTTAAGATGTACTCAACTAAAAATACCTGGAAGTCACATACACAATAAGTTATAATAAATTATTTATATGCAGTATACATAAATCTAGAATAAAAAACAACCCAAATTTGAAAAACTGGTCAAATGCATGAAGATTCTTTGTTAGAGATAATATTATTATAGACAGCAAATATGCACATACATATAATACAACACTAGAAATAATGTTGTTCACCAGTAAATGACTAACATCTAAAACAAGGAACAAAACGAGTCAACTGCAAATCTTGAGGAGGATGGAAAGCAATAGCAATACTTGAGTCACTTCTGGGATGTTAAGCAGTTCAACCACTTTAGAAGAGTCTGACAATTTTCTTCAAAGTTAACATATGTAGTAATCATGTTATTAAGTTTACCAACTGATTTGAAAACATGTCACACGTTTGTTAAACATGTCACAAAAACTGTATGCAAATAAGTATAGCAGCTTTATTAAAAATCATCAACTTTTTTTTAGAGGAATCACCGAAGATTCGGAGAATTCTAGGATAAAATGCAGATAATAATAAAATTTAAAAATACCCAATCACAAAAGAAATATTTAACATTATGGTACTTGAGGAAGCAGGAGGAAGAGAGTTCATCTAAAAGAGTCAATCTAAAAAATAAATGTTATAAATATAAAGGACAGGAATGGTCATTTTTTTGTTTGTTTTATTTTTTTTCTTTTTTTTTAAATTTTTTATTAGTGAATCACTGTGAGGTACAGTTACAAGCTTAAGAACTTTCATGGTTGCATTTCAGTCATACAGTGATCTTTAACCAACCCTCCACCAGTGCCCATTATCCTCCACCAATGTTCCCAGTATCCCTCCCACCAGCCCCACCGGATCCTCCACCATCCCACCCTGCCCCTGTGGCAACGCATTCCTTTTTGTTCTCTCTCCTTTTAGGTGTTGTAGCTTGCAATAGAGCTATTGATTGGCCATCATGTTCAGTCTCTAGTCTACTTTCAGCATGTATCTCTCTTCTTGCGCGGGATCCCCAACCACATTTTACTTGGTGTCCCTTTCTCTATCCAGGCTGCCTTAGGAATGATCGTTTTTTAATGGTCATAAGAGATCTATTTATCATGAAGAACTTAAACTCCTAAATATCTATGCACCTAATGAAGGGCCATCAAAATATCTGAAACACTGCTAATGAAGCTATTAAATAGATTTAATAGCAATAAAATAGTGGCTGGAGATTTAAACATTTCTCTATCTCCACTTGATAGATCAATGAGGCAAATCTCAACTAGAAAACACTAGTCTCTAAAAACGAATTGGTAGCAGACATCTATAGGATACTTTATTGCAAAGAGTTGAGTACACATTCTTCTCGCAAAACATGAGATATTATCCAAGACTGACCACATCCTGGGCCACAAGACACATCTCTGTAAAATCAATATGACAGAAAAATGTATCTATACTTACTCTCAGGTCCCAATTTCATGAAAATGAAAATTTATTACAAACAGAAATGAGGTAAATAAAATTACTTGGAAATCAAACTACTACTGAACAGCCAGCGGGTCAAGAGGAAATTAAGAAAAAACGTAAAGATTCCTGGAAACATATGGGAAGGATGAAACAACCTACCAGAACATATGGGATACAGCAAAACAATGTTAAGAGGGAAGTTCAAAGTGATGCAAATATTCATTAGGAAACAATAAAAGACCCAAATAAATAATCTAACAGCACAATTTAAGGTGCTAGAAAAAGAACAACAAATGAGGCCCAAATCAAGCAAAAGGAAGAAAATAATAAAACTTAGAGCAAAAAAGTAAATGAAATGAAAACTTAAACACATGCACACACACATACACACACAGATAAACACACACAATTCAAAAGATCAATGAAATTAAAAGCTGGTCCTTTAAAAGAACATACAAAATTGATAAACTATAAGCTAGACTCACAAATAAAAAGAGAAGATCCTAATAAACTTAATCAGAAAGAAAAGAGAATATATCAACAGATACAACAGAAATTCAAAGGGTCATCAGGGACTTAGATGTAAATCTTTACGTCATTAAACTGGAGAAACAAAAAAAAAATTGCATTTTTGGACTGTGATCTTCCAAAGCTAAAGATAATCTAAAATTGAACCAATAGAAATCTAAGCAACCTGACAAAGCAATACTATCCAAAAAATAGAAATGATAATTAAAAGTTTCCCCCAAAATACAAGCTCAGGTTCAAGTGGGTTTAATAGCAAGGTCTTCAAGCCTTTAATAAAAGACCTACTCACAATCCTTTTCAGGTTATTCCAGAAAATTCAAGAAACAGAAACTCTCCCTGTTTATATTAGGCAAACACTCCCCATATCAAAAGGAGACAGAAACACCACCAAAAAGGAAATCTAATATCCCTGATTGATATGGACATAAAGGCCCTGAACAAAATATTAGCAAATCAAATCCAACAGTACATGAAGGGGCTAGACCGATAGTACAGCAAGTAGGGCAATTGCCTTGCACATGGCCAACCTGGGTTCAATCCCTTGTACCCTGTAGTCCCCAAAGCCCTGCCAGGAGTGATACCTGAGCACAGACCCAGGAGTAAGCTTTGCGAACCACACTGTGTGGCCCAAAAACAACTCCACCTCCAAAAAAGCTCATATAGTATGACTAAAGGGATTTTGCCTAGGGATACAAGGATGGTTTACAAGCCAATCAATAAAATATACCACATATACACAAGAAAAAATAAAATCTAAAGATCTAACACCCATTCATAATAAAAAAACAAAAACTCTACTCAATTAAATAGAGGTAAAAAGAAATTTCCTCGGCCAAAAAAAAAAATACCTCAAGAGTCATGTAAGTTCACTCATTGACCATGATCCAGAGACTCATAAATGTATCTTGAAAAATCTCAACAAGTTGCAGAGATTGTTCTGGACCCCATACAAGGCTGACTCATCCTGGAGGGAAATGAGTGAAGCCAGCATCCGCCCTTACTGAGACCTGGTAGAGGAAACACCTCCACACTCCACAACTGCCATCATGCTCCAGGCTAGACTCCACTGGTCTGGACAAGCCTCATCCAGAAATTAACCTGTTGAAAAATTCAGGTATGCTGGTTTTGTGATTGAAATCTCTAGTCTTTCACAGAGTCAGGGATGGATTACCTCCCTCCACAACTCGCTCCATCTCCCATCTCCAGAAATCCTGGCAGTTACACACAGGCCCTAGACACACCACCCAGTTAAAAATTAAACTCCAGCTGTATCACCCCATTAAAAACTTTGAGCAGAAGCACCACTCATGGACCGATGAGAGTGCTGCATCCGGAATCATCTGTCTCTTAAACAACACCAAGGAAGACAAGAGAGACAAAACTTCCCACACAGCAGAGCTCGTGTCCAAAGGTGCTGACTCAACACAAGAAACAAAAGACTTTGGAAGCATTATTTAGTACCTTCAAAGAGCTACAAGAAGAATCGGGAATATTCAACCCTTACCACTCAGAAGTCTTGCAAATAAAGAACTCAATCAATGCCCTGAATAGCAGAATGGATGTTGTTGAAGTGAGAATGAACAATCTAGAAGATCAAATTGAAGATGGATCCAGAAATTCCATGGATCCAATACAAATGGCCAAGTACATCATCAACAAAGAAAGGCTTAGAGATATCAAGGACACATCCAGGAGTGCCAATATCCATTTGATTGGAATTCCTGAAACTTATAATAAAGAAAATGGAGCAGAGGATATAATCAAGGAAATAATCAAAGAAAACCTCCCAGAACTCAAAAGAGATTCCAGTCTTGAGATTGTCAGTGCCTACCGTGTCCCCAATATGTTTGATGAAAATAGACTCATTCCTAGACACATAACAGTGAAGGTTTGGAATTCTCATGACAAGGAGAAAATCTACGGCTTTCCAGAGAAAGAGAAGAGATAACTTACAGAGGAACGAGAATCCAGCTGACAGCTGACTTATCAATGGGCACTCTGGATGTCAAAAGCAAATGGGCCAATATCTTATGAGTTCTACAGGAAGAAGGCTCTAAGCCTAGAATCCTCTACCCCATCAAACTGGCATTTAATTTTGAAGGCAAAATGAAGATCTTTTTTGTTATTGAAGAATTCAAAGACTTTATTTTTTGCATACCCTCTTTAAAAGAATTACTGGAGAATATAGCTTGGCAATCAAGAACGACTCTAAACACTTAAATTTCTGTTTCTCTTACACGCCCAAATAAAACAAGGGAAACTAGAAAACAAAATGCTATACCTCTCCAGCGTGATGGACAATTTAAAAGTATGCTTAAGGACGGGGAAAGGGTCATATATTAAGCAGATGTTGGTCAAGTTAAAGGGTATGTTAAAAAATTGGTGGTAACCACGTAGCTTGTGTAGAAATAAGTTTTCTAAATCACTGTGGGATCTGTTCAAGTAATCATATACTAGAAAATGTGTGTTTGTTTGTGTGTGTGTATGTGCACATGCATGAGGGGCGGGGGGAGAAATCAATGAGGAAATGCTTGAGATAAAACGAGATAAATGGGGGAGAAGGCAAAAGTTGAACTCTTAACAAAATGTTGATCATTTGTTATATGAATCTTGAACTTTTATTAAATCCTCTGAATTGCTTATTTATTATTTATTTATTATTAAAAAATAAATAAAAACTTTGGACTTCCTGGAGCAACATTTCAAACTCTACAATACTGATAAACCGAAAGTAGCACACCAGATTAGATGGGATGTAATGTAGAAGGCATCCATTCTCAATTAACAAAATATCAACAAAGAAGGCTTAACCTATAACAATATTTTAAGCAATCTCTTACACAGCACTTAATGGCTCCATGGTGAGATACAGTTTTCTAAGGAAACATTTTTTTTTTGTTTCCTAACTTTCTTCCAAGAAAACATTTTTGATCATTCTTTTAGCAAATTATAACAAGAAGTATAAAATAAATTACTGAGGGCCTGCTATGGGGGCAGGTTTATGGGGTGGTTGGGAAAATTGGTGATAATGGTGGTAGGAAGATGCAATGGTGGAGGGACTGGTGCTGGCAGATTGAATGTCTGTAACATATCATTGTGAACATTGTAAACCACAGTGTTTATAGAAAGTGTAAGGGGAAAATAATATTTAAAAAAGAAAAGAAATATCCTCAATATAGTTAAAGCTGTCTACCATAACTTGACAGCTAACATAATACTTAGTGAAAAACTGAAGACTTCTCCCTAAGTTCAGGCACAAGACATAATTGCCCACTTCCACTACTATTATCCAACACAGTACTGGAAATTCTGGCTATAGTAATTAGGCAAGAAAGAGATATAAAGGACATCCAGCTTATAAAAGAAAATGACAAATTGTCACTACTTTCACAAAGCATGACACTAAGAGAACCTTAAAGATTTTACAGAAAACTCCTAGAAACAACAAACCTATGAAATAACATGGCAGACTACAAAATCAATACACAGAAATCCATGGCATTCCATATGCAAGAAATAAAATGGAAGAGAATTTAAAAATATCTTTTTAAAAATTACACCTTTAAAAAATCAATTACCAGAGTGAACAGTACAATGAGTAGGGTGTCTGCTTTGAACACAGCTAAACCAAGTTTGATCTCCAGCACAGCATATGGTCCCCAGTACACCAGGAGTGATCCTGAGCACAGAGCCAGGTGTAACCGCTGAGCACCAAGTGTGACCCCCACCCCACCATACACTCACAAAAACCAAGTGTGAACACTCTGGTGCTGGAACACTGTATGAATCAATAATCCTATCATTAACAGTGATATAAATCATGCTGTCTTTAGTAAATAAACTTAATTTAAAAAATCTTATGTAAATGCTTATATCAGCTTTATTCAAAATGGCCAGAATTTAACAAAAATCACCAAGGATGAAGAGAATTCTACAAAAAGAATGAAGATAATGAAAAAAGTACCTAGAAATATAGAGAGCATATTATTATTTGAGGAGATAGAGGGAAAGAGACGCAGACTAAGCAATTTGACAACTAACAATAAGATTAAAAGAACTCCCTGGTACCCTATATGTTCTACTAAGCACCAGGAGTGATCTCTGAGTCGAGAGCTAGGAGTATACCCTAAGCATGACCCTGTGTGCCTCCCAACCCCCCCAAAAAAGACTAAAAGACTTAAAAATAAACTGAATTCTGGTACGTAAAGTTGTTTCTATTATGATTTTCATTTCTGCATTCTGCAGAAGAATACATAATTTAAGAGTCTCTTGTGTTGGAGAGGATGGAGAGGGAGGGGGAGGAGTCAGGTTTCTAACTGCTAGAAAGGAAGTAACACAGAACAAGGGGGAAACTCATAATAACTTAGATGGTAATGGATTAAATCAGAGACACCAATATAAATTCCAGTTTATATTAATGAAGATATTTATATAAATAATGAAAAGTTTGTAAATATATATAAATAATGAGTATACTACAGCATTTCCTAGTTTTTTCTTCTGGGTAGGCCATTATGTAGTCATACTAAGCAACAATGAACAAACTAGCATCCAGATCTCGGTTTCTAGTACTATTTTCCAATAAAATGAGCTAACGCTTCTTTGAAGGATGGCTGATTCTAGGGATGGCAAAGGGAAGAAAGTGTTGAAAACCAAATGGATGGGCACTGATCACAGGGATACTGGAACAAGCAACCTGAAAGAGCTGCCAGTGGCCAAAAACTTAACTTTCCAAGCACAAAATAAATAATGTAGTATCAGATTGTAGCCAAAAGGATTAAGTGACTATCAGTGAGTCTTTATTCATGTAAACAGTCAAATAATGAAGAAGAGACAAATGTTCTGCACTAGTACTTTAGTTTCTGCAGACTTTCCCCTCCTTTAGGAGCAGAGCTCAATGAACCTTTCTTCCCATATCCTATCCTTGAATACAGGGTATATTTTGTAATTTCCTTTAAAAATTTTAATTTTAAAAATTTAAAAGCAAAATATAGAAACAATATAATAAATAATTTTAGAGTGAAAGAATATGACAAGATTACCTTGGCTAGGAGACCAATATTTAACAATTACTCATAGTAAGTCATGCTGAGATTAAGTTTGAAATAATGTGATAAAAACAGCATCTCACTCATAGTTTTTGTTTAATAAAAAAAAAAAACACCTCAGTCTGAGAAAAATTTTTTAAAAACCTGAATTGAAAAACATTTATAAAACTCCTGAATAGTGTCAAAGCTCTGGGAAGTTTGAGTAATTTTATAAAGTACTTTCCTTGAACAAGACCTGTGAGCTTGGAACACAAAAATGAACTTAAGAGAAAATTTAGTGAAACCTGAATAAAGTATGGAGTTTACAGAACAACAGTTAGGTAACAGTGTTACTTTCTCCCCTGTGACATATGTCCACTGGTAATTTAAGCCATTAACAATAAGGGAAGTTAGGTATAAGAACTACATATACCATGTTTTAACTGTTCTAAATGTCTTAGACTTTTTTTTAAAAAAAGTTTGAAATAAAGGGAGTTTGAGTAAAGACAACAGAAAAAAAAATCAAGTAATAATTTATCCCATCAAATAACCAAAAAAGATAAAAATTATAATAAAGGGGCCAGAAATATATTTCAGGGGTTAAGGCCTCTTGAGTGCTACTGGGGAGCCCCTTTCCCAAATTACAATTAAAGAAAGGACAAGATACCAGTTTCTCAAGGAAAACTTTTGCTTTCACACAACAAAATACAAAATGCAAAAGGACAGTGAGCTCAACAAATTCTGAGACACTTTCACTAATTTTTGAGCTTGGAAATATTCTAAGAAGTCAATTAGTTGAGTAAATAGCCCTGAGAAAAGTAAACCCTTCCTCAGCATAAGTTTGAATTTCTGAAAATTCTTTCCAAAAGAGGCAAGAGTCTTTGGGTCTGGTCTTTTTCTGTTACATGAAATGAACAAATAAAAGCCCCAAAGTATTACTTTTTGGAATCATGATATATACAAAACCAGAGAATGTGAAACCTTGGTATAAGACAACAAACACAATATTGTAAACAGAGAACAAATCTCAAAAAAAGGAGACACAAAGCCTCAGAGTCTTTCCAATCTATATTTACTCCAACCATAATCACTCCACCCAACCCATACCGTAGGGATATATAAAAAGGTATAAAAAGTAATACCTAGTTAAGAAACTATAGGTCAGAGGACAAGGCAAACTGACTTAAAGTATTATAATTTTTTATCAAGGAAATCAGAATAAAGCACACAATTTAAGTAAAAGCAAGATGATGAAAAATGAAATGTCAACAATAAGCAAAAAACACCATAAACACATGATAAAACATCATAAAATTAAATGAAGATTATAAAATCGAAGATTATAAAACATAAAATAAGATTACGAAATGTAACTAAAGCCTAAAGAGAGAAGAAATAGTGTATTAGTGGCATATTAGAAGAATATAAGGATATTAATTCTTGAAAACAAATTTCAAAAAGAAGATGTCTGAACAAGAAGAAATGAAAAGGGAAAATAAAAACTTAAGGAAACATATTAAGAATCACAAACAAAAACAACAATGATATAGAAAGAACAGGGAACTGTGACAAACAGAAAGGAAAGGCTTGAGATTTTCACAGTGGAAACAGAAAAAAGTAACTGCTCACATATATAATTGGACACTGAAAGAAAAAACCAGAAAAAGCAAAAGTTGACAAAACTAACATTTTTCTGAAATTAAGGAAAACTCAAAATCTTAAAAAGCCACTGTGTCTAACAGATCTAACAGAATGAAAGGCATAAATATGACACTTTTGTATCCAAATGCTTTAACAATGTTAGTAGAAAATAATCAACACTAACATCCTCATTTACCTCTATTTAAATAATAAAAACAGAATGCTGCAAGTATCCAGCAGAAAACAAAATTCCACTATAAGTGGGGTGGGGGTGAAATCTCATCGCCTCAGACTTCCTAGTCAAACTCAATGTCAAAAGATGAGAGTAACGTTTTTATAATATTTAGAATGAAAACTCGACCCAATAATTTATTCATAACCAATTTCAATATAAGGACAACACATAGCCAGTCTGATCATGTTCAATGAGAAAATAAAGTATTTATGAGACCTTCCTCAAAAAAGTATTTAAAAATGAAATTCAGCTACCTAGACTTCCCATAATAAAGCATTCAAGAATAAAGTGCCACATATGACAAAGTACCATAATTATTATTAAATATTTAAAAATATTAAATTTAAATATTAACTAATATTAAACAGGTGCATTTGACTACAGAAAACAGTAAAATTTATAAAAACATTAAAAAGTACTATTCATAAAGAAAAAGATTGAAACTTCTTATTTTATACCTAAGAGTCAAATGATATTAATTGAAACAGAACATAAAATTACAAATGGTCAATGATGTAACTCAAGTACTAGGATAAATGCCTTGTGAAAATGAGGCTCTTATACAAGTAGATACTAAGCCTGGCTCTAATGACATTAAAATGTTGTGATGGCAACACCAAATGTTTTTCAGTCTCTTTTGTTAAACTAAAAACTATCTTGAAAGTTTTAGTATATCTTATTAAAAGAAAATATGCGGAGCTTAGGAGACAGCTGAGGGGGATGGAGCATATGTTTTGCATGTAGGAGCATGGCTAGCATGTCTCTTGGCAGGAGGAATACATGTCAGGAGGGACCCCCTACTAGAAAGAGACCCCCCCAAGCACTGTCATTTGTGCTCTTCTCCACCGTAAAAGGGGAAGTAGTTATCGAGGTCACAAGTAAGATTGAATTTGTGGGGCCGGAGCGATAGCACAGCGGGTAGGGCGTTTGCCTTGCACGCGGCTGACCCGGGTTCGATCCCCGGCATCCCATATGGTCCCCCAAGCACTGCCAGGGGTAATTCCTGAGTGCAAAGCCAGGAGTAACCCCTGAGCATTGCTGGGTGTGACCCAAAAAGCAAAAAAAAAAAAAAAAAAAAAGATTGAATTTGTGCCAGATACCCCAAAAATCTCACCAATCAAAAGCAAAATAGAATCTACGTGGAAACCCACAGAGAAATGGTAATATTCAACAACCAGTTTTTGGATCTGAAAGTAGGAACAGAGGATCATAAAGGAAAGCAGTCTGAGGAAGCAGCAGAGCGGAAGCAGAAGCACAAGCAGAATAATGTCTGAGAAAAAGAAATGAGATGGAAAAATCTATGTCCATTCTTTTTTTTTTTTTCTGCTTTTTATGTCACACCCATCAACGCTCAGGGGTTACTCCTCGCTTTGCACTCAGGAATTACCCCTGGCAGTTTTTGGGGGACCATATGGGATGCCGGGGATTGAATCCGGGTCGGCCGTGTACAAGGCAAACGCCCTACCCTCGGTGCTATTGCTCCGGCCCCTATGTCCATTCTTTACCCTTACAAAACTTATTCGGCAACATGACCTAAACCAGATAAGGTGTCCAGGAGCAGCAGCTAAAACAGATGTCTATCTGTAGACCCAGCAAGGAAGCACCCAAGGACCTTTCAAGCCTAGAAGAAAAAGAGGCAAGGAGCCAAGCAAAATTAAAAGCCATGTCCCTTCTGTTGAGTGCAAGCATTAGCCCAGAGTCAGAAACAAGATTTTCCACAATACTAAGGAAAATTAGTTCTATTGTGTACTTCTGACCAAACTGTGGATTTTACAACACAGCCAAAGAGGGGTGCCAGCAACAAAGGCAGCAGAGCTGCACCGCCAATTCCCAACAGCAGTAGGAAACAGACTCGGCATCTCGGGGTCTGTATGAAACTGGTGAATGAGAACCCTAGTTTGCGACTGAGGTTACCAAACACAATGAAAGAGCCAAGGAATCTGTCTACATCAACAGATGAAGACAAAAAGCCCAGTAATTACACTCTCCGGCATCTCACTGAAGAGCACAAAACAGTTCTCTGACAAGATATAAACACACCTATGTTCACTGTGGTACCTTTGCAATGGACAAGATCTAGAAACAATCCAAAGGACCAAAAAATGATGAGTGGATAAAGAAACCATACATATACACAACTAAGTACTACTCAACTATGCACTGTAGCACTGTCCTCCCATTGTTCATCGATTTCCTCGAGCGGGCACCAGTAACATCTCTATTGTGAGACTTGTTACTGTTTTTGGCATACCGAATATGCCATGGGTAGCTTGCCAGGCTCTGCTGTGAAGGTGCTATCACTCCAGTCCCTACTTAACTATGCATCACTGTCACTGTCATCCTGTTCCTCATCAATTTGCTCAAGCGGGCACCAGTAACGTCTCTATTCTGTGACTTGTTACTGTTTTGGCATATCGAATACGCCACGGGTAGCTTGCCAGGCTCTGCCTTACGGGTGAGATACTCTTGGCAGCTTGCCGGCTCTCCGAGAGGGATAGAGGAATTGAACCCGGGTCGGCTGCATGCAAGGCAAATGCCCTACCCACTGTGCTATCACTCTGGACAGCCTACTCAAGTATAAGAAAAAGAAAGTAAAATCCCGCAATTCTTTTGGAGTTGGAGGAAACTGGAGGATATCATTCTAAGAGAAGCAGGGAGAGGACAAACAGCAGCTGATCTTACTCATATGCTGAGTATGAAAAACAATGTAAGGGAATAGGAAAATGCCCAGTGCGAAAAAAAACCCTAAGAAGTTGCCTGAAGAACTAGGTCGGTTAGGCAGGATTAACAGGTAGAGAAGAAGGGAGAGTGCTTAGGACTACTGGCATGGTGCAGTAACTGCATGCCTAAAATATCACCATTACTATTTTTTTTTTTATTGAATCACCATGTGGAAAGTTACATAGTTCTCAGGGTTATGTCAGTTATACAATACTCAAACAACCTTCCCTTCACTAGTGCCCATATTCCATCACCAACCACCCCAGTATACCTCCCACCTCCCGCCCCTTCCCATCCCCCCATCCCACCCCTTGTAAGTGATAAGTTTCATTTTGTTTACTCTTTATCTTGATTACATTCCATGTTTCAACTCATAACTCATTATTGTTGCTGGAGTTCCCCCCACCAAAAAAAAAAAAAATAAGGCAGTCCTACTGCCAAGGAAGCATTTGATAGTTTTCCATTGCTGAGAATGTAGAGATATTAAGTCCCGCTGTTTGTTACATAACTTTTCTTCATTTTTTTCCCCCTCCTTCCCGCGCCACCAAGTTCATGCCTGCTTAGTAATCTTCATAGTATGATTGACGCCACACTGCCTGACAAAGGGAGAAAAAACCTAGAAAGATGGTTATTTCCCGTCATCAGCCGGCGTGGAGCTATAGCTTAGTTGATAGTCTAGCAGCATGTCTGCAAGCAGTTTCTGGAACCAATAGTAGTGCGCTGGTATCGGCCCCGGCTCCACCAGCGTCCCGCTGTTCCATGTACATAATTCCTTTTTTTTTCCTTCTATCCTGTTCCCATGCCACCAGGTTTCTGTCTGCTTAATGGACATCTTAATATGGCTAACGCCACGCCACATTTCTTCCCAAGAAAGAAATATTTCTTCCCCTCAGCCAGCATGGGTTTATAGCTTAGTTCAGTCTAGAGAGATGGCTACCACTATGATTGCCTTCAATATTTCAACAAAAGACTTACTATTCTTGTTAGGATTATCCCCCCAAAGTCCAACCCGTTACAAAGGAACCATTTCATATTGCTGATGATTAGATGACATTAGGCTGCTGCCACGGCCGCGCGGTTTTGGGTTTCTGTATAAAGTCCAAGGAAAATTCTGCCAGAAATTCTAGCACTACAATCTTTTACCCTTTTATGGTGCTCATTAGATGGGAAAACCTAAAGAAATACCGGGCCCCCGCTGTGGAAGCCTGGTGGAAACGCTCAGTTCACATTCTGGAAGTATTTCAGTGGGCTGCTGGTGTCCAAAGTAGCTCTTTTGGGCTCCTCGGTCATGCTGGAGCGGCTGCAGCGGCGAGTGGGGAGCACATGTGGCTCCACTGTCCTTAAGTGTCAGCGGTGGGCAGAGACCGGTACTTTCCCGCCCCGAGATCTCCTGCAAGCCGCACCACGCATTTGGGTCCATGTCTCCATTTTGTATCACCATTACTATTGAAAAAATTTTTACCTCAAATCTTTTAAAAATCTAAGAAAAAGAAAAATATGCACAATGTTAAAAATGTTTTGAAGTCTGGGGGTTGTCTTACAGTGGGTAAGACACTGGCTGGCACACAACTGACTCAGGTTCGATCCCTGGCATCCTGTACAGCCTCCTGAGCTCTACCAAAGTGATCCATGAACACAGAGCCAGGAACAAGTCCTGAGCACCACTGCATGTTGAGCAATTTATTTGGCCCAAGAGTCTGTTCTGTTAACCACTACCACTTTAATACCTCTCAAGTCAAACAGTACATAGGAAATGTTGGGGTCTCAGTAGCTGGCCTGAGACTTTGACTAAATCCCCTGCCCCTGAAAGAAAGCGCCGGCCCTGTTCACAGGGACCCAGGAGCTTGCTTCAGCACTCCACACAGGTAGGCACTCTGGTTGAGGATGAGGGATGTAATAGTTTCCATCTGCCTGAGCTAGGACACCTGGCCCTGAGAGCGGGAGATGTAAATCATTAACATCTGTATTGAGCTTAACAAGGTAAAAGTGATACATGTGGATTACCCCTAAAATGTATGTATAAAAACCCCCACGTGAGAGCTAATAAACAGGTTGCTGATTGGCCACCAGCTTTCCCCTCTCTGCGTGGTTCTTTCTCAGTGGCAGTGGGAGTCCGCAGGTGCATGGAGGGCCAGGGCAGAGGTTTCTCCCCTTCCCACTCCCTCTCTTATAGGGAGTAAGCCCAGCAACCAGGGAGATTGTACTCCAGTGTGCCGTGGTCGAATGGCCAGGACCCCGACATCTGGTGCCCGAACAGGAACAGCGTGGACGTGGACAGCACGGACATTGCTGGAGCGAGGTATGACCCCCTGATCACCCCGAATCCATGCAGTACAACAGGCGACAGCATCGAAGATACCCAGCTGGTATTTCAGGTAGAAGAATGAACGGGTGCTCAAGCTCTGTGCCCTGATAGTAAGGTAGACTATCAGAAAAGTCCTCCTTGAGACAGGACTGTTTCGGTCAGTTCCCACTTTTGTTTTCAATTCTCCCCCCGCCTATGGGGTACCTAGCATCTATCCTTATTTTTTGGCGTCTTGCCTCATTCTTGCTGGGTGTTTTTTTGACCTCTGTGTTCTTTCTTCTGTCTTGGTGGTCTTTTTTTTTAAAAATATCTAATTCTAACCACACACCACCAGAAGTGCTATGAGAAAGTAGCACAGCATGTAGATCCATTTCTTTCTTTTTTTTTTTTTTGGTTTTTTCACTTTTTTGCTTTTTGGGTCACACCAGGTGATGCACAACAGTGACTCCTGGCTCTGCACCCAGGAACCACCCCTGGCAGTGCTCAGGGGACCATATGGGATGCTGAGAATCGAACCCAGGTCGGTCACATGCAAGGCAAATGCCCTACCCGCTGTGCTATCACTCCAGCCCTGTCTCGGTGGTCTTTTTAGCAGAACCATCATCTATCCTGACCTTCTTAACCCCATTAAATATCATGGGCAATTCCACTCAGAAGGTGCACCACCCAGGTCTGAAAGCTTTACGTTATCTGCTAAAAAGCTGGGGACTAGAATTTTCTGAGGGTAGGGCATTTGAGATTTGGAGCGCTATCCTTGACTCCTTGGGTTACTACTGAGGACCTCTTCTCTTGGGACACCTGCGATCAGGTAGTAAAGCTTGTTGTAGAACGGGCCGAAAAGATAGGTAAGGGGCCACTGCCTGGTTTGTATGAGGCAGGGGCAGCCTTAAAGGCATGCTTCCAGGAGGAGAGAGTGTCTCCCCTGGTACTAGGCAGGCAGCCATTTCAGGGTCGCCTTTTATCAATCGGGGTATAGAGGATGGAATAGCGGAGATTTTTAGGGGAAGACAGACCTGAATCCTCTCGCCCCACTGCCCCTCCAGAAGAAGAATCTGCTCCCTTTTATAACCTGGGACTGGAGAAGGATTACCGGAGGCCCTTTTGGGCCTTTTTGATTAATTTCAATCCAGGGGTGGGCTCAACCTGCAGTTTAGTAGCCTTGGAACCTGGGGACTTGAAAGAGTTAAAAAAGGCAGTGGCTGAGAATGGGCCCAACTCCCCATGGGCTGATAGCATCCTCCAGGGGCTAGCCCATCAGCCCTGCATCACTGCAGAATGGAGAGCCCTTTGTCAAGCAGTGCTCCCCAGCTTTATAAGATGGGGCACTTTTTCTTTTTTAATTTTATTGAATCACCGTGAGATAGTTACAAGCTTTCATGTTTGGGTTACAATCTCACAATGATCAAACACCCATCCTCTACCAGTGCACATTCCCCACCACCAATATCCCCTGTATACTTTCCCACCCTCCCCCTGCCTCCATGGCAGACAATATTGCCCATACTGTCTACATTTGGGCATTATTGCTTGCAACACAGACACTGAGAGGTCATCATGTTTGGTCCATTATCTACTTTCAGCATGCATCTCCCGTCCCGACTGATTCCTCCAGCCATCATTCTTAGTGATCCCTTCTCGATTCCATCTGCCTTTCCCCCTCCGCTCATAAACCAACCCTCCTGGCCCTTGTATCTACTGATGGGGCACTTTAAGGAAGAATGCCACATGTTTGTGGACCATAATGCTGCTGTCCAATCCCCCATCCCCATAACATACGAACAGCTGTCAGGGACAGCAGATCAGTGGAGCATAGGTCTCCAGCAGGCTACCATCCCAAACCCTTAGGAGATCAGGTTCGTGCCCTAGAGTTATCAGCCTGGCGATGGCTTGAGAAAGGTCCCACTAAGGCCCCCACCCAGGTGGAATGCGACAAAAGATAGGGGATGACCTCTCAACCTTTGACAGGGTCCAAAAGAGCATCAAGCACAAGTTTCCCCCAGGGCAGCTGAGAGATCAGTTTATTAAACTGTTCGTATGGGATGGCATGACTACGGAGCATAGGACCGCTTGTGTGGGCATGAAAAATGGCTCCATAGATAACTGGATATGAGCTACCCAAGATTTAGGGACCCCTACGCAGCAGACCCAGGTGCTAGTTGCAGCCTTACAGAATCAGAATGAGGGCCTTGCAGAAACTCTGGCAGGCGCACTGCAAGCTCAAATGGAGTCTGTGACAGGCACTTTCCCAAGCCTCTGTGTCACTAGTACCTACTCATAGATCCCTCCAACTGTGGGGTAATGGAGAGTGTTATGTCTGGGGGGGTAAAAGGGCACTTCCGCAGGGAGTGCCCCAATAGAAAATCTTGACAGTACCCAGGGATGTGATTACGCCCTTGAGGAGGACATCCCTTCTGTTCAATTTCTAGATGGCAGTCCCCTTTTGGACTATAACACTTTTTGTGGTCACCATGAATGCCACCGGACACCAGTCGTACAACCTCACCTGGGAACTCAGCTGACTGGGGAGAAACAGGTTGGTGGTCCCAAACACAGAACAACATCGGGTGGGACCTGGTTCCTGATGATCAAATTTGATCATGTCACTTAACAGAGTATGAGAGGGATATGTCATTATGGATGTCAAGGTCCAGGGCGTAAAGTGGGGACCCAAAGGCATTATATTTATGTGTGCCCAGGAATAAGAAACTATGAGAAATGCGGTAGTGTATTAGGCTACTTTTGTATGGGTTAGCTAAACTCAAGAAAGAATGGTCATTTTACTATTGCTGCATGTAACACTTGGGCCATGTATCATAAACTGCCTTGCTCAGATTTGGGGCCATGGTGATGCTCAGCCATACAGTAGATAAATTTGCAGACCCTCGACCAGGAGATGCACCCTGGGTGCGTGTGGCCATGGAAGGGGTGCGAGAAACTGTAACATAGCCGCCATGTGGGAGAGACATTGGGTTTGAGAGCCAGAGATGGGTAAAACCTCAGAGGAGGCAACCTAGGAAAGGCCCAACTCCTGAGACCCCAGCGTGAGGCTGCCGGGTGGCCCCTGGCAGCTGGTTCTTACATAAAACAAAATGGGGGAGATGTTGGGGTCTCAGTAGTTGGCCTGAGACATTGCCTAAATACCCTGCCCCAGAAAGAAAGAGCCGGCCCTGTTTATAGGGGCCCAGGGACTTGCTTCAGCACTACACACATGTAGGCACTCTGGTTGAGGATGAGGGATATAATAGTTTCCATCTGCCTGAGCTAATACACCTTGCCCTGAGAGGTGTAAATGGGAGATGTGAATCATTCCAGAGACTATAAAACCAAGCTCCCGGAAGCTCTCCACATCTTATAGCCTAGTTCTCCCTCTGAGAACCTGGCAAGCTACAGAGAGAGGTTCCTGTCCACATAGGAGCCCGGCAGGCTCCCTGTGGCATATTCATATGCTAAAACCAGTAACAATGCTGGGTCTCATTCCCGTGACCCTGAAAGAGCCTCCAATGCAGCACTGTTGAGAAGGACGAGTAAAGAGAGGCTGCTAAAATCTCAGCTAGGACGAATGGAGATGTTACTGAGACCGCTCGAGAAAATCGACAATCAACAGGATGATGATGATGATTGAACATAACAAGATAAATGTGATACATATGGATAGCCCCTAAAATGTGTGTATAAGAATCCCTGTGTGAGTTAACAAATGGATTGTTGACTGCCCACTAGCTTTCCCCCCTCCGCGTGGTGCAGAGGCTTCTCCCCGTCCCACTCCCTCTCCTATAGGGAGTAAGTCCGGCAACCGGGGGATCATACTCCTAGTGTGCTAGGGTTGACTGGCCAAGACTCCAACAGAGAATAACTTGATTTTATCACTGGTATCACTGTCACCCCATTGTTCGTCGATTTACTCGGGTGGGCACCCTAACGTCTCTATTAAACTCAGCCCTGAGATTTTAGAAGCCTCTCCTTACTCGTCTTTTCCAATGATTGGAGGCTCTTTCAGGGTGAGGGGAATGAGACCTATTGTTACTGTTTTTGACATATCGAAGATGCCACAAGTAGCCTGCCAGGCTCTGCCATGCGGGAGGTATACTCTCAGTAGCTTCCTGGGCTCTCTGAGAGGTACGAATATATCTTTTTATTGTATTTAAGATATGAATACGCCATAGGGAGCTTGCAAGGCTCTCCCATGTGGGCAATAGACTCTTGGTAGCTTGTCAGGTTCTCCAAGAGAGAACAAGGCTATCAGATGTCTTCTGGGAGCTTGGACTCATAAGTCTCTGGATATTGGCCATTGGTGGGATTACACGGCGCCAGGGGCAATTTGTGGGTATGGCTACCAAGCTACTGGAAAATAGGGGGGTCTGGGTGGAGAAGGTCCAGTCCCAATCCGAGCAGGCTTAGAGATCTCAGCCCCGGGTCCCGCACACCTGGGTTCCTCTGCTGGCTTGATTTTAATAAAATTTATTGTATGTATGGAGTCAATCACTAACAGTCCATTTTTTTAGTTTATAGTATATAAGTACATAAGCAAAACACATTATATTTCTCTACCGATAGTTATTGACAGTAGTCAGTGTAAATTTTATTTTACTTTGTTATTTCTAATTTTTAAAATTTTAATACTTTATTTTATGAATTATCAATTTCCCCTAAATATGAAGCTATAAATCTAAACAAAACAAAATCATTACCTAACCACAACTGAACACTGACTTGTGAATTAGTGGCTTTTGTCTTATCAATGAAACATGTTTTAATTTGTACTTTACTGTAATACCCCAGAGCATACAGTAATTCAAGAAAGAGCAGACATATGATAAGTATGCTTATATTAATCATCATAAAATATTATACCACAAACACCAATGAACACATTTCTTAATGCCTAAGGACCAGTAATTCCCAAAACTGGTTCTACTGACCAGTGTGGACGGTTTGAGGGGGCTGGAACAATCCAGAGGCAGTATTAGCCTGGGTATAAACAAGGACTACTTTACATTTGTTGACTTAAAGAAGGTAGATTTTCAGTGGTGGTATTGAGTAATTTCTGAAAAGGGGATGGTAGACCAAATCTGGGAACGTCTGTTCCAGGGCCTTTTATATATCTTGGTCTTTAGTTTCACGTAAGCGATTTACTTATATAAGCATCCTCTACATCACCTGGGAGCTTGTTAGAAAGGCAAGACAGGCGGGAGAGACCGTACAGATGTTAACAAGCTTGCCCTACATATAGTCATCCTGGTTTTGATTCCTAGAACCACATACTTTCCAGAGCACTGCTGGGAGTAATGTCTGAGCATAGAGTCAATAGGAGCCATGAGCACCACCAAGTGAAGCCCAAAGTACAACCCTCTCCCCCAAAACACAAACAAAAGACCAAAGGCAGAATACTATCAGGCACCACTTCAGACCTCCAAACCAGAATCAGCACTTTATTCTTGTTTTATTCTTTAATTTTGGGGCCACATTCAGTAGTCCTCAGGGCTCACTCCTAGCAGTACTCAGGGGACCAAATGTGTGAGGCAGCTGAACCTGGATCAGCCACAAGCAAGTACCCTACTCTATATTCTCTCTCCAGTCGTCAGAATCAGCAATTTACCCAAGATTCTGGGGTTAAAATGCTTAAAGTGCCCGTTAAAATATTTATTTTTTAAGAAAAGAAAGAGAGAGAGAGTATAGGCAGTAAGATTCCAGCCTTGCTTCAGCAAACCTTGAGCATAATCCAAGAGCACTGAGTCAAGAGTAAGCAGAGAGCACAGTCTGATGTGTCCCAAGTAACAAAACTAAAAAACAGGGCTGGAGAGATAGCACAGCGGGTAGGGCATTTGCCTTGCACGCGGCCGACCCGGGTTCAAATCCCAGCATCCCATATGGTCCCTTGAGCGCCGCCAGGGGTAATTCCTGAGTGCAGAGCCAGGAGTAACCCCTGTGCATCGCCAGGGTGACCCAAAAAGCAAAAAAAAAAAAAAAGTACCTATTCCTAGACCACTTATTCTTTATCTATAGTCACCTGGACGGCTTATTAAAACTATAGTCTCTTATGCTACACTCTTGTTCATGTGTCATTAAAGATTAAGAGCCACAACTAAAACAAGTAAAAAACAAATGAACATTTACACAGAACAGTAAAAGAAATAAGACAGCTAAAATAGGTCAAGAAAGTAATAATAAAGAACCAAAGGAAATAAAAGAGATCACAAAGGAAGGTAGCTTAAGGATAGCAACAAAAAATTATAAAGAGATAAAGAAAAGTACATGTAGTACTCAAGCAAATTAAAGCAAAGATAAACAAATGGAACTATATTAAATTAAGAAGCTTCTACACATCAAAGGAAATGATGACAGAATGCAAAGCCACCTTACAGAATTATTTCCCCACTGCTCATTTGATAAAGTGCTAATATCCAAGATATCTAAAAAGCACGGCAGAATTTTACAAGAAGAAAATCACCCAACCCCATCAAGAAATGTGGAAAGAAGATGAACATACACTTCCTCACAGAAGACATACAAATCATCAAAACTACATCAACAAATCATACGAAAAACTACTCTGTATGGAAAGGCAAATCAAAACTACAATGAAGTATCACCTCACACCAGACTGTCATACTTCAAAAAAAACCCCAAACAAACAGACAACCAGTGCTGGTATGGAAAGTGATCCTCATTCATAGTTGCTATAAATGTGGACTGATTCTACTCCCCGGAATATACCCCAAGATCCAGAAACACAATACGGAAAAGACTTCTGAACTATTTTATTGCAGCGATATCTGCAATAGCAAAAATCTGTAAACAATCCAGGACATATTGACAGATGACTGGATAAAGAAACTATGGTACACAAATACAATGGGATACTATTCGGACATATAAGATGAAGCCATGAAATTTGCTGCTATATCAATAGATATGGAGTATATCATGGTGAGTGAAGTTAGAGAAAGAGAGACACAGAATCTCTCTCATATGTGGGCTATAAACATAGTAAGGGAATAACAAATGGTGCTTGCTCTGGCAGCACATATACTACAATTGGGAATAACAAATGTCCAAAGGCAACAAAAACAAAACACATGAGAATTGGTCTTCAGCATGAAGCTTGCCACAGGAGTTGAGGAAGTGGGGAGAGGGAGAGATGGGTGAGGAAAGGGAAAATTACAATGGTGGAGAGAAAAGTGCCTGCCATAGAGTAGGCTAGGGGGAAGGAGGGAAAACTGGAGATTCTGGTGAAATGAACTGTTATTGGAACACTGTACACCTGAAAATCATAAATAAATTTGTGATTCAAAAAAAGATTTTTTTTTAAAAAACTACATGTGCTAGGAGTGTTTTGCTCTTTTGAAGGGTTCTGTCATTCCTGCTATACATGCTACAAGCATGCAAAAAATATTAGAGAAAAACCCTGGGATACAGAATGTAGTAGAGTATATATAAAAGAACTGTTGAAATTATGTACACAGAAAACCATTATCAGCACTATAAGCCACGGAACCCCAATAAATGTTTAAAAAATAAAAATGCCCTTAATGTCATAATTTTAAACGTGTACATACGCTTTTAGAGACATTTCCATGTGTTTGGCTCGTGCAATTGCTTCATCTCGCTCCTCATTAGCTAACTGTAGTCGTGAGAGAATAGCTTCATCACGCTCTCTCTGAGCAAAATAGACTTCTTCAACCAGAGCTACCAAAATATACAATCCATAATTAATCAGTGGAAATAAAAGAAATACACTTTCAGTAAAATAATTTTAATAAACTGAATTAGTACTTAGTAGAGAAAGCATTTTTACAAGTTAATGCTAAATGGATACCATTTAACACTGATTAAAAAATACAAAAATTAAATGGTCAGAAAAATAATACTGTGAGCTTATGAAATTAAAAAAAACCCTCTTACAGGCACTAAAGATATATGTATATATTTCTACAATCATCGAAAATAAATTTGACAGTGCTTCTTTCCTTGGAAGATGTATCTACAGCCTAATAAATTGCTTTAATTTTGGTTATTTATATTCCACCTCAAATTTTATCTATCTTATTAAAAAGCAGGATTTCTTCTGTTTTAATAGCTGAGTAGTAAGTACTCCATCGATGGTATATGACACAACTTTTTTACCCAGTCATCTACCGATAAACATTTAAATTGTAGTCATGCCTTACCTATTGTGAATCATGCTACTATGAACATAAATGTGTGTGTATCTTTTCAAATTAGTGTTTCCATGTCTTTGAATAAACACCTATAAATGGTATTGCTAGACTGTTTATCATGATCAAAGAATGCTAAGTATGATCTTAGCATTCTTAGCATAATGATAATGGTGGAGGCATCCTGACACTATGATGGTGGGCGTGGAGTAGCAGCACTACAAGTATAAAATAATTTTGGAACTACTGACAAAAAAAACAAAACAATAAAATATTGTCATCTGAAATTATATAAACAGATCACAAGAACATTAATCTCATCGAATAACTCATGGAGAAAGATAAAATAACTCATATGGACAAAGATGACTACAGTATGATCCTACTGATACAAAAATTAGAGAAGATATCAAAATCATCAAATTCAAAAACACAGAACAGACTGGTGACTGTCAGAGACAGAGGTTGGAACTGGGCAAAATGAGTTGAAGGAGTTAGAGATACATATGTTCAACTGTGAAATAAATAAGTCTTGGGGCATAATACTACATGTTAACTGTAGTAAACAATACTAAACTACAGAGTTAAAGTGGTTAAGAGAATAAACCCTGAATCTGTCACGTAATGAAAAATACTGTACTATGTGGGCAATGTTAACTAAACTTATTGCAGTGATCATTTCACAATGAGTACAAATGCCTAGATTTTAAGTTGGATAATTGAAAATAATATAATAGTATACATCAATTTATCAAAATTTTAAAATGTTAAGTTATAAAGTACTAATTATTAAAGTTAAATGCCAATTAGTCTATCACTTATGTAAGATCTTTATAAAGTGACAATGCAAGCTGTGTTCCATTTTATATACAACACAGAAACAGTTAAAGCCAACAATATAAAGTGATTTTAATAATAAATCTAGTTATCTCTATGTTTAAAAGTAAATACTATACACTGAAGGCTTCTTTGGTCCCATGTGATCAAGAGAAAATATTTTTCTTCTCTACTACTGTATCAACTCTGAGGATGTAAATTATGTGAGAGTTGAAAGGAGATTGGCTTCTGAGTATTCTGTTTAAATTTTAAATACTATAAAATGCATAAACATAAAATCTGATTATTATAGATTTAAAAAGGAAGTTCCCAAAACTTAAAGTGTTACTAGATGATCATTTTAACACCTAGTATGTTATATATGAAATTAGTTGATTATGAAAAAACCAATTCTTTTCAGAATTTGGCACTTCTAAAGAATCAATATGCAACTCTCTAACATTTTAGTAAAGAAAACTTAATTGTAAACACTAAGCTTTTGCAAGGTAGATGACTATTACAAAGTTCACTAGAAAATCAATATAGCATTTTAGTTGGAATTTGCTCATTAAACACCCACAGCTCTAATGCAAATTATGATGGAATGAATAAAGCAAATACGCATGCTTCTTTCTTTTTATTAAATGTAAAATCTACTGTTAATTGCATCTCGTATGTCATACAAACTTTTCTCCTTAACTATTAAATAGAAGCTTTAACAAAAGTCATTAGAGATTCTCTTTCTTTGACTTGAATAAATTTCAATATTTGTTCAGTAAAGGTTCACAGCAGTTAAATTACATTAACAAATATTATTAGCTACTATGTAAGCCAACCAAGTAAAATACTTATATTGTAGGTAAAACAAATCATTGGGTGTTTACAATAATATTTGGATATCTCCATTTTTAAACATGGTTATCAAATATCCTATAATTCTTACACAAATGAGAAAGATTCAGAAAGGATCATCCCCATAACCACCCTGCCCACCATACCAAACACTTAAATTTGTTTAGTAAGCTAATTGTTTTCTAATATGGACAAGAGTAAATATGAAGAAGCTGAACCATAGTAAGTATGAGTTTACTAAGTCAAAGCCGAGTACATATTTTCTTAGTCTAACCCAAGTCTATTGACAAAACATATTCTACAGTTCTCAAACTACTTTAAAAATACAGTAGAAGTGAGACAGAATATTGGAAAACATTCTAGTTTAAACAATGAATAATGATTCTCTAAATAACATAATTTGGAGGACAGATATTTCCATGAGAAGAAAACCATTTGAACACATCCTCACGGGAGATGTATAAATAGAAAAGGCTGAATTGGAGAGAAGAAATTATTAAGATTTAAATTTAAAACCTACAAAATATCATTGATCATATCTTAAGTCCCCAAGTTCTAAACAACAAATAGATAATAGTTTTATGAAAGTCAAATCTTTATAATATATGAAAGAATTTCAGATGAGTATACATTATATTGCTTTATATATTAGCTAGGTTCCTTATAGATGAATTTTATGAACCTAACCTAAACATATTCAAGAATAATGTTTATGCTTTTATTTTCTAAAATATATAATTTCTCTTTTTGCAGAAATTCATTACTAGAATTCTCAAAATAGATGCCAAATGTCTCACACATATGGGAAACTAATCAATCTATATGAAGTAGCCTGACACTTCTATTTTTGACATTTTATTGCGGGATTCAACTTATTACTTCAGAACTTCTTTTACTAACTGGACTATTATATTTTTCGAATGCTTGATTTTAATCTTATGCATTGTATATATAATTGTTTTTGTAATTACCTTGCAGATTAAAAGCCCATGCATGTGAAGACAAAATATTTTATATATTGACTTTCTTTTCATAATTAAAATGAAGAGAATATGTTCCTATATTCTTCTTAGTATTCAAAAATATAAAATAGGAAATATAAAATTTAGAAATGCCATATAATTAATATAACCCTATTACAACATTTGACATTACAAATTAACTTTATAAACAACACTGTTGTGAACATCTTTGTAAATGAATACTTTTGAATATACATACTAAATATGTAGAAAATTCCTAGAAGTATGAGAAAAGTCACATTTTTAACCTCTTCATATCTACTTTAACACCTTATAAAGCTGGTAAAAAATTGTATTTTCAACAGTATAAAAATTATTAGGTACTAAATTAAAAAGAAAAAAAGCAAAACAAAAAATTTGTTTTGTAAAACTTGCAAATTATTGATTGAATTATTCAATTATGTTCATTTCAATCATATACATAAAATTTCAATTAAATGTATACAAAATATGTATTACAAAAACTGCTTAAGAGCATTTTAAGTAGATGCCACATTTATATCAAAATATTTCATATACCTACGATAAGTGATCAGAGATATTTTATTTATTTATTTATTTATTTTGCTTTTTTTGGTCACACCCAGTGATGCTCAGGGGTTACTGCTGGCTCTGCACTCAGGAACTACTCCTGGCAGTGCTCAGGGGACCATATAGGATGCCAGGGATCGAACCCAGGTCGACTGTGTGCAAGGCAAATGCCCTCCCCACTGTACTTTTGCTCCAGCCCAATTAGAGATATTTTTAATGTGAAAGAGGTAATTGATACCTAAGCTATTAAAATCAGTATCAATTATTTTATGTGCTTATGAAATACAATTTAAGTTGCACTTAGCTTATTTTCTGCACAACATAAATGTTTCATAAATACCAACACAAAAATTTTATTAAATATAATAACTTATCTAAACTTTCAATTATTTCCTCTTTATTTTTTTTAGTTTACATTTCTTTTTATTTATTTTTTTAAATTTATTTATTTTTAATTAGTGATTCACCGTAAGGGTACAGTTACAGATTTATACATTTTTGTGCTCATGTTTCCTTCATACAAAGTTCAAGAACCCATCCCTTCACCAGTGCCCATTCTCCACCACCAGTAAACCCAGCATCCCTCCCACCTCCCCAGTCCCATCTCCCCCCACCCCACCCTGCCACTGTGGCAGGGTATTCCCTTTTGTTCTCTCTCTCTAATTAGGTGTTGTAGTTTGTAATAAAGGTGTTGAGTGGCCATCCTGTTCAGTCTCTAGTCTACTTTCAGCATGCATCACCCTTCCCCCGCATGTCCTCTGACCACATTTTACTTAATGTTTTACATTTTACATAAATGTTTCATAAATACCAACACAAAATTCTATTAAACATAATAATAACTTATCTAAACTTTCACAATTATTTCCTCTTTAGAAGTAACTTTTAGAAAGATTTTTAAACAAAAACTTTTAAACATACATACAATAATTTTGAATGTCATTCTCTTAAATGTTTTGCTGTTCTATGAGTTAGTGTTAATTAAATAATATGCTCTTAAATGCCTGATATCAAGCTAAATTCCACAGCAAATCTTATTTACTCAAATAATTTGAATAGTTGATTTACTGTCATGCATATTGGCTTCTGCTTATTCAATTTTTTCTAGGAAATCATGAGTAATCTATAGACACAGGTTAAAAAATTGGTCATACTCTATGTTCAAACATAATTTTAATGTCAGTCAGTGTAATTAATCCTGATTCAAATGCATAGGATGCTCTAGCCAAAAGTGATAATATAAATACACATTCTTCCTATCAAGTATTTGTATTTTCTGCATTCACTAGATGTTCCTTTTAGCTATAATATGAAGTGATGGACCATTTTCTTAAAATATTTTTACTCTAAACTTATACTGATATAGACACATAGATGAACAGACCTACAGAAACATAAGACTCATAATTTAATACTGAAAGAATTAAGACATGTAAGTTTCAAAGATTCTCAAATTTTGTTATTGTCCATGATATGCATAGATAAACGTGATTATAAAGTACATTATTCCTTAAAAGTAAATATTGTTATTTTTTTATTTATTTGACATATAAAACTCAGTCACTCTTGTTTTTATTAGATGATCAGCATCACTTGAGACATGACATATAGTAACAATAACAAGTTTGCGAGAAAAGAATGAAAAATTTGTCTTTACACAGTAATTTTTATTTTGTATGTTAATAGATCAGGTTGCCTATACTTTTGATATAATAGTAGATTACATATCTAAATTTTTAGCATTTACATGTTAACCTGAATAGAATAGTAAGTTTCAGAAATGTTTTGATGGTTATGTAGTAACAATTAAACTCCTCTCCTCTAAAAAACTGAATGAATGTTCTCTATAATAGGAAGAGCTTAATAATATTTTACTTTTTCAAAGCAAAATATAAGATTTTTGGGGGTGCAAGGAAAATTATCAATGTTTAAAGAGAAAAAGCAGATTAAAAGCTTGCAGAATCAGCGCAGTAAATTAAGCAAAGTATGTAACTACAAAATCATATGTGAAACGCAACTAAGATAGATTGATTGATATAGATAGATTTATAAACATAGGATTTAGGAACTAAGGTGTTATTTTGGCTAAAACCCAATATTGTCCTTATTTCAGTTTAATTGGAAGAGGATCTCAGATTCATCTTCTCCATGAGATATCAGGAACCTGGATTTCTCTTTGTACCAAAGGTTAATAAGAAATGTGTCTGCAAAAGTCAAACAGCATTAAATACCAAAAACTGATTATTATTCTACAGGAGTTGTTCTGTCATTCATAATCTCTCCATGCTCCAACCTTCCACAGCTAATCTTTAATGGATGACATGCAAGAAAGAAAAATAACATATAAAGCAGACTCTAAAGTGAGCATATAAAGATAAGAAAAATAATGCTTTTAAAGAAATAGAAATGTTATAAATATCAAAAAATAATAAAGGCAATTTTAATAAATACAACAAAATGCAAGTAAATTTTAACGCAGACAATGGTCACTGAGACACACTAGGAAAACGAAAGGTTTAAATGTATAGTTTTAAAACTTAATAACCACATTACTGACCTAAGATTAAATAAATGTATATAGATTTTTTAACATTATCTCTCATTGCCATGATCAATTTAAGTTAATTATGCAATATTTGTAGATTAATTTTTAGATCAGAAAAGATTTTTATTAAGGACAAAGAATCATGTATTTGTTGTTTTTCATATGTGAAGGTCATATATGCCAACAATTTTAACAGTATGATATTCACATGCATAAGTTTAAATAGTAAAATTTTCTAAACATGTTCTGTGAAATAGAATTTTTCCCACTATTAACACAGAGGGAACCAGCTGTTCATTTCAACCTTTTTTAAGTAAATAAGATCAACTTAATATACATTTTCCTTTACTTTCATTTTTGTAGAGATAAAAAATAATTTTCATATTTTCAAACTTTTTCATAAGGTTAATTCTGAAAATCAAGGAAAATTAAAGAATAAGGCAAAATTCAATAAAAAATTAAAATATTATTAATGAAATACATACTATTCTTTGTTTAAAAGCACTATCATTATCTATGAAATAGTGTTTCACAGATAAATGTACATAATATACTTATAAAAGTATATGATCTAATAGGGGATTTTCTTGATCCCCTATTAGATTAAGAAATCATGAAAAAACAAGATGAAAAAAAAGGCAGCGTCTTATAGCAGTAATTACCATCTACTGAGTGCCTTCAAAGGGCTAAGCATTTCATAAACATCATCTCACTTAAACACCATAGCAACTTCTACAGCAGGTTTTAAGGAAAGCGTCATGAAGTTGTCACTTATACAACGGTATGAGGTAAAAAGATTAGAACAAAGGTCTGAGCCTGAAGTCTGATCATTTAACCACTTACTTCAGTGGGGCAGAATGCTGACCAGAATAGATTACTGGCAAAAAAAAAATTTTAAAGGCTTGAAATCCCGAATCTGTCTTATTCAGTGCCTAGAAATAGTCCTACAATAAAAATCTGATTCATTTTCAAAGGATTTGCCACAGTTCCTTAAAAGTACCTAATAAAAGTTATCAGTGGTGAGTATGATGAAGATGTTTTGGAGGAAAAGTTCAAAAGACCAACCATTTGAGTATCACAGTAAAGCATGTAACAATTTCTGAGATCACATTAAAATAATAGTATTTACATCAGATAAAAAAAAATCAAGGGAAGCAAAGAAAATGGGCCTGAAAGGAATGACTGTAAGGTTTATCATAGGCATATGAATTAAAACTCAGGTCCTTTAGAACCCATCTCCTCTATTTCAAACTCAGGCTAAATTTAGTATAATGTATTACATATACTAAAAATACACTACATCAACAGTAATTTTTCTCATCACCCAATCCCTAGTTTCCAGTTTCTTTTTTCACGAACCTCCTAATTTCCCTTATAAGAGATTAAGTATAACTAAAAATTAAGCAAAACAGGGGCCCAAGAGATAGATCATACATAAAGCTGGAGTAATGTTCTGTATGCATGAAGCCTGGGACCAATCCCGGTACAACAAGGTTCCCAGGGAACTAACTGTCAGAAGTGGCCTGCAAGCATCACATTGGTATGGCCCAAGACCAAACAAACTAAAGTTAGAACACAAACTTTTCATATCTTCTTTGTTTGTTAGTTTTGGGACCTAAACCCAAATAAATAGATTTCTTAAGCAATTCATTTAAAAAACTTTTAGTGTCATAATAATGATTGTTATATGTAAAATATCTTAACACTTTGAAAAATAGAACTAAAATATAAAAAAGTAAAGATATAATTTGAATATTTTCAATTTTTAAAAACTTTAAACGTTTTTAGAATTAAAAAACTTTAACTTTTGGAAATAGGTAGACATATTTTAAGCTAAATTGCTTTTTTTCAGGAAACAATAAAGTACTGTTATTTTCATAAATTTAGAAGACTATAAAATATACTGAATCTCTCAAATAATAACACACCAAAATAATATTTTGTCATGGTGAGACATATTTAACAAAAATAAAAATTTCTATCTCATATATATATGTTTCATACTGTTTAGTCAAATGAACCCTCAAATACATACAAATAAATATTTGAAATAATGATTTTATATAAAACTTTTAATAGTAAATTTTATTGCTTAATGTATCATACCCTCCAAGATAGTGTGGATTATGCAAAAATATCAATTCATAATTTTCCAATTATAATGGCCAAAGTTCTACAAAATTACATTTTCTTCTAAATTAGAAATCTAAATTACTTTTAAAATAGATTATGACATTTAAAACAAATGTACTCTTATAACTTCATTTTAGCATTTAGAATATATGATTATCAAAAGTTAAGAAAGTTACAAATTTTTCTAAAGTTACATTTAAAATGTTCACTTTTGACTTAATTTAAATTTTTTCAAAATACATTACTGAACTGAAAAAGAGAAAAAAAATCAGGATAGTTAAAAATTGGACTCATTTGGCATTTAGTCTGAGAATATACTTATGGTTATTTTAGTTGTATTTTCATAGTGATGTCTAGTTCTACTTTGTACATATAAACTAATCATGTGTGAGCTAAAATACCAGAATTTTCACATATATGTAACCAGGTTAAATGACTTATAAAGTATGATTGTAATTTCCATTGAAATTATAGTATTTCATAAAATCTTGCAATAGATATGAAAGTGTTAAAATAAGTGGTCACTAAAATGTCTTTAATTTTTATTTTAATGACTGCACACAATTTATCTTAATAGAGTAAACCAATGTGAAAGAGACAGTCACAGAGGCATCATATATATTTGGAGTTCACGGACGACTGGGAATATACTGAAATATCTGTACCATACATGTTTTAAAAAAATTTCTCTTTGCACAGACCTATGAGTAAGAGTAAACTCCAAAGTATATTTACAATAGTCATTTATAATCTTAAACTTTGGCAACCTTTCACTTTAATTTCCTCAGATAGTAATATATTTATCTCCATCATCATTCACATCATCAAATAAAACTTTGTTAGCTGCACAAAACAGATATTTGAATCAAATGTAGGTTTCCACTGGCAATGAATATATGACTATCTTCATACAAAGGAGAAGTATTTCCTCTCAAACGAACTAAAACAATAAGTGGTATTTGAACTGCTGGTTGAAAGGTAGAGGCACTGGTAATCATTATTTCCCCTTGTTTGTTCAGGCCCTTCCAACAAAACAAACAACCTTTTTGTGATTGGATTGACATGGTGTTAACAATGCATTTAATGCCCAAATCAGTATGAATACAGGTAAAGCTCTCACTAATACCAGTACCAGGATGTTAAAGCCACCTATTTTCTAAGCAGCCCAAAAAAAAAAAAAAAGGAGATTTCCCTCCTTTGGCAAATAAGCTAGTATGCTAGTATTCACCAAGTCACATCATAAAATAATTCTTGTCTATGAGTCCTAATGTTGTATGCTAATTCTCATCTACTGTACCTGCTGTTTTTTCAGCAATTTGAGCTTCTGTCGCTTTCTCCTGGAGTTCCAGCTTAAGTTTTAATAATCTTTTTTCCTTATCTTCGTTAGTGAGTTTTTCTTGAAGCTATAACACATTGATAAAACACAGACTGAAGAATTTCTGGCACAAACAGAATTTATTCAAATGCAAGTTTATCAAGCCCTTATGCAATATTACATCAAACTGCCAAAATATATCTTTGGTGATAGTGGAGGGGATTAGAATCAAGATTTTAAGATATTTTATAAAGTAACAATTACCTGAAATATCACAGAAATTATAAAAGCATTTAATATATATTATGAATATATATAAAATTATATAGCAATATGTTGGTCTGATAAAATTAGAGAACAACATTTCATTTAAAAAAATCTGTAAAGCTATTTAATCCATTCTTTTGTCTTAAGGAGGACTTGGAAGGAACCATTCCAATAAAATAAAAGACAGTTATGGATTCTCTTAGTCTAATACTTTGAAACAAAATTAATTAAGATAATAATCTTAATACCTGATATAAATCTCCCCTTGAATGCTATCACATCCTATTCCATTTAAATTGGCACTGCCACCTGATTCATAATTGGCATGTAATAAATAACAAATGAAAGTACAAAAAATATCTCATACTCTCATACAAAATCCTTGCAAATGTTTTATTTTTAATTTTACCCTCAGCTTTTGTCATTTTTTTATTCTTTTCCATCAGACATTATTAACACTTCTAACATGATGCTTCAGTTGATTAGGTTAAACAACTGGAACACTAAAATTAGAAACATTAGAAAAGTATTTAGAAGTTAAAAAAAAAACATGGAAAATGAACATTATTTAATGATCAAAGGAATGTTGCCAGTCATAAAAAATAAAATACAACAAATTCTATCAGAAAAAATGCAGCAATTAAGTTTTAACGCAATTAAAACTTGAATAAAAAATACCTTTAAGGTACATATCCAAGGTACTGAAGATTTATTAAGGAAGTGATACTGTAATCCAGGAAGGAAGAAACCTTAAAAAAGGTTTTTCAATGCCAATTTTTCCATTCAATTTTATCTTGATGGCATGGTATGATAGCAACATAAAGCTATGGTTAAAGAATTAAAGTAGGGACTGAAGAGATAGTACAGCTGGTAAGGTGCTTGCCTTGCATGTGGCTGACCTGAGTTCAGTCTCCTATTCCTGACACCCCAAACGGTCGATAGAGCCCGCCAGGAGTGATCCCTATGATCACAGCCAGGAGTAAGTTCTAAGCACAGGTGGGTGTGGGCCAAAAACAAAACACAAAAAAATTTAAGTATGTAATAGAACTGAATTACAAAGTGTGAAGAAACAAACTTAAAGGTCAACATTTAAAGCACATCTTGCAAATACCAGACTTTCTATATGGTACCTTTTTGTTGCTTGCTCTGAGAATGTCCAATTCTTTCATAAGAAATGTTACTGTTTCCTCTGTATTTAAGTCTGAAGTAACTTGAGAAGGAATCATACATTCATAATGCACATCATTATTTCTATTTCCCATTATGCTGTAAAAAAGAAAATGATTAAGCATATACATACCCAATTCTATACAGATCTATAACATTTACACTTCAAATGAGGAAGGGAGACAAATTTAACTGTCATAATGTGAACATTATTTTAAAATTATTCATTATAATACTAAGTATGAAAAGCAAGCATCAAGTTCATAGAGGTGCTAATGTATCAACTGAGAGAGGTAACTATGAAAAGCACTTAGCAACTCCAGGGCAAATCTGTTCTGTAACACTCAAGGTACAAAGGTTTTGTTTTCTTTTTCATATTTGTATGATACTTGAGTAAAGAATAAAATTATTGTAAGCACTATAAAGGAATGAAAAGAAAAAGAGTCAGTCCAGTCTCCACTATTTATTTTTCCTGTCTGTCATTATCCCCAGTACTATTTCAGTCTGCACTGTAGCAAGAACATAACTGATTTCTCAGAGGAAGGTCTATATTAATACATCAACTTCATTAAACAGTAATGTTCATTAATGACAATTAATTTTAAATAACTAGAAATAGATATTCTTATACAAAACTGATCAAACAGTATTCTAGGTGATTTTGTTTGGGGCTAAAAATATGAGTGAACTCTTAAATACATAGCAAAATTTCCTGTTACAAGACCAATTATCAAGATACCAAAATCCCATAGGTATCAACCACAGGCATAAAAGTCAAATACTTCATGTGAAAGGTAGGTAAGGTGTATTGGGGAATGACTGCATAATGTGTAATATTAAGGAAGGCAAATGGGAGAGCCTTTCAAAAAACAATCAAAACTGTTTAAATGAAAAGCAATGCTAACCAAAGCCAAAGTATATCTATGGGTTTATTTTGTGTTGGTGCTGCCAGTTCAGGACTCTGATAAAAAATATATTGTTTATATCAACTGTCAGATCCATTAATAAATGGTCTCAGAAAAGACTACTCAGAAATGAATAAAATCTCATGGCCTTCATTAAAATTTACCTTGTGAATTTTACTTAGTTATACAGACATATTATATCAATGTGAGAGAAATTATAGGAAACAAGGGCCGAAGCGATAATACAGCACGTAGAGCTTTTGCCTTGAACATGGCTGACCCGGGTTCGATCCACTGCACCTCATGTAGTCCCCAGAGCACCACCAGGAATGATTTCTGAGTACAAATCCAGGAGTAACTCCTGAGCATCACCAGGTGTGGCCCCCATACAAATCAAAAACAAAAACAAAGGAGAGAAATAATAGGAAACGGTAGATCCCCAAAATTGTAGTAAAGTAATAAAAGATCAAATTTAGCCAACGTCATAAAGGGAGTGTGTGTAAGTACAAAAGGAGAAAGGAAGAGAGTAAGGAAGACTTCTTCCAAATCTTACTTTTTAAGTCTAGAGTTACTAGTACTCACTTAGAATTCTCAGCAGCGTGATAATCTGTCTCATCACCTGGATATGGACAGATGACCTGAAAATTTCTTAAACTTTGTTCTGGCAGCTCTGCTTCCTCATATTTGGCTTCATTAACTAATTCAGTGAAATTCTGATGTGTGCTTCCCATAGAATTCATAGTTGGTTGTTCACCTGGTTTTGTACTTTTATCTTCTTCTGTTATGCGTTGTTCAAGATAACCATGGGCTACATCTGTGTTTAAAACAAAACACAAAACATGCAAAACCTAGTAACATATTGAATCAGTTATTATTTTTGTGGCAATATGCACTCTCATACCTTTGAACATGGATTTATCAGAATTACCTCTTATATTAAATAAACACAGACAGCAATTTTGCAATTAATATTTCCATTTCTACGCTTATTTAAGACAGTAGTTTCCAAAGTTAGCTGTACTTTAATTTCTAAACATCCTAAAATCCAGACTGCACCACATGGTAACAAAATTAAAAGTCTCTGGGAGTGATCAGATGGCTCCAACATACAATCCAGGCTAGGACTTACAGATTTAGAGATGTCACTTTCTACATGACATTCTTACATTTTGAAAAAAAAAAAAGGATGCAAGAAGCTAACTGATCATAGTGAAATGATAGTGAACTCCAGTGTCAGACTGCCTGGGTTTGAATTTCAGTTCTACCAAGTCCATAATTTTGGGTAAAGTTTTTAAATCGCCCCGTACCTCAACTTCTTGTTTGTAAAATCAGAGTATAACATACTTCTTTAACTGAGAAGTGCAAATTTAAAAAAAGGAATTCAGAGCATTTTGGCTGAGTTTCTAGCACTTAAAATATTAGTTATCTTTTATAATTTATACCATTTGATATGAAAATGAATACAAGGAGAATTTTTAACTTATGGTTTATCATCAGAGATTATATATTAGAACATCTGTTCTGTAATGCCTGGCAATCTCATAAAAGTGAGAAAGATATTGCACCCTGGTGGTTTCCCAATCTCCCTGAACATATAGGCAGGAGTAAGCACTGAATACCACCAGGTGTGACGCCCTTCATATACAAAGAAGCAGATGTCTTAGATGTCTTCTCCAATCTGTCGAATTTAAATGCCTCTTGAGGAAGATTGCACTTTTAGAATAAAAATAAACAGGGAAAATAAAATAAGCTCCCTGACAAAGCATTTCTTCTTTGAGGGAAGAGCACATACCTGCTCTGTGCTCAGGACACTTTGCAGTCCCACAAATTAAACTACAGTCAGCCACATGCCTTACTTCTATGAGCCCAAAGTATTCATTCCTAATAATTTACAAATTATTTCTTGAGGATATGGTGAGCCTTACTTCTAGCCCAAAGTATTAATTCCTAATAATTTACAAATTTATTTCTTGAGGATGTGGTGCTGCCAGCAGATCAAACTGTATCCACACAGTGAGTGCATCAGCCTTTCAGGCTGATGCTTTCAGGCCTCCAGATACCCCAAAATTGCAACTCTGGTTGGAACCAATAACTCAGGACCAAGTTTCCTAAGAAATTAAAAGGCCAAATTTAGGCATGTTAGAGCAACATCCAAAACCACCTTCCACTCAGTTAACAAGCTCATTTATTTGTCATGCTTCAGAGACTCATAATAAATCTCAAGGGAGTTCAACTCTCAGCATTCCATTCCATATGGTCCCCCAAGTACCACCAGGAATAATTCCTGAGTACAGAGACAGGAATAACCCCCTAAGCATTGAGAGATATGATCCTCCACCCCCTCCAAAAAAAAAAAGAAAAGGAAGGAAGGAAGAGATTTTGAGAGAGATCAAAAGCTGCAGTTAAATCTCAGACCTGTGCATGGCTGAAGAAAAAGGAGTAAATCAAAGGGGGGTTGGTTATCCTGGTGCCCACCCAAGCAGAGCCTCTGGCAGCCACTTTCTCCCGCAATCCAAAATCGGCTGGACTCCATGGTCTCAGGACAGACCTCCCACCAAGATATTAACCTGTTGAAAATTTGGGTATTCGGGTTTTGTTAGTGAAATCTCTAGGCTTTCTTGGGGTCAGGATGGGCTACCTTCTCCCATCTCCCTGTACTTCTGGAAGCCTTGGCAGTTACAAATGCATCCCAAAGCTGTCACCCAGTTGCAAAGCTACTCTAGCCTTATTGTCCTGAACAGAATACTAAACGCCCTGAACAAACATGATGAACTCTTTGTACCTGCACTGCAAACCATAATGCACAAAAGGAAAATGAGAGAAAGATGAAAAGTGCCTACCAAGCAGATAGACTGGGGATGGGGAGTGGGATGTCGGGGGATGGTGGGAAAAGAACAGGGGACATTGATGGTGGGAAATATATAATGGTGAAGGGATGGGTGTTGGATCATTGTATAACTGATACCCAATCATGAACAGCTTTGTAATGGTCTATCTCATGGATATTCAATTAAAATAATTAAAGAATAAAAAATATGTGGAGTTCATGCCTTCTTCAGTCAGCTTAATCAGTGGCTAAATAAATAGCAGTACTCCTACATTAAATTTTTAAAAAGAAATTATTTGCTTCAAAATAAGCAAAACTTCTTTAAATTATATTATTCGGGACCAAAGTCAGATTGCAAACCATTTATTTTTGGCAAATTATTTCATGTTGAAGGAAGAAACCAGGTCATCTCCTATTTCAAGATTATCTATGAAATCTCACTATCATATTGTTTTTATTTAAGCTTTAACTACTCTATCTGAAATTACTCAGTGTTTCTTGACATTCAGAAACTTGGTTTGTTTTAGATTTTTGTTATGATACTTTTCTAAAATAGGCTAGGATTAGTAAAATGGAACCACCAATATATGAATGAAAGAATTTTATAAAGACAATATAAGTTTTTTCTTTATTTCTAATTGCTCTATATAAATGGTCAGATACCAAATTATTTAAATATTCATTAGACACTGGAACCTGGCTTGCAAATTAGATTACTGATACTTTTCTAAGAATTCAATTTTATCTTAGTAGAATCCTTCTGTCTTTTTTTCTTTTTAAACCAGTAATTTTAAAAGATTGCGCTTAAATTTTGGGTGCTTCAATACTCATATTCTGTCAAACTGTGTTATTCTCTACCAGAATTCTGTCATCTATATAGAAATATTAACTCTACCCAAATGAGTGATTTTGCAATGAAAAGCTACAATGTGACATCTCCTCTAATAAGTACTGGGAAAACAAAAATGAGTAAGGATCTTCTTAAGAACCCTTTAGTATATACTGATATAACTGAATACAATATAATACTATATTCTAGAAGTATACTAGGGCTACAGAGATCATATACAAATAAGCTAAATATACTGATACTCAACTGGCAAACTCTGGGAAAATTTCATAAAGGTATTTTGTTCTACATAAAAAGAACAAATAGGAGTATTCAAAGTAACAAACTATTCAAGAGATTGAGTTGGGTACAGAAAAAGTTGACTGACTGTAAGAATAAAAATGTAAAAGCAGAACAGACATGAGAGGAGAATTACTTGAACAACACAAAAACATTTCTTGCATTGAAATAAGACGTTATATTGAGGAAATAAAAATTCCTAACATGATGTGTATCATTTGTAAATAGAATGATGGAACAAACAGACTGGTGATGAAGGATCAGAAAAAAATCAAGAAAACAAGAGTACTCAAATTGTCACCCTTAAAGACACTGAAGTTATTGGGGAGTGAGGGAGCATGGAAAGGCAAAATGAAAGGAGGAATGAGAACTAAATGTGAAGACTTTGATGACTGCATAAATATGCTGGAAAAAAATCAGTGACAGATGAGAAAGCTGAGAAGACTGAATGGAAGAGAATGAAAGATGAGAAGACTGAATGGAAGATAAGTGATTCCTTTTGACCATTTAAAATTTTGAAAAAGGGGCCAGATCAACAGCAGAGTGGGTTAGGCACCTGCTTTAAATTTGACCAATCAGGGTTCAATCTCCAGCACCTCATATATATCCCCAAGACTACCAAGGTAATCTCTGAGTACAGAGCCAGGAGTAAGCCCTGAGCACAACTGGGTATGACACAAAAACAAATAAAAAAATGAATGAAACAATACTGAACTCCAGTTTTTGTTACAAAACAGTGCAAAGAATTCTTTATACTCTTTATAGATTTCCAAATGTTCACATTTTACATTTATTTTCCTTAACTTAAAAATGGCTTTAGGGGCTGGAGTGATAGCACAGCGGGTAGGGCGTTTGCCTTGCACGCGGCTGACCCATGTTCAATTCCCAGCATCCCATATGGCCTCTTGAGCACCGCCAGGAGTGATTCCTGAGTGCAGAGCCAGGAGTAATCCCTGTGCATCGCCGGGTGTGACCAGAAACAAAAACGAAAACAAAACAAAAAATGGCTTTATTGAGAAGAAACTGACATACAATTGCACACATATAAAGTATACAAATTAAATAACTACACATCATTATGACTAAGATATCAAGTATATGTGTAAGCCATAAAAGTCTTGTTTTATTCCTTTTTAATGTTTCCCACTAGTTTTCATTGTCTTCTCCCATCTTGAGAAAACTACTGAGTTCTTTTGTCATTATCCTGCCTTTTCGAGAATTTAATATAAATGAAATTAAGTTGTCCCTTTCTTCTGATTTCCATTTAGCATGTTTATTTTGAAATCCATGTGTTATTATATATACCAACAGGTCATTTCCTCTAAATGCACACTAGTAAACCATTAAGTATATGCCAACTGGTAAAGTTTTAAATATCTTTTTGTTTGGTCTCCTTTGGCTGGGACCCTTTGGGCCTCTTGATTCTGGATGCACATACTCAACTCTGGGACCTCCTCGGCTATGATTTTTTTTCTTTTTTTGACTAATGTTTCTTCGCTGCTTTCCTGTTCTTCAGGGATTCCAGTGATTCTTATGTTGCTCCTCTTGATCTCATTCTATAGTTTTCTCTGTTCATTTATTGTGAGACTTATGTCATCTTCTGTTATTCTTCTAGAACATTCCTGCACCAATTTTATCCTCAGTTGCTCTCACTTTGCTGCCAAAAAACCTTACACTATTTTTTTTAACTTTGCCTTTCTTAATTTTGCCTACATTAAATTAAGTAGTTTTGGTAACTATAAATATAGCTGCTGTGAACAACTATGCACTAATCTTTGGATGCAAGTACGCTGCACTCTAGGATAAATGCCTGGAAATAAAATGGCAGGTGAATATATTCTTACCCTTTAACAGCACAGGATTGAAATGCTATGGCCCATTTACATGAAGCAAATGTCACCAACCTGAGAAATCAGGTGGTGGGGTTGGGTAAATTAGCCCAAACAAACACCTTGCAGATAAGATACCTAAAGTTTTTGGAGACTCTAAAGTTACACACACAATTTTGAATGTACAGAGTTGTGCCCTTCATCCCAAGTTGTTTACGGATTAGTTATACTGAACTTATCAAAATCCTGTTGAATATTTTCTAATGTTTCTGTAGCATTTTACAGTACTTTCAGCAGTGCATGAGAACGCCAGATTGTTGCACTTCCTTGTCGAGAGCTGATATGAGCAATCTTTTAAACCAGCTTTTATTGGTTCTAGTTGTAAATCATTCTGGTTTTAATTTGCACTTTCCTAATATCTAATGATCTGTATATTTTTTCCATGGACTTAGTTCCCATTAAGGTGCCTTCATTGATAAAGTATCCATTCACATATTTTGCCTATCATTTTCTTGGGCAGTTTGTTTTTCTCATTATTGAATTTTGGAAGACCTTTATATGTGCTAAATACAATTATTTGATAGAAGTGTGATTTGCAAATTAGTACTATCACTATGTAGCTTGTCTTTTCATTCTCTAAAATCTCTTTAGAAAAGCAGCTTTTTACTTGATAGAAACAAATTACACAGTTTAGCAGAAAGATCTTTAGAAAGGGTACTGGGATGAATATGCTAAAAGCTTTTAGTTGAGCAGTTTATACTGCCCTACTACTTAAAAGAAAACTTCATAGAAAATAAAAACATATAATTCAATAAATCCAACCTAAAAGGAGTTTATGGGTCTATGTTGCACACTATTCAATTAGATAGCTGTTAAAACCTAAGCATGTTGGATTCAAATTCAAATCTCTAAGTAGATGAAAGATTAAAATTAAAACTATTCTATTGAGTCCCCACTCATAAACTTTCAAATGGAAACACTAACTTTTTTAGTAATTTGCTTCCCTATTTAACCAGTCACTGCTGTTTCATCATTATAGCAATAATAATACTGCATAAGGGCTGGAGCAATAGCACAGCGGGTAGGGCGTTTGCCTTGCACACAGTCGACCCGGGTTCGATTCCCAGCATCCCATATGGTGTAACCCCTGAGCATTGCCAGGTATGACCCAAAAAGAAAAAAAAAATAATACTGTATAAGTTTTTTTCTCCATATAGACTAAAATATTATCAATCTTCTTATAATTCATAAACTATTAAGTCTAATTTGTGGTTAAACAACAGGAAATGTTTAATTCTTGCTCTCCCGCAGACATACTGTATTATTTGTTTTTTGTTTTGTTTTGTTTTTTTGGTTTTTGCTTCCTGGATCCCACCCGACAATGCTCAGGAGTCATTTCTGGCTCTACACTCAGGAATTACTCCTTGCAGTGCTCGAGGGACCATATGGGATGCTGGGAATCAAACCCAGGTCGGCTTCGTTCAAGGCAAACGCCCTACCCACTGTGTTATCGCTCTAGTCCCCATACTGTATTATTTGGATATAAGCATTTGGCCACTTACAATCAAATATATTTTCCATTTTTTACCATTAAAATATAATGTTAGCAATGCCGTGCAAATATCCTGCACCATTTGAAAATGATGAACTGGGAGAATATTACTGTGTCCTTCAAATTCTATCACTACTGTATTACCTGAGCAACATGGATGGATTTATTGAATACTTTTTAGAAGCTTAATACATATGCCTAGGTACACTACATTATATGCTTTGAAGGCATGAGATCTCTCTAGTAATTGGGAGGGGGGCAAGGATGTTGGGTCACACCTGTGTTTAGGGCTAAATTCTGGCTCTGTGCTCAGAGATCACTTCTGGTGCAGCTTGGGGAACCATATGGGGTGCCAAGGGATCTAACCTAGGTCACCGCATGAAAGGCAAGCAGCGCCTTAACCACTATGCTATCTCTCTAAGCCTAAATCTAGTATATTTAGTGTTGTTTCTTAGATGATTTTCATGCTCTTCTCTTCTGAAGGTCATCAGCAATGCCAACCATCTCAACATTAGCAGTGCAATTTGATTCTCAATTACTTGGGCTGAAAAATGAACAGTATTACATATCTTTGCCTATCTTAGAAAATAAACTTTGGGGATTTTTAATTTTGTGTTTCAGTTCTCCAAATAATTAAACATTAGTCAATATATAGTATACTTAGTTAAATTGACGCCACCCAAGAAATCAGGTCACACGGCCAAAAATAACTTATTTCACAACTATCACACAGAGGCAAGAAAGAAGGTGGTTAGAATCAAATAGGGATTCTTAGAGGCTGGGAAATTCTGTTCTGGCTGGCTTTGTAAATAGTTTGTGACAACTGGTATCTGTGTAAACGGATTTGATGGTCCCCTGGGGGGTCAATACTGTTTACAGAGCTGTTTCTTCAGAGTGGTTGAGTTAGAAATGTCTCTAGGGATCCTGTGGAGTTACTCAGAATAGCAACATCCTAGCTACCTGAGAGCAGAGGTTAAAAAATAAAAAAGATAAGGGAACAGGCAAACTATATAGGCAAGTACATTCAAATAAATGGATTGCTTACTCCATAAAATATAAGTACTATAGCACTTACAGGATTTTATATCCAAAATTAATCATGAAGGAGGCAACTTGTTACTATGTGTCCAAAACTCGTTAACACGATTTGTATTCACATCTTTTAATTTTTTTTAATTGGGGAGGGAAGGTACATCACCTAATAAGTACATCACCTAATTCTATTAATACATAAAAGCATAATAATAGCTTGTTTATTCCTTTTTGGCAATGTCATTGCATTACATAAGAAAAAAATTAAGTGTATTTTGATTTTTATTTTCTTTTTGATTTTTATTAAATAGCCATGATTTACAAATTTACTGATAGTTCCATTTTAGTCATACAATAATTCAACACCAATTCCTCCACAAGTGTCAATTTTCCTCCACCAGTATTCACAGATTCCCTCCTCATTCAATCCCATTACACTCCGCCTGTCAACTTGACAGACACATTACAAAGTTTCAGTGGTTGCTGCTTAGATCTCATAAGAAAAAATAGTGATACAGGATACACTATTAAATAAGGGAATAACTGATAGAAATTCTGTAGTAGTCCTATATTAAAAAAAATAGTCTTTTTCAATGATTAAAATTATTCTCAATGTTCAATGATTAAGAATGTTCCTCAGGTTCCTTAATAAGCATTACTGTCACCATAATCAGAATACTAAAAAATCAAAATTGTGCCAGTAGCTCCTAATAATTTCTATCAATTGCTTAAGTAGAATGTAATTATTTTTTTGTGTATAATGCTACTACTAATGCCCTTTAACAAATATTTTCCACTATTATATGCTTTGTTGTGGCAAGGGTTAGCTTTTCTTGCTCACAGACCTAGAAAATATGTGCTTTTCCCAAAAAATCCTAATAGCAAAGACATAAAAAAAAATTTCTCCCATATCATTGTAGTTCTATCTAATCCGTTGTAGAAGAGAAAGTTTTACATCATCCAAAAAAAAAAAATTAGTGAAATTATGTCTTCCAAACAGGAAAACTTGCATGGATGCTGATCAACAACCAACAGGGTTTGAATAATGTCTCCAACATAACAAATGACCAAAACTTTTAACTCCCATCAATAAAAAAACACATAATACTGGTACCACCTCAAAAGATGTTATGAGGATTAAATTATTTATATTATATGATGTCTTATGGTGTCAGCAAAGAAGAACAAAGTCAACAAATGTTAGCTAGTAACTATGAAGAGCTGCCTTGATTAAAGCAAATTATTCATTAAATATAGTAAGAAATTGTTATAAAATGCATAATAAAATAAAATTATATATTTCATATAAAGGTAAAATTTATTAGAAAAATATAAGACAGAAATTGAAAATAAAAGCTACCTTACTGAAGGCGAAATATCAATTACACTAAAGGAAAATATCTGTCATGATTAAAACTACCACTTAATATATAATGTTTTATAAAAATTGCACAAATATATAAAACTAATGAATTATAGAGGTAATGGGGGACTTCAAAATGTAGAATCCTGGCATTAGGGAAAGATTCTGAAAGAAAATTCAATGATACGGAAAACAGTTAATAGTACTTTTTGTAATTTTAATACCAAGGCAGGAAAATAATAAACTTAAACATCATGTTTTTGTAGTATAATTTATGTACTCATTATATTGGTAAACAGTATTATATGCAACCAGGACTGACAAGCAGGCCAATGATATTTATCCTTAGAGAATCTAATTGAGTTATGGGAAATGGAAAACTTTTAGGTTCTTAGCTTAAAATATGCAATATTTTTAGCTATATACCACATACTATATCTTAAGAGCCATCTCTCTTTTTTTTTTGGTTAAACAGTTTTAAGAAAGGTTGGGGAAACTTATACCTTTCAGTTTCATTAGTCTAGATACCCAATGCCAACATTTCAAGTGCTCAAAGGCACAGGTAGCTAGAGGCTACCAAGTTGGAAACCACAGACAGAATTGTATTGGATATATCAGGGCAAGTAAAACACTTGGTGGGAAGGCGGGGCATAATTATAGTTAAGTAAGGAGCACTTTATAACGGCTTCTAAAGTTAGAAAGTAATGCTTGAAATTGTCAGTATCACATAATTTTTTCACCTGGACATAAGAGTAGGCACTTGAAATAAACTATATGCTTTAAATTTCTAGACATAGTTTCATATCTAATGTCAAAAAGAAGCAGCATATCTAAATATGTTGAAAAGTTAGTAGCACAGTTATTTCATCTTTGATTAAAACAACTTAACAAATGACAATCAACACAATTTTTCAAATCATTAACTGGTTTGTTTCAAATCACAAAACTTACTATGATCCGGTTGTTTCATTATTTTTTTAAAGCCATCTGAAATGATGAAACCATATTATTTTTAAAGAACTTTTTGTTTCATCTGGTATGATCAACCAGTCACAAATATATCAATATCCATTTTAGTGGATAAAAGGTCAAATTTCTATGTAAGTAGGAAGTTCTATCATGTTTCAACTTCAAAACCGTAATATGTCACCATGTGAATACCTAAAGCTACGACTACCTAATTAACTTATGTACATATCCCGTAAGGTCTTGTAGAACTAATACCACTCAATTTAAACCATTACAAATACTATTTAATTTTTTTATTTTTTTTGCATTTTGGGTCACACCCGGCAATGCACAGGGGTCACTCCTGGCTCATGCACTTAGGAATTACTCCTGGCAGTACTCGGGGGACCATATGGGATACTGGGAATCGAACCCGGGTCAGCCGCGTGCAAGGCAAACGCCCTACCCGCTGTGCTATTGCTCCAGCCCCACAAATACTATTTAGACTGAAATTATTATGAAAACTATCCTAAAACTTAACCAAGTTACCAATATACTGTAATCTTTATTCTTTTTTTTCCAGTGTTACAAACTATCTAACTACACTTATTTCTCCTTTTCAGATTTTTCTCATTTTATCTTGTTTCAAAATAGAATTTATATTAACTAATTAAAAATTTGAACTAAGTCTTAAATTTCTAGAACAAAAAAATAATGTTCTGTAACAGCATGTAAAATAGTCTTCATGATTAACATTATTTGCTTATTAAGTATGGACACACACCAATTTTCCATGCACTCAACAACTGCAGAAATTACTTATGGAAGGCAACTTTTGCAGGACAAAGTACAAAGAGTAAAAAACTGATTTTCAGATATGTGCCTTTCATTTTATTCAAGGATATTTAGATTTAGAAAACATAACAGAAGAATCAGCAGTCAGATACTAAGTGGAAATCACTGAAAACACAATGTTAGTTCTAATGGATGGATGATTGTGTTTGGTCTTTTGAAACTTTGAAGTATAGGTAAGTCTTGATCACACAAATTAATAAATCCTAAAGCTGGAGTTAACAATAACCATTACACCCAAATTCTGCAGCTTAGCCCAGCCAATTTTTCAAAAGGTCAGGTTGTGAACTGGAGAAGATCAGGGAGGTCCACCGCATAGCTTTGTTGCCAGGCATCTCTCGTCTGGATTGTTGCAGGCATTTATTAGTATTCGTCAGCAGACTCAACAGAGCAAACAAGAAATTCAAGCACGAATAATAAAATGAAATGCTGCTATATAACCCTTTGTCATTCAGCAAATATGGGACTTTTTAGCTACATTGTTCCTAAACCTGGGTTACTACTTTAATTTTTCTCCACAGTGCTGACTGAATGAGTATGCATGTGTGTTAAATGCAGAGCTCCCCTAACAACTGCAGGACTGCCATTTAATCTGTTGGTAGATGGACCATTTCCTGTGGGAACCCTAGCTATGATTTCCAGATCCACCAAATAAATCTCAGATTAAGATTCCAAATGAAACCTGCCTTTGGCAGATAAAAAATGTCAAGATGGATATAAACAGTAAAATTATAAATTATCTAGGTGTTGCATGACAAACCAATGTTCATTTTTTTTGTTGACACGTGCCCAGATATCAAAAACTATATGAGACATTCATCAAATGTCACACTTTCATAATATTGGAGCCATCATTAAAACTGTTTGACTAAGGACCTCAAAGTGTTTAAGCAGTAGCTCAAAAGTATATTTGTGCAAAGTAGAAGAATAAATTTACATATCAGCAGCAGCTCATAAGGGATGGGTAAATATTCTGTTTATCTCTCATTGTAATTCAGGTTACTTTAAATACGAGGTTTTAGAAAATCATTATGCTCTATATGGCATCATTACATAACTTCTTATGCAAATGACGTGTTTTATTCAAAATCACCATTTGTTTCTCTCGGTGGGGAGAGAAACAAAGCCTAAAAGGAAAAAGGTAGAGACTCATTTTATTAATCAACTGTGATTATTATGTGCCTTGTTAGTTACACTACAGTGTCATTAGCTTCTTGTAGAGTTAGCATTTTTAAGGATGAAAGAAAAAAAAAGGTTCACTACATACAATGATAAAAGCCCGAGAAAGTAAATCTGTTTGTTTTTAATGTTTTCATTTCAAACTATTTGGGGGAGGGGCAAAGATTTTTTTTTTAAAGGAAAAGGTAATAAAGGACCAATATAGAACATCTTAAGAGAACAAATGGCCTATTAAAAATGCAGAGGAAGTCTCTGATGCTAGTCTCTACTGCATTCTCAGGGGATCAAGGACTGCTTTTTTAATGAAAATTTTTTGTTTTGTCTATGCTCTTCTTACCTGGACTAATGCAGACTAGTCCTGGGTCTTAAACTGTATACTCGCTGATTATAAAAGATAGGCAATGAAGTTTTCCGAAAGAAACAGCTAATATAAAATTGTATTTTTCACTTTAAATACTTGAAAGCTTTTGCATAAAAAGGTTTTGGTGACTCCAAATTTTACAATAGTTTATTACTAAAAATTTAAAATCTAGTTTACCTAAAGCATATTTTTTTCCAACTGCAAATTCTTTATACCTCCTCTAATCTGTTGATAAGATATTCAATACCCTATACTCCATATCCCAATATTAGAGCTAATGCACAAGGCTGCATCCTTAAGGACTTCTTATTTGTTCTGTCTTTCCTGTCATATTTTCTCAAATACATTTTGCTGGTTCAAGGAAACTAATGCTAAATAAACCTTATATATCATATCCAATTAAGTATCAATATTAATGAAGGAAATAAATCTTCTGTCCAATTCTGATTACATATATGTACTGAAATGGCTCAAATTGACAAACATTATTATATTTTGGAGTACATCAAATTATTTTAGGTATAGCCAGTGAAACTATTAAAAAGCAAAATAAACTTTTTAATAAAAAATACTTAGCAAAACACTCTAAAAAGCATCTACACAAGTATAATGTGATCATATAAACTAGTCATTTTAACCTTCACTCACATGAGCAACGAGATTTTAAAATGATTAAATTTTTAAGAAGTCAAAAATAGAATTTTCTAAAATAATCACTTTTCATTCAAAATCTCATCAAAGTTTTCTATTTAGCAAAGAAATGTTAATATTACGGAAAGCTAAATATTTGAACAGTTTCAATTCAAGCAATTAGACTATAAAAGGGGTTGCATAACATTTGAAAATGTTGTGGTCCTGATTTGTTCTATTTTTTTTCTGTATTAATCTAAAAAATGTTGTATAAAAACACATTAAAAAACAAATACACATATCTAAAGACTCTCTTGGAGAAAAACTATCTGAAGTTTCTTCTGCAAAGACTAATGTTCTATCTAAGCTGCTTTGAATAAAAAGTTATACACATTAAAAGATGGAAGTACTGGCGATCCCCTAAATTATTTCACTTTAACAACTAGATTTCTCTTTAACCAAAAGTGGTACCTAATATAGTAGATGCAGTCCTACTCTACAAAGAGTAAACTGGAAAAAAAAAGTTTGAAAGGGTCTTATATTTAATCTATTCATCAATGTATGTCGACTCAGATATTCCAAAGCAACAAAATGTCACTGCACACTCAAGACTTTCTAGCAATCATACCAAAGTCACCATGGAACAACAATAGTTAATGGACTAAGCATGATTAACCAAAATTCTAATTTCTAGATATTAGAAAATTTAATTTCTAGAAAGTTAAAAATTCAGGTAATACAAAGATTTGGGTTGTAAAAGTGTTCCAGGAGGTGTTCTGGCATGAAAGAGCCATAGCCAGAAATGAAGAAGCAATTTGGTTGAAATGATGGAGAATACAATGCAAAGTAAAAACTTGAAACTTTAATTTCAAAATAAAATATTCATATTTCCTGACCCAAAATAACTGTGAGACTACACAGCAGAAGAAGAGATAAACTTTCATCAGTCAAATATTCACAAGTTATACAATGGGGGGCCACACCAATAACATAGAAATGGAGAAATAGAAGGTCCCTACTTACTATAAAGGAAAGTTACTACTTTTCACTTATTTTTTCATTGCTGTATTTATTACATATTATCATTTTTATAGCGTCCCACATAAACAGTATAGCATGAAATGATTAGACATTATAAATGCTACAAAAATGTTTCCTCACAAATGTTCCCTTATTAAGAATTTATCGGTAGATTCAGCAATTATACTGAATGTACAAGTATAGTTATAGTGGAGTATGATATAATGAGGTGGGGAGGAGGAGGGATCAATAAAGGGAATTTTTAACTTTCCACTCAATTTTGATGTGAACTGTTATCTACAATAAGTCCAGTAAATAACTGCAGTTCAAAGATGTACTCTGAAACACATTATCTTACAATTTTATACCAATTAAAAATTAATGCCAAATAAAATAGTTTGCAGCAAAAATTTACAAATATGAATTCTCCTATATTAATATGAATATCTCCTATATCGAAACAGTTGCTAATGAACTTTATAATGGTTAAAAAACTAAATTGCTCTCGGAAAAGTCTATTTTTCTACTGGCACTAAGTAACAAATTCATTTGTAACAAGCTTAAAAAAGGAACACCTAAAATCCCATTTTAATAAACATTTAAAATATGGGATTTTTTAAATATAAAAACAGTATAACCACAATCATTGAGAGTAGTCATGTATTTATTCTAGAAATGAATCAATCCTTATTGGCCATCTGCCAATAATCCTAAAACTATTTCCTTAAATATCCTACATGGTTATATGCAAAAAGCTATATGCAATCTATTAAGTTAGGAACTATGGAGATAAGCAACATTAATCTGACCTCAGACAAATTCTTCTTTAATTGTTCTGTGGCATATGGAAATTATTTGAAAGTGCATTCTAAAATATACACTTTCCCAAAGTGTAAATTTATTTGCCGTACATTACACTAAAGATAACGGTGATGATTTTTATTGCAACTGAGTTTTCAGTAGAGAAGTTTTATTCTAAGTAAACAGAATTGATTTTAGTCTAGGAAAAACACTAAATATAAGCTATAATACTTCGAAAAAGCTGTTTCTGTTTAAAATACTGCTCTTTATTGGTATTTAATACTTTTGAAACTTTCTAATACATCTACCTTCCATAGTTAGATGAAATAATAATAATAACAATCACATTTATTTAAGCCCTTTAAAAATGTCGAAAAGCTTTTTAAAAATATCTACTAAAACTGTTGCCAACATCGTTTAGTAAGAATAATTGTAATGGTATGTGGACTACATATCAAATAAATTTCCTGTTTCAGGTTTTATAGTAGATTATTTTTAATACTCAGTCCCTAATTTTCACAATAATGCTAAAGAAATTATCAACCTATTACATACTAAAGAAGTGTTTAAAAAAATACGACATGAAATCAAAATCAAGGTGTCCCGAACTCTAAATCTGTGTTCTTTCTTTCTATGATAATATCTTATTGTAATTACAAAATGCATTGGTTCTCTAGTACAATTTACTTTCAGCTTTAAAATAAAATCAAGTAGAATTAATTATTTTAGGGAAAGCATACCTTTACTTGCTGAAATTCCAATTATTATAGTTCAAGTCATATAACTTCACTCACAAAACATAACACCTAGATATAATATCCAGAACTTCAAGGACTGTTTAAATACCTAGTAATTTTTTCCCCAGATACCACAAAAATGGAGGTCCATTTTATACAACTTACCATTTACTTCTTCTCTGCTACAAAACAAAATAGTTTATGAAAATAAAAGACTTCTACAATCAACTTCACTCATAATGATCAACCATGCATGTTTTATAGTGTTGCAATGATGCGTATTCTAATCAAAATATTTACAAATCATGGAATATTTATAGATATAATTTGTTACACAACCACAGATAAAAGGTAAAAAGAGTACAAACTGTGAAGAAAAAAAAAAACCAATAATAAAAGGGTTTGATGTTGGCACATGAGTTCCCAATCCAAACAAAAATAAGCAGTGTTCTGATTTTAATACGAAACTAATGAACCATGTTCCAGTTACCTTTTACTCGGTTTTACTTCATCTGTGTAGAAAACCATAAGAAGCATGACTACAAAAGGTAATAGCTACTTCAATTCTAAAATTAAGAGATGATTACTGTTTACTCGATTTAGCAAGGCAAAATTATTGAGATATTTGGCTTACTACAATAAAATACATCACGTAAGGACTCGATTAAAATAAGCAATTCTAGAAGTATTTTTTCACCTCAGGTTTCAAATGAGTATAATGATTTGGTAACATTTCTATTCTTAAGCTTAAGAGAAAGTAGTTTAAAATCATGAGATATACATATATATGAATTAAAATAATATACAGATTAAAAAGAAATACTTGGTACAAAATACCTATTTATTCACTGAGAATATGATTTTCTAAATAATAAACCCAAAAATATTAAGAAACTTCTAAAATTGAAAGGTTCTGTTCAAAGTTTTGTCCAATCTAGGTGATTCTTTTTACCTTACCTTCAAGAAATATTTAAAATATAATAATTTGGAACATGTTATAACCTTTTTTTAACCTTTCTTAGGGAACACTGACCCCTAAAGGTTCTAAATTTAAATAGGTATCGTAATATTATAAACTTTACTGCACATCCAGGCTTTACTTATCTACATAATTATAGGTATCTGTACCATGGTGAGTATGTTTTTTCATAAATAACATGTAAACTATCTCAATGAACTGTTACACACTATAAAACAAGTTATGTTTCTGCTAATATAATTAAAAATGGAAAATTAATAAATATCCAGGAACTTATATTATGACAAATAACTACTCAGAAATTTCTGACCTTTTAAAATTCTTATATATGTATAGATTGACAAGCAAATGCCCAAAAAGGGCTAAGGAGTGACAACTTTTTCAGTGGGTTGATTACATTAAGTCTGATAATTTTTTTTAAAGAACTCCAGAAAAATTACCAAGTCTTCACCTAAAAACAAAACTTGAGATCACAGAAAGCTGTGATAAATGCTCCCATGATAACACAAGTTTATTCACTCAATTTTTTTTCCATCAGCTTAAAAATTTCACTTCTTCAGGGTTGCTTTTTAACTGCTTAAAGAAATTATAGAAGTCTTTATTCATCTTACCTATCAACAAAGAAAAATGTACATCACAGTCCTCATTAAAGCCTATCTCAATCAAAACTGTAGTCAGACTATTTCATCAATGTCTCTACAAAAAAGGTAGGAAGGAAATAGCCACTTCCATAAAATGAAATTTCTAAGATAATAACAAAGCATATCTGTCATTTAAAATAATCTGATTTTCTTAAAAAATTAAGATATTAATTATGACAATGATCTATAAACATTAAGATATTAATTATGACAATGATCTATAAACATTAGAGTAAAATGGAATACTGGAGTAATTTCTACTTTATGATAAAGTCAACAAGTGTTATCAAGAAGATGACCATGAGATTTTACTGTTTAGACATAACCATTATCAAGAAACAGAAGATACTACATTTACCCGTTTAACTTTATATTTTAATGTTTCATTAAAAGGAACTTACATGAAGGAGTCTTATTCCCATTTTGGATGTCAAAATAAAATGCCTATAAAAACGCAAATATTTCTGTTTCTGGTATATACAGTGAGGTCTATGACTTCTGCAAACTATTTAAGCATCTGATGTCTTCAATTCTGAAATCCTCTCCATAAGATTTCTAGAGCTTCCACTGCTACCTTGCTTAACCTTTCCTGGTTATTCTACATTCAAGAGATGTATTTCCTCTGTAGTCTCCAGCTCATACATACATTGAAAACAATTCCTCAGGCTCTTAAAGATCCTTTTGTCTTTAACTTGAATTATGACTTACACAGCAATCAGACTCTTAAGTATAAAAAATGAGCAATGCAGACATCTGTTTAATCCTCTTTCCTTATTTGCACATAAGTAAAACTGCTTTATGCTCTTCAAAGTTTGCTTATTTGTAAAAATGAACAAAATTAGCTATGACACTAGTTCTCAATTTCACACCAAAACAGCCTTATCACAAACTTGAATTAATATGGATTAAAGTTGTCATAGAAGTCACTCCACTATTAACTTTGCATTAAAAACCTTGTAACTATTTTATGTAAAAGTTTTTTAGTTATCTGGATTCTAACCTCAGAATAAGAAATCGCATGTCAAATAAAAAGAGAAAGATTGCTAATAGTAAGGTAGTAGTAAAAGGAAAATGTCTAACTCAAAAATCAAAATCAAACACACAAATTAGGGGAAAAGTATATTCAGAAAGCATAGCATCCTTTTAAACTTCAAAAGAAAGTACAGTTGCTAACTTTAGTACAGTGATGACAACCCTCAGAAGTGGCCTTCAATCACCTGAAAAAGGTAACCATGGGGGTGATACATGGTGAAAGGGAGGGCTGTTTCGGGTGGGGGAATTAAAAAGAGAGAGATGCATGCACTGTTAATTTAAAGGAAATGATGTTACACAATACTTTATTCAGAATAAATTAGTTCCTAAGGATTCTAGATTTTCAGTATTTTACTGAAAGAGGTCTCAATTAAAAAAAAAAAACCTTAACATTTGTTTAAATCTCTTTATGGATCTTGCTTTATAAAATGCGAGAGAGGAGAGGAGGAAGAGAGAAGAGAGAGTGAAGTAGAGAAATAAGAGAGGGAAAGGAGAAAAGAGGAGAATATAAAAGAGAGTGGAGAGAAGTGAGAGGAGAGAGAGGGGAGAGAGGTAAAGAGAGGGGAGGAGCGGAGGAAAGGAGAGATGGACATGCTCTACCTACAGAGATAGTCAAGGACGAATGTGCTCCACCTACCTACCTGCCTACCTAATCATCAGAGTCTCTCTCAGTCTTTCAGACTGTGCGTGACACCCCCCACCCCAAGCTCTCTCTCTCTGCCCCTACCTCCCCCATTCTTAGTGTCTTGGTGTCCTTCTCTATATCCATGAACATATCTGCATTATCTCTGTTGCCCAAAGTTTCTCTGACTCTTCTAATCCATCATTTGTGACTCTTTCTTGTTCTAGACACTGTTTTTATCTTGCTGAGTTTTGAAGGGTCCATCACTCTCTCTGTAACCATTTGTCTGTCTTTTCTCTCCATGTGTTTATATCACTTTTGATAATTTTTATTGAGTATACTATTCTGGGGGTATCTGTGTGTAAGTCTGGGCTATCTCTGAGTATCTTGTATGTGTCTTTTTCTCTGAGAATGTGTGTGTGTGTGTGTGTGTGTATTACATTGTACTTCTTTAAAATGTGGGTCTCTGTATGTGCACAAAAAAAAAAGAGTGGGAGTAAAGTGACACAAAAAACATGTGCCCTGGTCTGCCTTAAATACATTGGTTTGTACAAACACACTTCATTCAGTGGCTTGATCTAGCATAATACCTGGGGTTGGTATTAATACCTAAAAAGTCCTTACCTTTTGACCAGTCTTCCATTTGTACTTCTGCTCTTGTTTGCTCTGGCAATGTCTCTTGCTCTTGCTCCAAGATTTGAAGCTAAATTAAAGCCAACTCTAGATAAATAAACTTAAAACAATATATCAGGACACACACACCAAAACCTTACTTGAACACAGAATTTATAGGGTAAACTTTATTTTTTTAAAGATTAACAATAGGACAATTAACAGTATGTTTTAACAATGAAATTAGTCTTTTTTCTTCATGAAAAGATTCTTTGTTTCAAATATACTTAAGTAAATACAGTACAGGCTAAGCTTCTAGACATTCTTAATTTTTTGATTAGAAAAACTACGATTTTATTTAACTTAAGTCTTCCCAAACTATAACAATTTAAGAAAAATCAAAAATTTACTGATATAACTTTAGACAAAGATTTATAAATCTGACACTACTATACTTTAATAAAATATTTTATACATGGGTAATTTAAGAATACTGATCCATTTTTACAAAAACAAAGACTATCATTAACTTGGGAATTGCCGGTATTTCTTTTTTTATATTTGTTTTCATTATAAATATGATTAAGCTGTGGCTGTGAAAGGGGTTTTTTTTTGGTGGTTTTTTTTTTTGGTTTTTATTATTTTTTGGGGGGGGTGACTTTTAAGGAGAATAAAATTAGATTTACCTTGCAGCTAGGGCTCCACTTCCTTTAAAAAGTCCTCAAATAAAGCTGTAGTAAGCTTCTCCTTTTCCAATTTTCTCTAAATATGTTGATCTGGAGTTGGCAATCTTTTTCTAAGTTCCTCATTTACTTTTGGATTAGCTGAAAATATAGGAAGTTATTAATATCAAAGAAATATGTTCCAGTCAATGAAGCCATTTCCCTACATATTGCCCAAAAAGGTTAATAATAATTGCAGTCTTTTAATAAGAGATTCATATAGCAAGACATGTAGAAAATACAGTCTTTAATAACCTCTGGAGTATTTTAAAACATGTCTTACAGGCCTTAATGTGCTTAGTAATATACTATTTAAAACCATAATTTTATCCCTCTGCAATATACAGTCACTTTTCCTCATCATTTACCCAGCTAATGAATGCCAGCAATTAGTAAAATGTAATCCCATTGCACAATCATTTTAATGCTTTTAGCACTCAGAAAAGTAAACACCAAATTAATACTGCTCAAGCCATATCAGATCCTAGTTGGAAGCAAGCAATTATAGTTCAGCTCCTCAGGTGTAATTAAATGATTGGAATGATTTAGTTCCATAAATGCAAGTTAATTCATAAGCAAGCAACAAATATACTGGGAGTAATTACAAGAAACATTGACAGTCTAAGCAGGGCTAATTCTTTTATGAGCCTGACATAGTAAAATGCTGCCCTCTCCTGGACATATAAGTGAATATCTCAGAACTGAAAACAAAATACCCTTGATCTCTGTCCAAAAAAACCAAACTTCTAAAAGCCACAAGAAAAAATAAAAGTGACCACCTTGTTAGACTGCTAAATTAAAAGTTAAACATACAGATTAATCTTCCATATTTTGTACACATTTCTGTATTTAATACTTCTCCTGGTGAAGCTCCACATATAAGTCCAGGAACATACCAGGTAATTCTTACATTTCCCAACATGTTTTTGTTTCTTTGAAAGGAAGATCTCTCGGAGCAGTGCTGGAGGATCTGTGGTACTGATGATTAAATCTAGGGCTCTTGCACAAAAACATATGTACACCAGCCCTTTAAAATAAAATCTTCCTGGTCCAATTCTTGTATTTCTAACAAAATCAAATTATGCATATACAGTACTGACAGGCTGCAAAGAAACTTTTTTCGTTGGGATTATGAGGCCAATACCCATATTCTTTTATTGGTAAACTTTAACTGGACTGTTTTACATAATAATTACTTATAACTACTAAAATTTGTAAATCTGATTCAGTATTACTGTGACTATTCACAATGGTTTAAAATTAATGTTTTCAACAAAACATTTGATTTAATAATCAAACACAATACTGTCATAAGCAGTCTTAAAAACTAAAAACATAAAACACTGAGTACACCAAAAAAAAAAGAAAAAGAAAAAGAGAAAGAAAAAAGAAAAAAAGCCAACCATTTTAGGTATCAATTAAGACAATCTCAACTTTTCTTAGGTTTAAATTAAAACTTTACATGTATACTATTTAGACGGTTCTAACTAAACATTGCATATTAAACTTTCAGAAGCTTAATTATCATACATTCAAATTAGACTATAATCAATAAGTTCATGTTAAAACACATATATTTCTAGCACCATACCAAGTAGAACGAACCCTCTGACTTCCTGAAAAACTGAATACATTCTCAAATAATACCAACAGCATGCATGGATTTCAATTCTCCAATAAATATAAATAATACTGCAGACCATAATGTGTTTTTATTTTTTCTTTTGTTTTGGTACTATTGTTGGTCCCCTAATGTTTACTTAAGAGTTAAATACTATGATAATTTATCTGGACAACTGGTGTTGTCCTGGGCTTACTCCTGGCTCTGCACTCAGGAATCACTCTTGGCAGTGCTCAGAGGACCATGTGAGATGCCAAAAACTGAATGGAGGTTGGCCACATGAAAGGAAAATGCCCTGCCTGCTGTACTATCACTCCAGTTTCTAGATCATAATGTTTAGTATTACCAGTACTTGGAGGGAAGGAGAGAGGGTAAGTGCCTTTCTAATATGTTTTCAAATACATTTAAAAAACTATATTCTACATCATAGAATATAATCACATGTATACAAGTAAACAATGTATATAAACAACAAAGCTGTGTAAACAATAAAAAGAAATCAAAATAACTAAGCTTAAAATGTACAGCACACATCCTCTGCCCTTATTATAACAGTGTGATTTTTCAATTCATATCTTGTACACTGTAAGTTAATTGCTTTTGGAAAGTACTTATTATTCATGTAAAAATTAATGTGCCAATGTGTTTAAATCCTCTTAAATGACCATTCATGCATCTTCTTTAAGTACCAACGAAATCTGTCAAAAGACATCAATGCAAATGGTCTTAAAGAAAGTTCTAATAGAGAATTTTTTTCTACTAACATAAGATTTTCATATTCACTAACTTTACTTAAATTCCATTAATTTTTTAAGCTACTTTTAATAAATTCACCAAGTAAAATTTTTAGGCCCCATAGTCTGTCATTTGTGTTCCAGCTGACATTATGAATATTAATAACAGTGTTATCCTGATTAAATAGGCTTCATATGAAATCCCTGTGAATCCTATAGCTCAGACATCTCATTTTTCCAACTCTTTATGAATTTGGATTCAGACATTAAACTGGAAAAATCTTAAAAAACAGATTTAATGGCACATTTGCATATCGTTAAGAAAAAATTAGATGTTCTAATGATTCAGATAATTATAACATATTGTTACTGAAATAGATTTCTATAACATGCATCATATTTTATACTTCTAGTTCACACAAAGGATTAAGAGCTAATAAAATATGAATTCCTTTCCTTACATTCACCATAAAGATTTGACATCAAGAACTTATTTTTGTCAAAAAAATCATATTAAAGTGGGATGATTTGGTAGTAGGCATCAAATAAGTTAAGGCTTATTTTAAAAATTAATTTGCTATGTCAAAGACAAAATATTTATCATAAGTAATATATGTATATATATGAACCAAGAAGCAACATAAAATAGATTTCTAATTAAATTTTGCTTCATTTCACTGAAAAAATTCAAGTTTAAAAATAAGTTCTTTAATGCAGACAGAAAATATCATATTAGCATCTATTCAATCAAAATCTTTTCCATCACAAATTCTAATCTCATTTCCTCCAAGTAATTTTAATTATCAAATGAAGCATATTACTATGTTGAATGAAAAATTATTTTATTAAATCACATACCTCCTTCTCCCTTTAAATACATGACAATCTAAAAATATCTACTAAGATATTCTACATTCATCCCTATAAAAAAATTGTAGACTGAAAAATTTAAACAAACATCGTTTTGCTCTCAATCGCAACTTGACTCTCCTTGTTTACTCAGCAGTTAAACACTGAAACAAATTTTTTTCTCTGACCAGTCTAAAATTTCTAGTCTGCCTAAAAGTTACCAGTAATTCTAACAATTATTCTTTAAAATTAGCCAAGATCTTTGAGACAGATTTCATTCCCCAATGCAGTTAACACCAGGATTTTGAACATTTAAAACAAGAGATGCCACTCTCCCTACCTTCCTCCGTTCTCCCACAAAAGCCATATCATGACAGAGTTTTTCTGGCTAACTGGTGAACAGTACTTTTCTGCCCCATAATGCCACCTTAATTTAATCACAAATTTGTGTAAACCCAAAATTTAATTAGGAGTAATTTAGAATGCTACTTCATATCTCACTTTAAGTCCATAAAATATTAATTCTACACTCCCTCGATTGAGAAGTATTGCTGATCTGTATTGAAAGTGTTTAAATTTCTTCGAGCCAATTATTTTACCATGTAACCCAACATATACAATGTAAGTGTTCTATAGCTGGATTTTCATTAAGTCTCTCAAACACTGAGTCCCTGGCACATTCTCTTGCCCAAAAGAAATTCTTTCACTTACTGTGCTTCACATTACAGCCTACTTGAGCACCAGAAAATTCAAGCTCCTTAGAACCCGGGAAAGCTAAGAGAGGCTTAGGAGAAAAGTACAAGATAAACAAGGTCCCATACTACAGTTATCAAATTTTAAAACACATATTCTATTTGGACCCTCAGTTCTACTACCAACACAGTATTTAGAAAAAAAAAAGTGTAAGTCATATCTTATCTTTGTATACAAAGAAGCAATATTTATTTGTAAGAACAAGTAATTCTAGTCATAATGGATTTCTTCCTTTCCCTGAACTTATGAACTCTTTAAATTTCCAAATCACTCTTCATCACTAGATATCATTCAAAACTCATGTCCTCAAAAGTTTTTAAGGGCTACCCTACTTAAAGCAAAAGCTCTCATTGGGCTATGTACCCATGCTACTGCCTTCACAAAATAATATTTGATTTATTTAACTGGTTTTGTTCATTCTTTTTTAGGAGACTTGGGGGACACACCTGGTGGTGCTCATGGGACCAAACTATGCCAAAGACTAAGCCTGGGCCCGCTGCATTGAATTCTCTCTCTAGTACCTTATTTAAACGTTTTAAATATATCTCAGTCAATCATGTATATATGTGTGTAATGAAGACAGGCCTTTCTTTTTCTCCACCTGTATCCTTAAAACAGTGACGGGCATACAGTAGTGTATTTTCATGGACATGAATGGTGGATGAAATATTTAGCAGGAAAATAGATGTACCACAATGTTTATCAATAAAAAGGTCAAATAAACTGTGATATAAACATACAGAAAAATATAAACTTTGAACCACAAAGAGAAAAATATAATATAAACTATATGTGGAAGATTCAGTCAACAAATACCTAAGTACCTACTAGGTGTCACACACTGCTCTAGGAGTAAAAATAATTAATAAGAAATTTCATACCCAAAAATACCATTAGAGAAAATATAAAAGTGTAGAATGAGATTAAAACATAAGAAAAAGTTAAATATACCTGCAATAATCTTTAAAATGTATAATTATGTTTATTTTCCTTTAAGAAAAAATTACCCATGGCTATCTGAAAAGAAGGCCCAAGATTTGAAGTAGGGAGGGTAAGGATAAAGAAAATGTTTATGCTTCACCTTATATCTATCTGCATGTCTTTTTTACTTGCTAGCAATTTAACTGTATTTATTAGTAGTCTGGGAATTTAACAAAAATCTCTAAAGAATGCCACATTACATCTGATATATTCAAAATGAATAGAAAGAAAGTAATACCACTATTGCCTAGTTGATCTTTATACTTATATTTTGTTAGGGTTGTTTGATTGTTTACTTAGTTTAAGTAGAGTTAAAAGTTCAAGTTAAACTAAGATATGTCCAGAATTTTTTGACTGGAAAATATAAAATGAGAGTATTTTCTAAGAATTAAGTACATATTTCTTAGAATAATTGCACTTCTTTGCTTATTTAGCACTATTTACAATAGTTTTAGCAACTAGGATTCTAAAATTTGGAACATTTAAAATAAAAATAAGTTGTTCTATATTACAGTCACCATTTTGTGACACATAATTCTGTTATATGCCTTAGTAATCAAGAAAGCTGTATTAAAAAATTACTTCCCATCACTAAGATTCATAAAAGGGCATCAAATTATGATAAAATAAAATTTGGTATTTTAAACTTATGGTTTTCATGCTTTCAAAACCTCCAGGACTAAACGGTAAGCTACTTGGAGCACTGCAAAAGTTTTCAGGACTAGTTAAAAAGGAACTGTAGAATATGGGTATGGCATTGCATAGCTCACTGATGAAAGTTTTTCAAAAGCAAAATTTAACAACTACTATTTTGAGAGGGCTAAGCAGATACAGGATTTTCTAAAACAGCCTAAAACACTCCGCCCCAGGTCAAACTAAATGAAATCTCTTAATCAAGCAGAGAACAAAATATAAAAACAAAATCAGCTTATGGAATAGTTTCTCTACGGAACAAACAGCTTGTTTTCATAAGACTCATATGGATGCCAAGTTCTGATGCAATGACAAAACTCTTTCACACAAAGACTTCACATTTATGCACCATGTGAACTTCTTGGCAACTCAAAGGTAAAGTATTAGAGCAAGTTAAATTGATCTAATTACAACTGGCATGAATAGCCAATTGCAATAAAATAAAAGCTACTTAAAATGTAAAAGAGTAAAAATAATTACATATGGTCTTAATCCATCATGCAACATAACGCTAATAGCTTTTCAAAAAAAAATCTATTTAATGATGTGCTAAAGTTCATTTAGGGTAAGTACCAATAAAATCATTAACAAATAACAGCATATGTGAGAATATACAGTAATAAGTTACTTTTTGCATCCTGAATATAACAGGAAATCATACATTATATAATTAATACAATGTTTATCTATATAATTTTCTAAGATTACATTATATGATATCCAGTGTAAAATCACATGTAAATTCTATTTTACTTAAATGGGAATGTCAAGAGACAAAATCTAGGGTGTAAAATACAATTACTAGAAATAAAATCTTTCAAGAGTAAGATAAATATTAGGTTTCTGATTCTAATTTTTTGTTCAACATTAAGAAAGGTCAGTCTTATTAATCTGAGCAATTACAAAAGTTCATAAAATTTTGAGTCACTTTTAATAACTGTCTTCATTAATGAATAGTAACAAGAATATGGTACTAAAGTAGATATCCATTGGCTGTTGTAGAATAAGATTAGAGTACATAAAGAAAAAACATAAAAAGCCAAACTACAGATATTTTCTTCAATAAAATTTTAACAGTATTTCAATACTCTTCTTGCATTTAAAAATTATTATCTAATTTAAACTGCAAATATATCTGAATGTTAGATGATCCCTTCTTTTACTATATACTATAGAGGTCTTAGGACATAAGATGTATATTTTAACTAAAAATGCTTCAGAAATACATTTTATCAAAACCCCCAAATGGCAGTAAATGAATTAAAAATATTTACAAACTAGTAATTAATCAGCAAACTCTTCAGCATGATAAGTTAAGCAGTGTATGATAATTTCTAAGTATTTCTCAAATATACAAATGGTATATATTAACAATTTTCATTTAAAATAGAAATATTACTTGTTTTCAAGAAAATTTCCTCTCTAGGATTGCTTGCTTACAAATTTAATCATGATTCCTGTGAAACTATATAAAATTTGGCATTCTACACTAATTATATAAGAAAACCTTTTTCTAGATGGCAAATAGAGTGAAGAGAAAACAAAATTATCTTATGTCATAAACAGTAAAACTATTACAAAGCAGCAAACAATATAAGGATTTTTCTAATAGATACTATCATGGGCTGTGCAGACAGAATATGGGGATTTAGGTAAAACTAGATACTAACATTAACCATAAAAGATAAATGATGAAGCTGCATAATACATATACTGGGGTTCATTAATATTTTCTCTACTACTGTATTTCCCTATTTTCCTTAAATATATTGTAAAAAATAACAGCATTTTTCTAGAAGTCATCAATCTTTCACATTACCAGCAATGAACTAGTAATAATCATATATTATATAGTACATAACATACATATGAACATAACATATCATACAGTGTATTATCATGACCTCAAAATCCCATCTCATGCCTGGTAAAGACACACACAATATATCATGCAACAATAATGTACATCTTCACAAATATATACACATATTGTGCATCATTCACAAACATACACATATAGGCCTCACACAGATGCTGTACTGCATGCCACTCAAAAGCCATAAATTTCACCTAAGCATTCCCTTCAAATATATCGGCTGAAGGACCTTTATTTATTGATATGCTTTAGAATTAGGGTAGGAGTGACAGTACAGCACCTAGGACATTTGCCTGCACGTGGCCGATCCAGGTTCAATCTCAGGCAACCCATATGGTTCCCAGAGTACTGACAGGAGTAATTCCTGAGTACAGAGCCAGAAGTAAATTCCCCAGATGTGATCCAAAAAAAAAAAAAAGAAAAGCTTTAGAATTCTTTTTTTTACGCTTAGATCTAACCACTTTCTAAAAGTAATGCCGTCTGATATCAGTGACTTTGTGCTTATGAGTAACAGGGTAGGTATACTCTGTTATTTTCACTCTTGGTTAGTACACATTTTCTATCCAAACTCCTCACATGCCATCTGTTGTGCTTTTAAGCAACAGCCTGGTTACCTCTCTATGACCACAGACTTGCAGTAAGTAACTTATGATTATCATTTATTATTTTAGAAGACAATTATTCCACTGCTGGAATGTTTCCCATCTGTAAAAAAATCAATGTCCTTGTATAAAAATGATACTTTTTAAATTAATTAAAGATAGTGACTTACAGAGGAGTATAAGCAGAAATAGTGCCAATGATTACACCATCATGTCTCAAAAGTTTTAGATCTTTTACCATTTAAGATATTCCAACCCAACTGAAATAATTAAACATTTGCTAGAACAGCTCCTCATATACAGCACGAAGTTTTAAAACACTGACAGAAACATCTTCAATATTTTTAAAACACAGAGAAGCTTCAGAGGAAAAAAAAGAAATAGTCACAGTTCAAAATCAATCCAAAACAGACAATGTGTAGATAAGCAATCCGTGGCAGTGCTAAAACCGAACAGCTTTAAGATTAAGAGTTTAAGCAAACTTTCTCCTTTCATAAATAGAAATCAGATAATCTAGAATCACCCATACATTATCTTAGATATAGGGCGCCCACTAAATTAGGTGGAACAGAGATCAAAACCAAAAGCCTTTGCCATAGTGGGTTAAGGCATCCAAATCTGTATTTCAATCAACCAGCATAAAGCTCGTTAGCAACCCAAGACCACAGAATCCATTCAAAATAGGGAAGGGAAATAGAGTGCAGGTCATGAACTCAATTCCTTTTTTCAGATAATTTCTTTTGAAAATAAGCTCAGGAACTGGGAAGGTGGCCCTAAGGGCAGGTACATAGTTTTGGCATGCCCAGGTCTCTGGCTCCGATCCCCAGCACAGTATGGCCTCCTGAAAACTGCCTGGATGCCCACCCCATCAACCACTGGGGAGGCCGGCAGGGGGAGAGGTGGGGTGGGGTGAATGAGTGAAGAATGTAATGACAACAACAACAAAAAGCACAAAAGCTCATAGACATAAAAAGTGGGAAAATTTTGACAAAAGGGAAAAAAGCACGGAAAAGGGCAGTAAGGATTTTTATTTGAACTAGAGAAAATAAAAGAATTTAAAATGAATTTTCAAAATAGGTAAAAAAATTTAATTCCCAGGGGCCGTGAAGATAACAGAGCAGGTAGGGTGCTTGCCTTGCGCATGCTAATCTGGGTTTGATCCTGGCACCCCAAATGGTCCCCAAAGGCCCCATCAGAAGTGATCCTCTTGTGTTGGTGGTAAAGTGGTGAGTGTAGCTGCCTTCCAGAAGTGATCCTCAAGCACAGAACCAGCAATAAAATTTGAGCACAGCCAGGTGCGACCCTAAAATTTCAATTTCCAAAATTTGTTTGATTAAGCAATTTAATACACTAAATGAAGTGAAGAAAACTCCAAGAATGATTCATTAAAAAAAGAAGAGTATGAATTTTATCAAGTATTCTTATTTGGAATTGGATATATGATATACAGAAAACTAGGCAAAAATAAATAAGATTTATTTATCTTTAGCAATAAGTTATGCAGCATTCAGTACATACTACATGTATCAGTGGTGACTAGCACCAATATGACCATAACAACCTATTAAACTGTCCATTTTTCTTGAAACAATAGAATTATATTGGACAGAAGATAATAAAAAATGAATATAACGGTGGGAAAGGTATCAAAGAGAGCTCCACCCTTGAAGTAGTTACTTGATGGGTCTCCCCCTACTCACTCTCCCCCTCTATTAGGAAGGGTTGAGCTGCTGCTAAAATGTATTCTTCCCAGTCCCTTTGTGCCTTCTTATAGTCTGAATGTAAAATGAAGTTCAATCAAGTGAATGTCCTCCAACAAGCTATGAAAGAAGAAAGTAAAGTGGCAGTCATTGTCTGCTTTCAGCATTTGAGGTTCGACAGAAGGAAACTGTAGTGTTCAGACTCCAAAGTCTGATGTCTATTATGAGATTCCTAGATGTGACAACCACTTAGGAGTCATCATCGACAGTAACAATAATAGCAGTTTTCTACAGTTTGATTATAATGACATCAGAGGCACTAAACATAGCTCGGGAACTCTATTCTAGCACTTAGAATAATTTTTGTATGCTTAATCCCCATGTTACTTTCTGTTAGAATTGCCTAGGATTTTCTTTTCTGTTCCATAGGTGACATATTTGTATCTTCCAAATCTTTGATAGCAGGGAGTCAAAAAATTACAATAAAACTGAGTGGGGGGAGGATATCAGGAATCAGCAATACATATATACATATGTGTGTATATTATGTATATATATATGCATATAGATAAAAAAAGATGGGTGGAAACACACACATATGGGTGGAGAGCACACCCAGAAATGCTCAAGACTTAGTCTTAATTCTGCAGTCAAGGAGTGAAGGGCTAAGGGGACCACATGGGGTGCCAAGGATGGCCAGGTGCAATGCAAATGCCCTACCCACTGTACTCTGGCCCAAGAAACAAATATATTTTCAAAGAACTGGACAGAGAATTTCCTCCCAGATATCTGGCTCTTTAGGAAAAAATGCAAATAAAATATTCTGGAGATAGATAATGGCAGTGGCTGCACATCACCACAAACAAACTTAAAGGCAATGATTTATACTCTTAAAATAATTCAGTTGGTAAATTATGTTATAAAAACATTGAAGACATTAAAAAATGAGTTTTTTTTCCATATCACTATATAACAAGCATTATAAACCAAACTTCACTGTGAAAAAAATATAGAAGCTTAATAAAAAAAAACACACACACTTCAGATAGCAATCATGATTCTCGCCACTACTGCTTTCTATTTAGGTGCTATGATAAAAATACATGTATCATGTAATGAACTCAACCTGTGTAGTTTCACATTGTATACTTTCACATATATATATATATACTACAATATTGCTCATAATTTATAGTTGAAAGTTGAAAGTGGCAGTAATACTAATATTTTCACCACCAAACTTAGGATTGAACTAAAATAATTTTCATTTTAAAATTAACTTTGATGCACTTTTTTCCTTTATGGCGTTTTGTTTGGGGCCACACCAGGCAGAGCTCAGTCCCTGCTCTTGGCTCTTGGCTCAGGGATCACCCTGGCAGAGCTCAGAAGACCATTCAGGGTGTCAGGCAAGTGCCTTACCTGCTGTGCTCTCTCTCCATTGGGCCCCATGATGCACAAGTTTTAAATGCATTCATTTTAAGTGTACACTTGAAATTTAATTATCTGCACCATAAAGGGAGGGTGGGGAAGTAAGGGGAAGATACTTTTCTCCACTCTGACTCAGCAACAGAAATTTTCCACTCCTAGTCCTTCACTTACTCCCTAATCCTAGCACTGCCCTCCTTCCCAGCACCCCTAACCACCATGTCATAGTAAATGATTAAAAATTAGTATTAATTTAATTCTGACTTATGCATTAATATGCACTGACACTTCGCCAATCAGTACTCTTCAACTCAGTTGAGCCCCTCACAATATTCTTCTGCATTTGATTTACTATTTACCATGAAGATTGCAGGAGTCATTCATGTTCTTATGAAAAACTTGAGTCATTTTCTTTCTATTGTTCAGTATATTATATAGTATTACATGACACAACGGACTTTGCTTATTCATTCAACTGTTACCATTAGTAGGTGAGGTCACTTGGGTTGTTTGCCATTATAAATAAAACAGCAATAAACGTACTGATAAAAATGCACCAAGTCTTTTTGCTTATGTTTTCAATTTTCTCGGACAAATATTATTGCCTCATATTAACTTTATATAAGATTGCCAAATAATTTTGTAAAGTGTGCCATTTTTCACATTTACCTGTCATCGAGAGCTTTAGGTTACATTCTCCATAACCCATATACACACATTTTATTATTTGTTATGACTAATATGTTACAACCTGGAATAGACAAAATATTCAGCCTTCTCAGGCATGTTTGTATACTTTGCGGGGAAAGAGGGCGGAGAGAGAATTTGTGCCACACTTGGCCATTCTTCATGGGTTATTTTTGGCTCTCTGTTCAGAAGTGATCCCTTGATGGTACTTTAGGGAGCTCATGTGGTGCCAGAGACTCAAATTATGGTTGGCTACATCCAAAGCAAGTCCTTACCTCCTGAACTTTCTCTCTGGCCTCCTTAGCAGGTTTTGGAAATAATCACTGTCACTGTCATCGATTTGTCTAAGAGGGCACTAGTAACGTCTCTCATTGTGAGACTTATTGTTACTGTTTTTGGCATATCCAATACACCACGGGTAGCTTGCCAGGCTCTGCCCTGCGGGCGCGATACTCTCACTAGCTTGCAGGGCTCTCCAAGAGGGGTGGAGGAATAGAACACGGGTTGGCCACGTGAAAGGCGAACCCTCTATCACTGTGCTATCGATCCAATATTTTGATGGTATACATATATACTGGGAATTGAGTGCCCCAAAAATCACTGTCACCATACATAATTAGAATTAATTTTTTTCTTGTGATAAGAACTTCTAAGACATACTCTCTCTAAATCTTTTCTTTACTGAACTAATGTGTAATATATACTGGAAATTGATTGATTATATGTGCAGATCTAATTTGGAGGTATTACTGTGTTCCATGTCTATCCTTTCACTAACACCAAATGTCTTCATTACGTAAGTTTTTGCAGACATATTGAAATTAGGTTGTATGAGTCCTACAATTTGGTCCTTCATAAATTTTACTTGACATTGACCAAAACAACCCCATATGAGTATCACATGGGTCTGTAAATGTCCTTTTAAAATCACTCTGGAATTCTAGTGAAAACAGATCAATTAAAATCTTAACCATTCAGTACATAAATATAGTACATCTGTTTACAATTTTCTTCAAGACATTCATATTCTATTATATATAATGAGATATATCTTCTATGAGGTTCTTCTCTCAGCAATGTTTTAGAGTTTTCGATGGAAAAGTCTTGTGTATATTTTAAAGGTTACCTCCAAGATTTAATGGTTTGATGCTATTGTGAATGCAATTTTTATTTTATTTTTCCAATATTCTTTGTGATGTAGAGAAATACAATTGGTTTTTGTACACAGACCTTGACTCTTAAAACCTCACTAAATTAAATTTTAAGTTCTGCTCATTTTATTATAAAAATTTTCAAAAAGGATTTTCTACAGATAAAATAGTTGTTTGCTAATAAAAACATTTTTATTTCTTCATTCCCAGATCCTATGCCTTTATTCCTATAAAGTTAAGTAATTAAGACTGTGATATTGCTACAAGGATAAAGAAATAGATTCGAAATAAAAATTCCAGAAAAAAGTCAACAATCATCCCTCCCATCCCCACACACACCCATAATTTATGGCAAATGCTCAACTGCATTGAGGTAAGCTAGTCTTTCCAATAAATAATATTGGGAAAATATGACACTCATATTAAAAAGATTATGCCCATTTCTACATTATACCATAGTGAGAAATTAGAGCTAAACCAATATTCTAAATCTAAAAGCAAAACGAAATCAAGCAAAAAACAAGAAAAACTTCTAAATTATTTTTGATGGGCAAAGATTTCTCAAGAAGGATACAAAAAACATTGTGAAAATGATAGTATGAGAATGAAAAGACAAACAATTGATTACAAATATTTACAACACAGTTAACTGATTAAGGATTAATCTACAGAAAACATTTTTAGAGTGCTGACAAATCTATATAATAAGGACAATAATTTTTTGAAAAAGTGGGTAGATACAAACATCAAAGACAAAAGAAGCGGAAAGGGAAAGAAAATGAAGAAAAAGGTTGGTTCTTAGGGATGAGGCTCTGTAGTAGAGCACTTGCTTATAAAGAAGGTTGGATTTCTAGTAACACAGACACAGGTGCACATACACTTACGCGTACACAGAGCTTTCATGTCATTAGCATTTTTGTAAATGTTTATTTTTTATAAAGTCACTAATAAGCATGGACAAGTCCCCAGAAATCTAGATCTCAAATAAATATAAAAGCCATAACAAGATGTCAAACAATCCACACTCACATTATCAATACTGCTATAACTAAAAGAACTCAAGACAAATTGGCAGAAAAGATGCAAAACAACAGAAACTCCTGCATTCTTTCTCCATCATGTATATAAAATCTGGATAAGAAAATGCTAGCAGAATTCAAGGTCTTACCCAATAAGTGAAACAGGGGAACAATGGACTCCAGAAACATAAGGACAGCCTTAATCTTTTTTTTATAGTTTATTTTTTTAATTAATTTATTTTTTAATTAGTGAATCACCATGAGGGTACAGTTACAGATTTATACATTTTTGCGCTCCTGTTTCCCTCATCCCTTCACCAGTTCCCATTCTCCACCACCAATAAACCCAGCATCCCTCCCACCCCCCAGTCCTATCTCCCCCCAGCCCACCCTACCTCTGTGGCAGGGTATTCCCTTTTGTTCTCTCTCTCTAATTGGGTATTGTGGTTTGCAGTAAAGGTGTTGAGTGGCCACTGTGTTCAGTCTCTAGTGTACATTCAGCACGCAAAAATGTATAAACCCTTCCCCCACGTGGCCTCCAACCACATTTTACTTGATGTTCCCTTCTCTATCTGAGCTGCCCGCTCCCCAGAATGTGAAGCCAACTTCCAGGCCATGGAGTCAACCTCCTGGTACTTATTTCTACTATTCTTGGGTGTTAGTCTCCTACTCTTCTATTCTATATTCCACAGATGAGTGCAATTTTTCTATGTCTGTCTCTCTCTTTCTGACTCATTTCACTTAGCATGATACTTTCCATGTTGATGCACTTATATGCAAAGGTCATGACTTCATTTTTTTCTAACAGCTGCATAGTATTTCATTGTATAGATGTAACAAAGTTTCTTTAACCAGTCATCTGTTCTAGGGCACTTGGGTTTTTTCCAGATTCTGGCTATTGTAAACAATGTTGCGATGAACATAAGTACAGATATCATTTCGACTATACATTTTTGCTTCTCCAGGATATATTCCCAGCAGTGGTATTGCTGGGTCAAATGGGAGCTCAATTTCTAATTTTTTGAGAAGCGTCCATATTGTTTTCCAAAAGGGCTGAACCAGTCGGCATTCCCACCAGCAGTGTAGAAGGGTTCCTTTCTCCCCACATCCTCTCCAACAGCAGTTGCTTTTGTTCTTTTGGATGTGTGCCAGTCTCTGTGGTGTGAGGTGGTATCTCATGGTTGTTTTGATCTGCATTTCCCTGAAGATTAGTGATGTAGAGCACTTTTTCATGTGCCTTTTGGCCATTCGTATCTCTTCCTTGGGAAAGTTTCTGTTCATTTCTTCGCCCCATTTTCTGATGGGGTTGGATGTTTTCTTCTTGTAGAGTTCAACCAGTGCCTTATATGCCCTTGATATCAGCCACTTATCTGATGGGTATTGGGTGAATATCCTTTCCCAATCTGTAGATTGTCTTTATATTCTGGTCACTGTATCTTTTGCAGTGCAGAAGCTTTTTAGTTTAATGTAGTCCCATTTGTTTATCTCTGTTTCCACTTGGTTGGCCAGTTGCATGTCATCTCTGAAGATTCCTTTATCTTCAATATCATGGAGAGTTTTGCTGACCTTGTTCTCAATGTACCTTATGGTTTGTGGTCTGATGTTGAGGTCTTTAATCCATTTTGATCTGACTTTTGTGCATGGTGTCAGGTCGAGGTCTAAGCCCATTCTTTTGCATGTGGTGAACAGCCTTAGTCTTTAAAAAATAATTTAGTAGTCCTTAGGATCTCTCATTATAAAGTATGACAATCTTAATTTTGACAAAGCCATCTTTGTCAAAATTCTTATCTTCCACCTAAGAATGCTACTTAAGTCGATTTAAAATGTCAGGAGCAAGAAATATGAATTTAAATAGAGTCCTAAGCCAAAGATATCAAAAAATGATTGTTGTCTCCAAGGCAGTTCCTCTAGGTCTTAGCCTCAGGACACTATTCTTAAGCAGAAATTAATTATATAAGTTCCAGTCATAATCAGCAGCGACACTGTCATAATCAGGAAGAGGTCACTAAAGAGTGATAAACTAATACAGATATTCAATAAAGCGTTGTTTAAGGCATACAGTTAACATTACTGTGGATTGGTAGATGCACCTATTTTCAGCAATCATCATCATAATATGAAGGTAAAAAATGCACATAACATGTTAGATGCTGTCAATGAATCAAATAAGAAGGGTAATCATAAGAAGGAGAGCTGATTGATAAGACAACATCATGTTCCCAGAAGTTAATTCAGAAAGCATTACTGTAATCGCATGTTGAGTTATGGTTTTTGAACACACCAACAGAAAACCCTCTCAAGACCTCCCAGTGTGTACAGCTGTACCACATGAGCCCTATCATTCTCAGCAAAAAGCGTACCATACCTGAAATGGAGTCACCAGCAAAAGGTATGCGTGTCTCTTACTAACTCCAAAGCAGATGGTGCCATATTTTTTTAACCTGAAATTGGTAGATAAAAGTCAATTTATAAATTAGCTATAATAAGAAATTAATAATCATCAGAACAACATACTGTACTAAAAATTGTGAGAATGTGATCACACTCTCTTACACGTATCTTATCTGAATCTCACTCTCACTCTTGTATCTAGTATATTCAAACTGTGACTTCCTACAGGAAACAGAAACCAAGGACAGAATCCTCCATGGGACAAGAAAGATTACTGTATTTATATCACAAAACAAAATGTAACAAAGAATCTCTTTTTTGTTGTCAGTTATCCCTTTATATTTGCCAGCTTATCACTGCCTACTGAAGAGTGTGGTATCTGAGAGTATCAGCAACCTACAGCTTTCGGACAATAAAGCCATGTTAAAGTTGGTAAAGGTAAATCTGTATAGTAGGTCTGTGAGAGTAAGAGCTTCTGGGTCATTCTAATACAATCTGGCAAAAGCCCTGCATGATCAGGCAATTTTTTAAAAATAATAGCCTATAAACACCCTGTGATAATTAAAGTGCTGGGGTAGAAAGAGGCTGGAATGTTGAGGCAAAGGTCTCTGTTAAATCTCTACAACTCGCTCATCAAGTTTGTGAAATGAAGGAGCACTGGGTCAGAGAAGCAATCCAAGACAGAACAAATGACGATATATTTGTCTACCACTAGATAAACTGTATAAAAAGTCAATAGGGGAATGCCAGCAAAATGGCAGTCTAGAAAGATCCACACTCTTATAACCCTGGAGAAACACCAAAATAAATACGCAGGAACTGTCTGAACCAATGTTGTTGGAGCTCTGAAAACAGTGAAAAGTGAACTACAACTGAGCCAACAACCAATCAAGAAACCATCATCTTCAAAATGGAAGGACTGTTTTGTAGCATTTTCACTACTTCGTTCTCATATCAGGTCTTCAACAGTCCTCCTGGTGTGATGACATGGCTTGTTCTTGAAATTGGGTTCTACTTTCCTCCTCCTGCCAGAGGAAACAAAGGCCTAATATGCAAATTCTGATTCATAGCCACTAGAACCAGCCTGGGGAAGACTCAAAGTACTGGTACAAAGCACTTTGGAACAAAGAGCAGGCAGTGTTTATAAAACTGTGAGACAACAAACCCACAGAAACCTGGACCTCTGAAAAAAGTGCCACCGATTACCCCAGGCCTGGAAGGAGCTGTGGAAATAAAGCTATGGAAGTATATGGGAGGGCATGTAGAAAGCTACTTGCATACTCAGAAAAGAATGAAGAAGACCTTAGGGCATATAGTCTGACAAACAAAGTTAGTAAGCCTGAGGAGTGAGTGAGTGCTTAAGCTTCAGGGTGAAATGCAAAACTGGAAAGACATCCAGCATTCAAGGAAAACTGTACAAACTTTAGCTTAAAAAGAAACAGATCACAAACAATAAGGAACAGTCTGCATAAATAACCTGGAAAAGTCTCAAAGCAGAGTATATCAGCTTCAACCGTGAAAACAAACAAACCAAATAGACAAAAGACTGGAATACATATTTCTTCAAAGAATACGGCAAACAAACACATGGGAGTATGTACAACATCCCTATCCACCAAAGATAGCCAAATCAAAAACCATTTCTACCCAATAAGACAATTACCAAAATATGTAAAATATCAAGTACCTGCTAGGAACTAGAACCATGCACACTGGTGGTAGAAATACAAAATGATGCAGCTGCTGTAGAAAACACTTTGGCAGTTCCTCAAAAAGTTGAAGTTCAATTACCTAAGAGTCGAAAATTTCAATGGTAGGTTTATAGCTGAAAGAATGAAAAGCAGGTACTCAGTGACTTAGTACTCAGTACTCAATGAAAGTTCACAGCAGCATGAATCAAAATAGAGAAAATAGAAAAATAACTCATGTCTAATAAAGAATGAAAAATTAAAATAAAGAGTTTGCGTAGAGATTTACATTGGACATTTTATAGATTTACATAAACGACTATTATCTAATCTTAACTAGGAAATTCTGGAGCTAAGGACAAAATGGAAAGGGCTGGAGTATATGACTTGTATGCGCAATACTCCAAGTTCAATCCCTAGCACCATATGCTCCCTCCATGCAAAAAAAAAAAAAAAGGAAAGGAAATGCTGATACCTGCTACAACATGAAAAAAACTTCAAACCCATAGTGCTAAGTAAAAATATACCAGAGAGCAAGAACAAATATTGTCTAAATGCAAATTCACAGACACAGAACAGGAGTTAACAGAGGAAGTGGAGAGTTTTTATTCATGGCTAGAGTTTTAAATGGAATTAGGCAAAATTTTATATGGAATTAGGCAACTGTAACATTAAAACATACACAAAGTCAGTATTAATGGCTTAAAGGCCACTTCATGACTACTGCTCTAAATTGTATGTCATAGTATCTCCAAGAAACAAAAACCAACGTTCTATGGACATTTTAAATATTCAAAGAGAAAAACAACTGTTGACTACTGCCTAAAACTGCTGACTATAGCCTGAATAATTAATTACATAGTCTTTCAAGGAAGTTCATTATGATCTCACTAGCTTCAATGGTTTAATCTACACTGCTAGAACGAAAAGTATCTTGTACAAATCAATGCAGAAGACTAGAGAGAAAGTAGCAGGTAGGGTGCCTGCCTTGCATGTGCTCAACCCAGGTTCCACTTCCAGTGCCACATATAGTCAGTCCCCTATGCCCGCCAGGAGTAAACCCTGAGCTCAGGTCCAGGAGAAAGCCCTGACTGAGTATTGCTGGGTATGGCTCAAAAAACACAAAACAAAACAAAACAGAAAACAGAAATTGATGCAGAAAGCTGAGCAGCAATCTGAAAATATTATGGAGACACTAAAACATTTAAAAAAAAAAAAGCTGGGGAAATTCCGTCTTAAGAATTCATAAAGTGGAGGCAGAAAGAGGGTACAGGGGTAAAGGTGCATTCATAGCATGTAATTAAAGCAGATTCTATCTCTGCTAGTTCACATAGTCCTCCTAGCATTACCAGGGGAAACCCTGGAAGTTCCAAAGTATCAATAAGGTAGCTGAGGTAATCCTAACATTCCTAGGCCCAAGTAGCACCACATCCTCGGTCCTTGAGCCCTAGAACTGAACCGTCAGGCTTCATGACACCAGAAGCCTTCAAACTACAGGAAGCCTCTTTTTTTAAAAAATTTTTTAAAATTTATTTATTTTTTCCCACAGGAAGCCTCTTGAACATTACTTTGAAGACACCCAAAACCCCCCATCCCCCCCACACACAAAAAAAAAGCAAGTAGGCCATATAGCTAAAGCTATACTTGTACTAAAGGAACCTACAAATGAGTAATGACTAGAATTCATACCCGCTTTATTTGTAGATTTACTTGTATGAAAAAAAAAAGCAACTGCCAAGAATTCAACTGAAGATTTAGAACAGAATATAACCTATCAATTTGGGCTACCTGGATATGTTCCTTTTGTTATCTATGTATAAAAATAAACAAAGAAATAAATTATTCTATTCATAGCACATTCCTTATCATCCACAAAGCACTACCCTCACCAAAAATTGGAATGGTCAATTAGAGCATTTGTTATTTAAAATCTTGGAAGATCAGAGCACCGTGCAAACCAGCTTGGTGTTCTAAAATTAAACAGCAGGGGTAAGAGTGAGAACTCACTCAGGTTTCTTACATCTACAGTTTGCATTAAGGGAAAGGAAAAGATACAATTCATAATTTATACATATGTATATATATATTGTGTATACATATATATATATGTCACCTCACAAAATTTTCTTTCTGCCAGATCTATTGGCCATAACCAGGATAACAGTGCCAGCAGAAAGGATATTGCTGTATGAGACACATCATCTGAAAAACTCAACTTGACTAAACATGTATATTCCCTACGGTACCTTTGGAGAGGCTCAAGCCTTTACCCTACATAGTTAAATTTGATTAACTCAAAGTGCTATTGCATGTTGGGATCCTGCTGGTACTGTCCCTGAACTGTCTGGCCAGTGCCACCTTGCTGAGCAATCCTCCAGGGATTCTCCTCGAGGCGACAGGGCTTCAGAGACACCTCTCCAGAGATGGGGGAGGACAGCACCAAAAGGGGCGCAGTTGCCCCATAATTTGTAGTCTCTGTAGTTCAGTTAATAGAATTTGCCGAAACATTTGTCTCTCCATAGTTACCAGCAGCTCAGGCTTAACTTTGGGTCACTTTCTCCCTGCAATTAACTGAATTGCCTATTACCAGTGCAACTATTGATACCACCCACTACAGTGCTCTTGAGGCACTCCCAATTTCCTGATGCTTATGTTTAACTTCTCCTTTGTGCCTTACTTTCCCCTGTCTGTTAATTGTTTATTGAATTGTTTTCCATTCTATCCCTGTCCTCCCCACCCTGCACGTATCACAGTTTCTCTTTTCCTACATTAGCACTGTTTGATTTCAAGTCATCACGGGGCATCTGCATGTGGACCCGGTTCTTCTGTCCATCAGCTGAGGGAATGACTTTCAGTTCCAAATGCACCAGGGGACGTGGTCACTACAGGAAGGTGACAGTTACATATCAAGCAAAAGACATCCCTATATGTCTTTTTAATTATTATTATTTAATTGGGAGGTGTGTAGATTTGGTCATACCCAGCTGTGCTCAGGTCTTACTTGTGGCTCTGTGATAAGGGAGTACTCCTGGTAGGGCTTGCGGGGACCACATGCGACACTGGCCCAGCTGCATGCTGAGGCATTAGTCTTACCCACTCCACTATCTCTCTGGGCCAGCCCTGTAATTTTTTTAACTGAAAAATTATACATTTTCCAGGGAAGAAATGCCAATGTTGCTGTAATTATTTGCCTTTTGAAGAGGCAGAGTGGCCAAATCAGAGCATTCCACTAGGAGAGAGAAAATACAGGTCAAAATAAATAGGTGGAAAGAGAAAGAAATGGTGGGAAATGGTGAAGGCCCAGGGAAATAGGCTACAAGAAAAGAAACCACTTTTCTGAGAACTTCTCTGAGCAAATAAGAAATAAGAGATAAATAAGAAACTGAAGCTGAGAGAAAGCAATTTATCTATTAATAAAAATGAAACTAACCATAACTCATTATGACAACTACCTGAAGACATTTGGAGAAAAATATATGATAAAAAAAAGTTTCCTCAGTGACTCACATATAGGCAAATGAGGAACTTGTTCTGAGTTGCATTTTTGTTGGCTATGCTTTTCTGTATTTGTAACACTTTACACAGATTGCACCTTTGAACCAGATGGGATGGACTATTAAGAGGCAGCACTGGACTATATTTCTCTCAGTCACGGTCACTCCTGTGGGAGAAAGTTACTATACTACGAGGAAAACTACTGCCATAGCTTTACCTATTTTGTAAAGCATGTTGCTTTTTCCCCCTTTGGTTGTGGAGGGCATGAACTCAAAATGGATTATTATCACGGTTAACATTCATGGAATTCAAGTGGCTTCTATAAGTGGATATGATATACTATGAAAGCTACATATTACTCATAGGTTCACCCCTGGAACACAGAATAGCCTTGTGGTTTATACAGACTAATTTTTATTTGAAAGTGAAAGACACTTGATTTGCAAATAAAATCATTGACTCCTTGGTCACAAAATAATTTGAATGTATACATTATATTTAAATCAGAGTTAAGCCACAAATTTATGGTGACTAAGTCAACACTAGCCCCAACAATAAAGGAGACACTAAGAACCTTAGGGATATAGGGATGGACAGTACAGCACGTAGGACGCTTGCCTTGCACATGGCTGTCCAGAATCCCATATGGTCCCCAGAGCACCTCCAGGAGTAATTCCTGATTACAGAGCCAGGAGTAGGCTCTGAGCATTGCTTGGTATGCCCCTCCCCCCCAAGAAAAACAAATAAAAAAAAGCCCACAAAAAACAAAAACAAAATTACTGAGCTTAACTCAAGTGCTGGTGTAATCGGCACTTCATCATGTTACCCCAAATATGCACTAGGGGGTGCTAACTTTCAGAAGCTGGTAAAGACAGGAAAGATAAGGCTACACACTAGTCAACTGAAAGTCTCATTAAGTTAATAAAACAGTGCTCCTTGTACACCTTTACAAAACTGTTCACAATATTCAACCTAAATATATAAAATTATATTAGTCAACCCTAAATCAATAAAACTATGGAAACTAAACTCAATTTATAAGATAACTAAGGCTGAAAAATAAAAAGTTCTATCTTATGTAAAAAGTTAATGGGGGGGGGGTCAGAGAAACAGACAGGGTACAGCAAGTAGGGCACTTGCCTTGCCCAAGGCCAGCCCAGGTTTGATCTCCACACTGCATATAGTCTCCTGAGCACTACTGGGAGTGTTTGAACACCAACAGCTATGCCCCCCAAAATAAAAATAAAATAGAATTAAAGTTAGTTAGTAGTTAGTTACTAGTTATTAGTTATTAATTGTTAGATATTAATCATTAGTTTATTATTGGAACTTTGAGTTAGTTCCAATAATATGACAAACCATATTATCTAGACTAACCACAAAAACAACAAAATATTGCACCAAGGGCTGGAATGGACAGTACAAAGGGCAGGGCGCTAGCCTTACACCTGGTTAGTCAGGGTTCTTTCCACAGCATCCCACATGGTCCCCAGCACACTGCCAGGAATAATTCTTGAGTGCAGAGTCAGGAGCAAGCCCTGAGCATCACCAAGTACAATCCAAAAATAAACAAAGAAAATATTGGACAAAATATAACTAAACAGAATCTATAGGTCCACTGAATATTGCCTCTTTGTCCCAGGTCAAAGATTCTGCTTCATAGCACCATTTTTTCCCCACACGAAGCTTTCCACCTCTCCACTCCTTCCTCTGAGCACTGAGTACTGGCAGCGTCTTCAGAGGAGCCTGCCAACTGAACACTGCTTCTTTATTAAAAAAACAAAAACCTTTGCAGGGTTGGCAGAATACTCAGAGGATCCAGAGCACATGCTCTGTAAGCACAGTTCCAGGACACTCTGAGACTCCAGCACTGCAAGGCCCCAAGCACCACCAAATGAAACCCACAAAATAAAAACAAAAACAAAAACCCTTTATATTCGGGGAAAAAAAGTAATCTGATAACATGTATTTTAAACAACTGATAAGAAAAATACTTTAAGAACTGTGAAACATTAAAAATCGGTCCCGTGAATTTGGGAACTCCGAAGGGGTGGTGGGGAGTTGACAATGGAGGTAGGATTGAGGCTAAAACATTTTATGTATAAAACTCAACTATGAACAACTTTGTAAATCAAAATTCTTTAATTATATATTTTTTAATCCAAGAATCTTGCTAGTCAGACTTATTTTGGCCATTTATGCTGATTATCTTTGCCTTTCCAACAACACAAAACCTCTCAGTAGAAAAGAACACAACTTTATTGAAAAACAAAATGAAAACTTCTATGTACTACTCTAAACCTATATAATAATGACTTTAATACTATTGTAAACTATGATACCTCGATTAAATATTAAAAAGCTTCAAACCTAAATAGCCAGAGATATTATGATAACCATGATTGGAAAATTCAAAATTATAGAGTACCTATTATTCTATTCAAAGAGAATGAAGGCAAGAAAGGAAGTCAGAACTCAGGGACAGAGTATGAGTAAAGCAATCTATGATTGGCCACTAGACTAAAAACTGCTATAATACATTAGAGATAACAAGATGCCAGTTAGCTTAGATTTCCTCAAGTCAGTCTTTACTGGTAATTTGAAAATACTTCTTCATAATCTACTGCACACACACACACACACACACACACACACACACGGTTGTGTTCAGTTAAAATTTATAAAATAACTCAAGGTATTTCTCTGATAAATATTACTGTCTACTTCTGAAATGCCCAAGTATGCTTTCCAACAAACTGTTGGTACAGAAAATATACATACAGAGGGAAAAAGAGTCAGATAGACAGAATTGAAAATGTCTTTCAAAGTCCTTGTCAAATATTTTACAACTCGGGAGAAATTACCTTTAGTAGTTTTAGGGTTTAAAATCAGTTTTTCCCTAACCCTCCTAAATAAATGTTCAACTAATAGTAATAGTTTGAATGGGGCAGTCACTTGCCTCTATGGAGTTCTATCTACTCACAAATACCTATATGAGATCTTGCCATAATGCATGTTAATTATTCACTTATCTAGCCTTCCCAATCTGCTTGAAGGAGGTTTTATTTTTTACTGCTGTGCCTGACACAGAACTGCATAGTGAATTTTGATAATTTCATTTTATAGATAAGGCCCTTAAAAAAGTTAACTGAACAGATTATAATCTTACAACTAATAATTAGCAAAACCATTCAATGTATTCTTATAAATACTTATAGTTCTAGGTTCCACATTATAAGATTCAAACCTAGAACTTCTGACTCCTAGTATAGTCTCTTAAAAAAAATAAAGAAAAAATTGTATTTCTGCTTTTGGGCTACACCCAGCCAGCTCTGCTCAGGGCTTGCTCCTATCACTGCTCAGGGGATACAGTGCAGGGGATTGAACCTGGGTAAACCAGATGCAAGGCAAGTGTTTTACCCATTGTACTGTCTGTCCAGCCCAATGACTTCTATCTTTTGTCATCAATTAATTGTTTTCATGGGATTTTTCTGGGGATGGAGAAAATCCTTCTTAGTGAGGAACTTACTACTGAACCAAAACTGCAAGTATCATATCTGGAGGAAGACAACCTAGTTAAACATAAAATAAAAACAACTATACAATATGCAATAATAGTAATTACAAGTCAAAATCAAGACAAATGCTACAAAATTTGCTAAGCTGTATTCTTAGAAGTCTTTGACAAATTATTAAAGTTTGATTTTCATCTACTTAAATATCCTTTGTGCCTTATACTTTTTATTAAATGTATTCTAAATAGTTGTTAAAAGAAGCAAATGAAACTACAGTGAGAGAATAATGCTAAGTAAGGAATAAATATCTTACTAAGAACTTAAGTAAATTTGTTACCTGTCATTCAAAATATTTGACATTTTCACCTAACAGTTTCTGGAGTGAAACACTTGGACATTTTCAATCATGCTTAAATAAAAATCCCTTTTGTACAAAACTTAAGAGAATTCGCAAAGAATTTTCTGTTAAAATAAGCACAGGATACTCTTTTTTGAGTTTTTTTTCTTTTTTGGCTTTTTGGGTCACCCTCGGTGATGCACAGAGGTCACTCCTGGCTCTGCACTCAGGAATTACCCCTGGCAGTGCTCCGGTGACCATATGGGATGCTGGGAATCAAACCTGGGTCAACTGAGTGCAAAGCAAACACCCTACCCACTGTGCTATCGCTCCAGCCCCTTCTTTTTTTTTCTTTTTTTTTTTTTTTTGGTTTTTGGGTCACACCCGGTGATGCACAGGGGTTACTCCTGACTCATGCACTCAGGAATTACTCCTGGTGGTGCTCAGGGGACCATATGGGATCCTGGGAATCGAACCCGAGTCGGCTGCGTGCAAGGCAAATGCCCTACCCGCTATGCTATTGCTCCAGCCCCTCCAGCCCCTTCTTTGAGCTTTTTAACTTACACCTCATTTATTAATAATTTTCTCATCAATGGACCCCTTATTTAATTTGATTTGGGGGGGGCTGGTGGTGCTCAGGCTCTGTGCTCCTAAGTGGGCTTGAGGGGGTGGGTCAGTGATACTGGAGGTGTAATCCTGGTCAGTACATTCTGTTCACCTTTCAATGAATATTTCTGTCCCAATTACCTCCCAACCCAATTCTTTTTTTAATGAGTGTTGCAAAATAACCATCTTAGTTTTCATATTTACATTGAATTTAAATGATGAAGTGATTATTATTTATACAACTAGCATGATCAGGTTTGGGATCATATACAAGTGACTTAAAAAGCATATAAATAAACTGAGCTAGCAGGAATAGAAGTATCTACAAGGAATCGGTCCTGGGCATTAAGCATAACATAAACATCAAGTTGCAAATTTATTCAAAGGGGGAAGGGTAGAAAATAATAGGGTATAAAACATTTTTAAAATAATTTCAACTATTATACTGAATTCTTATAAATATTTTGACAATTTAGAATAACTGAGGAATTTTAAAGGTAGATCAACACTCTATAAAAAATAAACTGTTTACAACAGTCTCTACAGATGAATAATAATATCAATATGCAAGAATATGAAATTATATACTCCTACAGTAATGTAACAAGTAATCATTTCACTGTATATGGGTTGCTTAAATTTAATCTTAGTATTGTCAAATACATGCCCTTAGCTGAGCAAAAATTTGGTACTGAGCGCCATCTAGTGACTAAATAAATCTCTCCCTATGCTTCTGTAGGGTTTTTGGCCAATTTCACAGAAAATCTAATAAAATTGACTGTAAAAATGCCAGTTTTTTATTCATAACATGCAATTACCACATCTTCTTCTAATTAGTATTTTAAAAAATACTTGTTTCATCTGCGCTCTTTTTGAAAACTCAATATTTTGCTGATGTCTAACAAATCTTTCCATAAAAACAGAACAGTGGAGTGGGAGGGAGAGGGGGCAGGGTGTTGCTGACTGTTAGTACAGTGGGTAGGGCTCTTGCCTTGCATACTGCCAATCCAGGTTAGATCCTCAGCACCTCAAATGATCCTCCCTCGAGCCCTAACAGGTGTGATCTCTGAATACAGAGCCAGGAGTAATCTGAGCACCACTGGATGGAAAAGAAGGAAGGGAGGGAGGAAAGGAGGGAGGTAGGAAGGAAGGAAGGAAGGAAGGAAGGAAGGAAGGAAGGAAGGAAGGAAGGAAGGAAGGAAGGAAGGAAGGAAGGAAGGAAGGAAGGAAGGAAGGAAGGAAGGAAGGAAGGAAGGAAGGAAGGAAGGAAGGAAAGGTGGCAGTTAATTTTGCAAAGAAAAATAAACAGTATCCAGACACTGTTCTTTTAAAATTTCTTTGGGGGAGGGGGCAAACCCAGCAGTGCTCAGGCATCATTTCTGGTAAGACTCGGGGGAACCATATGGGGTGCTAGGAACTGAACCCTCATCTGCTGAATGCAAGGCAAACACCCTACTATTGATGTGATCCCACAGCCACTGTTCTTTTAAAGAAAAGACTAAACACAAAATATGAAAACAAAATACCCTGCAAGCAAATACCAAACAAGACTACAAAGCTCCTACAGTCATAACAATAGAACTCTTGAACATATACTACAACATAAACTACCTCAATTAAAAATGATAATAATAAAACAACTGAATAGCAAACATTAAGGTATGAAAAAGTACAAACAGGGTTCTAAATATTTTTCAGACATCTTTCCAAGAGCAGCATAAAATATTTTTATTTGATAAAAATCTTTTTTTTTTGAAGTAAATAGATTTTATTCAGAGGTTTCTGAGGGAGGGAGGAAGGGATAAGTGGGAGAGAGAACAGTAAGAATAGCGCGCTCAAGAAAGAACTCGGGCTTCTCCAAGGGTGGAGGAAGCTCTACACACATCCTAGCACTGGATACGAAAGCATGAAAGAACACATCTCAAGGGGGGAGATGCGGGCGACACATGTGCTCGGGCACCACATGTGCTCGGCCACGTGGGCACAAGCAGCACATGGGCTCAGGCAGCATATGCGCCTGATAAAAATCTTAATGTGATAGGAAACACTATTAAAACCTGTCCTTTAGCAACCATTTATCAATTATGATTAAATGCATATTCTTAAGACAATGTAAAAACATTTTATTCATTGATGTAACTAAACATCAAACTCATTTATTTTTAATTAGTTATGATACAAAATATATAAATTTAACTTAATAGAAGTCTAATAAAATCAACTTACAGGCCAGAATAAGTGTATAATCAGTACTACCGTTAGTAGATGCTTCTTCTAAGCACTTTTACACCTTTTCAAATACTCAGTATAGAATTTAAGTGTGTTTCTCTTTACTATGTTGATTTTCTTAAAATTAATGTTAGTCGACTACTCTGTCATGATAATTCATATGATTCATAGGACTATTAATCATATGAATTAACCTTTTAATGGAGTAGAAGGACTGAAATCTCACAAATTTGTTTCTCAAAGTGTTAATTAAGGACAGCACCTAGCAGAATGAATGTTTACGGTTTTTATCACTTTTACCTAGGTACCATAATTTATAATATTATAAACAGTTTCATGCATACATAATTCCAATATCACACCTAACACAAAAGTTTCCACTTCTCTCCACCAAAGTTTCCTCTGATGACCCCCCCAACCCCCGCCTCCTCCACCCAGGCCTCTCCACCCCAAAAGCAGCTCAGTTCTATAGACAAACTCTATTTCTGATGATCTGGGCTATTTGTTTTTTCCTTTTTCCATTACTATATTTCTTTATCGCCCACATTTAAAGCATATTTTTTTTTTACTGTGAAAGTGGTAACAACAACATTTATTTTTTTTTAATTTATTTATTTTTAATTAGAGAATCACCGTGAGGGTACAGTTACAGATTTATACACTTTTGTGCTTATACTTCCCTCATACAAAGTTTGGAACCCATCCCTTCACCAGTGCCCATTCTCCACCACCCGTAAACCCAGTGTCCCTCCCACCCTCCCCAATCCCATCTCCCCCCCACCCCACCCTGCCACTGTGGCAGGGCATTCCCTTCTGTTTTCTCTCTCTAATTAGCTGTTGTGGTTTGCAATAAAGGTGTTGAGTGGCCGCTGTGCTCAGTCTCTAGCCCTCATTCAGCCCGCAACTCCCTTCCCCCAGATGGCCTTCGACTACAATGTAGTTGGTGATCGCTTCTCTGAGTTGACCTTTCCCCAGAACGTGAGGCCAGCCTCAAAGCCATGGAGTCAACCTCCTGGTACTTATTTCTACAGTTCTTGGGTGTTAGTCTCCCACTCTGTTATTCTATATACCATAGATGAGTGCAATCTTTCTATGTCTGTCTCTCTCTTTCTGACTCATTTCACTCAGCATGAAACTTTTCATGCCCATCCACTTGACTACAAAATTCTTGACCTCCTTTTTTCTAACAGCTGCATAGTATTCCATTGTATAGATGTACCAAAGTTTCCTCAACCAGTCATCCGTTCTGGGGCATTCGGGTTTTTTCCAGATTCTGGCTATTGTAAACAGTGCTGCGATGAACATACATGTGCAGATGTTGTTTCGATTGTACTTTTTTGCCTCTCTGGGATATATTCCCAGCAGTGGTATTGCTGGGTCAAATGGGAATTCAATATCTAATTTTTTGAGAGTCGTCCAAATTGTTTTCCAGAAGGGCTGAACCAGTCGGCATTCCCACCAGCAGTGAAGAAGGGTCCCTTTCTCCCCACATCCTCTCCAACAGCGGTTGCTTTTGTTCTTTTGGATGTGTGCTAGTCTCTGTGGTGTGAGGTGGTATCTCAAAGTTGGTAACAACAACATTTAGATGAACTAAGTTAAACTCCTAAAATTCCACAAAATTGTAAATCAGTAAGTTGGTAAAATTCGTTTTCAAAAACTTTTTTAAAGATAGATACAAGTTAATGAGGCTGGAATGATCGCAGAGCGGGTAGGGCGTTTTCCTTGCACGTGGCCGACCTGGGTTCAATTCCCAGCATCCCATATGGCCTGCTGAGCACCGCCAGGGGTAATTCCTGAGTGCAGAGCCAGGAGTGACCCCTGTACATCACTGGGTGTGACCCAAAAAGAAAAAAAAATACATACATACAAGTTAAAATATAAGAGTATGAATAATTGTCTGCTGACATTTTTAATTTAGATGAAAATAAATTATTAAAAACAATATAGTAAATTAGAAAAGAATTTTTAAAAATCAAAGGAAAATATGAATAGGGCTATAAAAGTATAAAAGTTATGTTTTATTATAGGGGGAAGGGGGAAAGTACATTTTATCTTAAAAAGGTAATATTAGTTTTGAGTTAGAAAATATAAATAATGTTTAAGAATCTGCACTAATATGAAAAAATTTCCACAAATGAAAAACTACAAGCTGAATAGACTTAAAACACTCAAACTGAACATCATTATTCAAAGGATATAAAAGCCTGAGCAATAGCACGAGGGACGGGCATTGGCCTTGCACACCAGCACCATACTGGATGCCAAATCCAATCCCCAACATCCAATATGGTTTTTGAGCACTGCCAGTAGTAACTCCTTAGTGCAGTGCGAGGAGTAATTCCTGAGCACCTCCAGGTGTGCGCCACTCAATCCCCCACCAAAAAAAGAAAAAATATATAAAAACCCTTAGCAAACTAGGATTAAATAGAGCTTTCTTAATCTAGGAGAGCTTAACCCTAAATACCACAAGTAACTGCCATACTTAATGGGTGTAGTGTTGAACAGTTTGCCTTGGCTTTTAAAGGTTTTTTTAATGATTCTTGCAAAACCGGTTTTAAGGCTATGAACTGTCTATGCTATTTCTTGTCCATGAGGCTTTGCATCATTCCTTAAAATCTAAACAATAATCTAACATATAGAGTATTCTTGTTGAGGCATTCATTTCATTAAATTTTTATATAACCCATCATTCTCTTCTGGCCTGTACCGTCTCATTGGACAGAACTGCTGTAAATCTTATGAGTGTTCTTTTGTAAGTTCCTGCTTTGATTTTGACATTTTGATTACAATATGGCTTGGAGTTTTTCTATCTGGGCCAATTTTCAAAGGGACCCTTCAGATCTCTTTAATCTGGGTGCATGCACGCTTCAACTCCGGAAAAGTCTCATCTATGATTTCTTTGACTAGTGGTTCTTTGTGGTTGAATAAGTCTATGTATTCTTCAGGAATTCTGATGACTCTTCTATTCCTTCTGAACTGATTCCATAGTTCTCTGGCATACTCTTTTCAGACCTTTCTTCCATCTTCTCTTCCTTTCTAGAAGTTTCCTGCATCTCATTTTGGAGCTGTTTTTTCCCTAACTGTTGATACTCTGTTACTGACACCTTCTATTGAAGTTCTTCTATGTCACCTGAAAAGAGTGGTATTTCACCACTTTGCAGTTCTGTCACATCTGCATGAAGTTTACTCATTTTCTTCTCACACTCTCCTATGCTTTACTACCTATACCATCATTTCTTTGAGCCTCGTTAAACGTTCTCATCATGATGTCTTTCAAATCATCTGAGAGGTGGCAGAGCTCACTGGTACTGTAGAGCCCTACATGCTATTATTTTCACTCACTGAACTTTGCTTCTGGGGGGCTTTTTTATTTCGTGTGCTCTGCTCTGAGGTGAATCTTTGTAGTCTGCCCTGAGGGAGTTCTCTGAAGATCAGGCTGAGTGTTGTATTTCTCCTTCCCTACTGGTCTTCATCCAGGACAGAAGGAAAACGTGTGAGCAGTATGAGGTGCAATGAGTAGAGCTGTTGCAGTCATTACTGTCTTTCTTTCCTTAACCCTCTTCCCCCACTGCTTGGCAATCTAAGTTTTGAAATCAAAGGCTAAGGGTTTGAATACTGCATTTTGTGTGCTTGTATGTGTGTTTAACTTCTTTATACATTGATCTGTTGTTGGACCTATGAAGTTCCATGGTCTTTGTTATTGTACTTAGTACTGCAATGAACATAGGTGTGCATGTATCTTTCAAATTAGTGACCTTGTATTTTTGGGACAGATGCCAAGAAGTAGAGTTGCTAGATTATATGGAAGTTATACTCAAGTTTTTTGAGAAGTCTCCATACTGTTTCCATTTGAACCAAACAATAGTCCCACAACGAAAGAGGCTCTTTTTTCACCATATTCCTGCTAATACGGGTTGATTCCAGTCATTTTTAACACATGCCCTTCTCACTGGGGTGAGATGACTCAGGGTTGTTTTTATTTGCATTTCTCTGATAATAGCGATCAACACCTTTTCATATACATACTGGCTATCTGTATGTCTTCCTTAAGTCTTCTGTATGTCTAGGCAGAAGAAACAGTACAGCAAGGAAGGCACTTGCCTCAAATATGTGGCCAAAACATAACTATTTTATCTCCTCTATCCATTTTTTTAAATAGATTTCTTTGTTGAGCTATATAAGTACTTTATATATCTTAGATATTATCACCTTATCTGATAAGTAGTGTGAAAATACTTTCTCCCATTCAGCAGGGTCACTTTATTTTTATCTTTATATTCCACATATGAGTGCAATCTTTCTATGTCTGTCTCTTTCTTTCTGACTCATTTCACTCAACATGATACTTTCCATGTTGATCCATTTATATGCAAATTTCATGACTTCATGTTTTCTGACAGCTACATAGTATTCCATTGTGTAGATGTACCAGAGTTTCTTTAACCAGTCATCTGTTTTGGGGCACTCTGGTTTTTTCCAGATTCTGGCTATTGTAAACGGTGCTGCAATGAACATAAAAATACATATGCCATCTCTACTATACCTTTTTGCCTCTCCGGGATATATTCCCAGGAGTGGTATTGCTGGGTCAAATGGAAGCTCAATTTCTAATTCTTTGAGAATCGTCCATATTGTTTTCCAAAAGGGCTGAACCAGTCGGCATTCCCACCAGCAGTGAAGAAGAGTCCCTTTCTCCCCACATCCATGCCAACACCGGTTGCTTTTGTTTTTTGGGATGTGGGCTCCTGGCAATATATTTTACTCTAAAGCTATAGTAATCAAAACACTGTGGTACAGCAGCTAGTGATTACCACCCTATGTGTTCTTCCTCCAAAAATTTTATTTTAAAAAGTATGGTATAAGATCTCTTTCGATTGTTTTAGAGAGATAGTTCAACTGATGGAGAGAACTTGGGTGAAGAGCAAACACTGGTCATAATGCCAAAATATTTAAGAAATTAAAAAACCTTTATGATTTTTATTTACCTCTCCCATGTTGCTTTAGGGCAATTCTTCTCTGCCCTTGTAATACAGAAATCAGCAGCACTAATACAAGATGTTAAGTGTTATGGAGTACATCAAGGCAGGGCAAATTCCCTAATGGGTAATGAAAAGAAAGATCTGTCTTTGTCTATCTAGACTACTACAATAATAATACCATAGATAGATTGACAAAGCAAGAGAATTTTGTCAGTTCTAATAGCTGGAAAATCAAAATCACAGGGTGCAAACACAGTGGCGTTCAAATGAGAGCACTCTTTTGGGTGACAGATTATAGGCTCCTCATTGTATCTGAATATAGTAAAGAGCTGAGAGGAGAAGCAAACCTTCTGAGGACTCATGAAGACATTTAAAAGTGTTCATAAAGTCTGACCTAACTACCTCAACAAATCCTGCCTCTAGTGCCATTGTATTTGGGGCAGAGTTTCGACATATCAATGTGGGAGGGATAGAAATATTAATTTGAATGCAAAATTTATCATTTAGTTTTCTACCATTTCTCTATCCAAACTCTAGATGCTTCCATAATAACTATAGCAATTTCTAATCCCTGAAAGAAAACTGGTTTTTGTCTCCTACAATTTGGAACATGTGACTGAGTTGCTCAAGGCAGTATGGGGAGAAACGATACATACCAGTTTCAGAGTCACCCACAAAAGCATGCTATAAGAGAAGTCAGGGCAATAGAACAGCAGGTAGGGTACTTTCCTTGCACAGGGCAGACCCAGGTTCAATATTTGAAACCCCATATGGTCTCCCAAGCCCACCAGGAGTGATCCCTGAGCACAGGGCTAGGTAAAAGCTGATTACCACCCTATGTGCCCTCCCTCCAAAAAAAATTTCTTTTAAAAAGTATGGTATAAAATCCAAGTCTCCTTGAGAAAGAGAGATAGTTCAACAGATAGGGCACCTGCACCACACATGGCTGGCTGACCCAAGTTTGATACCGGGCATCCCACAAGGTCTCCCAAAAACTACCAGAAGTGATTCCTGAGTACAGAATCAAGAGTAACTCATAAGCATTGCTTGTGTACCCCTAAAACTAAAAACAAAAACAAGTACAATCCTAGCCCACTTTTCCCCTCTAGCATCAACCTTGAAAACATGAGATACATAAGATAATTGTATCACAAGGAAAGGTATCCCTAATCACTAAGTCAAACTCTTCCTGGGAGAGAAATAAACCAGAGTTGTAGTAAGTCAAAATTTGGGAAATTTCCTTTTAAAAAGAAAAAATTTCTTTTTATATAAAGACCCAAGTTTGATCCCAGGCATCCCATATGGGCCCCCAAGAACTACTCAGGACTGATTCCTGAGTATAGAATCAGGAGTAACTCATAAGCATTGCTGGTCTGCCCCTAAAACTAAAAACAAAAAAAAAGTCAAAATATTGGGATTAAAAAAACAGTCAAATTCGGGAAATCTCTTTTTAAAAAGAAATAAATTCTTTAAAAAAAATTTTTTAAGAAATTTAAGAAATATCTTAAAAATTTCTTTTTAAGATATTTCTCTGGACTTAGTTACTAAAATACTAAAATACAGAAATCCAAAACCGTTCGGCTGCTAGTGCGGCCACTTGACCTCATATCTCTTCATTCTCAGCAATGGAAAACAAATTATCAAATGCTTCCTTTTCAGCAGGTCAACTTTAGGGGGGAGAAACTCCAAATCAATAATAGTGAGTTTTTTGTTGAAATATTGAATGTAATCAAAGTAAAGTGAAAGTAAAGTGAAATTTACCAGTTACACATACGGGGTGGGGGGCTAAGGAGGTGGGGGGGAGGGATACTGTGATTCTTGGTGGTGGAATATGTGCACTGGTGAAGGGATGGGTGTTCGAGCATTGTATAACTGAGACTTAAGCCTGAAAGCTTTGTAACTTTCCACATGGTGATTCAATAAAAGAATAAATTAATTAAAAATAAAAATAAATAAATAAAAATAAATAAATTGATCCCAAAGGCAAGACAAAACAAGTAATTTTTAATACAATTTTGATGAAGAAAAAAAAATTTCTTTTTGGGACTGAAGTGATAGCACAGAGAGTAGGGCATTTGCCTTGCATGCGGCTGACCCAGGTTCAATTCCCAGCATCCCATGTGGTTCCCTGAGCACCACCAGGAGTAATTCCTGAGTGCAAAGCCAGGAATAACCCCTGTGCATTGCCAGGTGTGACCCAAAAAGAACAAAAAATTATAAAAAATTTTTAGATTATATGCATATGGTTGTGAGTATATGCAAAATACCACCTCAAGATTAAAATGCAAATAGAAATTGCAGTTCAAATTCTATCCAAGAAGTAAACATAAATCCAGTTTTTGAGTTAAGTGAACTATATTCTTATCTTAACCTTTTGTCTCACTTGATTAGACATTATTTCCTAAAATTAAAATTCTATTTTAAAGAAAAAAAAAATGGGGTTCAAAGGAGGGTAAGGTGCTTGCTCTACAGGCCCCTGACTCGAGTTCAATCCCTGGCTCTGCATAAGGTCTCCTGAGCCAGCCTGGAGTGACCCTTAAATACAGTCAAGAGTAAGACTTGGGGGCTGGAGCGACAGCACAGCGGGTAGGACATTTGCCTTGCACACGGCCGACCCAGGTTCAATTCCCGGCATCCCATATGGTCCCTGAACACCACCAGTGGTAATTCCTGAGTGCAGAGCCAGGAGTGACCCCTGTGCATCACCAGGTGTGACCCAAAAAGAAAAAAAAAAGAGTAAGATTTAACTACTGGTGAGTATGGCCCCAAAACCTGAAACACTAAAATAAAATAAACAAAATGCATGAGTTTTAGAAAAAAACCTCTCCAACCTCAGAGAATTACCTGAGTTTGAATATTCACGTGGAAGATATAGATTAGCTTGTTTCACAAGCAACTGACTCAGGTAAAAAACATGCAAACTTATTTATGTATGTATTATATGACATGGAAGGCTTCACAAGGAAATGCAGGCCCAAAGGAACAGTTGGGCTGGAATATTTTTATACTAGAAGTGAAGAAGAGTGACAAGTCTGAAAACCACAACCAGGAAAAGAGGTATGAGTGTAGAGTAAGCAACTAGGGGAAATTTAGAAGACCTGTTTGTTCTAATTCTTTTAGAAATCCCTTTTTATTCCTCTAAAAAATGGTCCTTCCTCCAAGTATGAACAGAATACACACACATGAGGTCTTATGATCTGTTTGAGGGTTGAAGCGGGACACCAGAGAATCCTTCCCAAACTGTTTCCAAATTCCTTCAGCTTTAAAATATTCCAGTTTCAAACAAATTATCTAATGCTTCCTTTTCAGCAGGTCTGACCTTAGGGGAGAGACTCTCCAAACAATAATAGTGAGTTTTGTTGAAATATTGTATGCAATCAAAGTGAAAGTAAAGTGAAATTTATTAGTTACACAGGCGGGGGGTGGGGGGGTTTAGGGTGGGGGGGGCTAAGGGCGTGGTGGGGTTAGGGGTGTGAGGGGGCGGGGTGGAGCTATACTGGGATTCTTGGTGGTGGAATATGAGCACTGGTGAAGGGATGGGTATTCGAGCATTGTATAACTGAGATTTAAACCTGAAAACTTTGTAACTTTCCACATGGTGACTCAATAAAAAATTTTTAAAAAATAAATAAATAAAATTAAAAAAATAAAATAAAATAAAATATTCCAGTTTCTCAAAGTTCCATAGCCTAAAGGAGTAATTCATCAACACAAAACCAAAATATCTTACAAATCATCCTTTCCTTGATGTGTACATTGTTTAGAACGCAGCAGAAAACAGTCAAGTACTAATCAAAAAGAAAGCAGGAGTAGTGTTATTAATGCCAAAGTAAAAGAACAATTACCAAAATTAAAGATTAATCTTTATCCAAGATTAAAGGGGTTTAATTCTTGATGAAGACATAAACAAACCTAAGTATGTTAGCATTTAACATACTGTCAAAATCCTTAAGTCCATGAGGCAAATAAAAAGTGACAGAAAAATCATCAGGTGATTCCAACTGCCATTGGAACATTCAACACACCGCTCTCCCCAGTCAGTAGTAAGTATTCTGAAAATCCTCAAAGGTATAGAAAAACAGCTATCACTAACCAAAGTAACCTAACTGACCTGCACTGTAGCACTGTAGCACTGTGTTGTCCAGTTGTTCATCAAATTGCTCAAGTGGGCACCAGTAATGTCACCATTGTGAGGCTTGTTGTTACTGTTTTTGGCATATCAAATATGCCACGGGTAGCTTGCCAGGCTCTGCCGTGTGGGCAGGATACTCTTGATAGCTTGCCGGGCTCTCCGAGAGGGACTGAGGAACCGAATCCGGGTCAGCCGCATGCAAGGCAAACATGCTATTGCTCCATTCCCAACCTAACTGACCACTGTAGAAAACTGTAGAAAAATTCACTAAGTTGAACAAGAAATAAATAACAGATATTTTGAAAATCTCATAAACACCTCTAAGTCACCCATGGTTTAAAAAAGAGTACGGAAAAATCCTAAAATATTTTTTAATTATATAAAAATGAAAAAAGAAAGTACAGGAGTTAAGGTAGCTTGCCTTTTACATGACTGATCCCAGTTCAATCCCCTATACCACGTATGGTCCCCCAAGCCATGCCAGGAGTGAGAGATCCCTGAGCTCAGAGGTAGGAGTAAGCCCTGAGTACATTAAGATATGGCCCAAACAACCCCCCTCCCCCAAACAGAAAACAACTCTATGGACACTTTAATCACAAGAAGGCTGACCAAAGTGAGGGAAAAAAATTAGAAAGAGATTACAGACTGTGCATGTAACACACACACACACACACACAACCACTCAACATTCTAAAAATATGAAATATTGCTTATCTATTTCAAAGACTACATAATTCAAAACAATGTACTGAAAGTTATTTAAGCTTTTCTCTAGCCACTAAAATTATAATATATAGTTTTTACCTTTATGCATATAAAATTTAACAATAATGTTTTAAAGTTAAATAATCTACATAAAGAATTTACATGTCATTTATGTATTTTTTTAAAATGTTTCACTGAAAGTTTTACCAGAAACTGTTCCACAGTAGTAAAATCCCAATATAATGATATGAGGATAGAAAGTTGAAACAGTTCCACAGAAAAGTTAAAACTTAGAGTTCAAATAGAATGATCCACTTCCTTGTCTAGCAGTTTCCAAAGTTTATAAATCAAAAAATATTAAGGACAATTCTCAAAATGATAATATACTAATGAAACCAAACCAACAAAGAACTGCAGATAAACAAGAGTAGACTACCAGCCTATAGATATCTCAATTATCAAACATTATAAAAACTAAACTTAAAACTTTCAATACATACAAATCAGAGCTTCTCCACCCAACTACCAAAATCACTTCTACTGCAGATCTGCCTCACTGTACACCACTTTTATGAAACCTAAAACCAAAGCAACCTTCAAAGTAATCATCTCTTTTTAATAAAAAAATAGGTGTGACACATGGCGGTTCTAGAAGGGAGAGGGGGCAGTTACTCAGGAGATAGCTAGGTAATGCCAAGCACACGATGCTTAGGGGCCATCACAATAATACCCTGGGGAGTTCAGTGGTTCCTGGGCTTAACTCAAGGACTGGCACATGCTTGACCTATAGATAAAGGCCTATTCTCTACCATTTGAGTGCTCTCCCTTGACCTAGTAAGTGTCTCTTTATGTTGTTAATTTGGAGAAAAAGAAATACCTCTAAATTAAGGCATAATGAAAAACAAACATAGAATTTATGGAGTGATCCCTGAGTACAGACCTGGGATTAAGCCCTAAATACCACTGGAAATGACCTCAAAACAAAAACAAAAAAAGTATAACTATATGGTAATGTTACCTTTCAAGAAGTAAAAAATATATTCTCAAATATTTAATACAAAAAAATCATTCAAGGTATACTCACAAAAACTTAAGGAGAATACTGAAATATTTTTTTCATTAAAAAGTTTGGGGACCGGGGCTGGAGCAATAGCACAGCGGGTAGGGTGTTTGCCTTGCACGCGGCCAAGCCGGGTTCTAATCCCAGCATCCCATATGGTCCCCTGAGCACCACCAGAAGTAATTCCTGAGTGAAGAGCCAGGAATAACCTCTGTGCACTGCCAGGTGCGACCCAAAAACCAAAAAAAAAAAAAAAAAAGTTTGGGGACCAAGAGATACATAGCGGGTTGGGCATTTATTTGCCTTGCATGCAGCCAACCTAGGTTTGATGCCGAACATCCCATACGGTCCCCCTAGACCTCCAAGAGAGATCCCTGAGTGCAGAGCCAGAAGCAAGCTTTGAATATCCCTGGGTGTGGCCCCAAATCAAATCAAAGTTTTATGGAACTTGGGGCTAAAAGATGTCACAGTGTGTGAGTGCGAATGTGTGGGGGGGAGGGGGAATTGTGACTGCCTTGCAAGTGGCCAACCTGGGTTCAATGCCTAGTACCTCAGATGGTCTCCCAAACCCACAAGGAGTGATCCCTGAGCACAGGGTCAAAAGGAAGCCCTAGGAACCACCAGACTAAAAAACTAAATGAGAGCTAACTGAATGGGAAAATATTCTCATTGAACAGATTACATAAAGGATTGATATCCAGGACCTATAAAGTATGCAAAAATATTTAAAAAAACCTAAAAGCCCCATCAAAAAATGAGGAAAGGAAATGGCCCCCAAATTTTAAAAAAAACCAAAAAGTTTTATAAAATTGCTAAGAGCAGTTTATTAGTTATCTACTGCTGCATAAAAAATTGCCACAAAGCAAAGTGCCAGTACCATTCCTGGTGCTGCCCACATATGCTTCTTGCAGACCCAGTGGTTCTGTTGTTTGGGACACTTAACATTGCAACAAAGTGTGTGATCTCTGGTGAACTATAGCTAGATGTATGAGCAACACAACTAAAATGTACAGCCTTCAAAAAGCATTGCATTTTTTCATATGTCTGTTGGCCATCTGTTGGTCTTCCTCCGAGAAATGTCTGTTCATTTCCTTTCCTCATTTTTTGATGGGGCTTTTAGGTTTTTTTAAATATTTTTGCATACTTTATAGGTCCTGGATATCAATCCTTTATGTAATCTGTTCAATGAGAATATTTTCCCATTCAGTTAGCTCTCATTTAGTTTTTTAGTCTCATCTCATTTTTCTTTGGCTATACAGAAACTTTAAAGTTTGATGTAGTCTCATTTGTTTAGTTTTGAATTCTGTAGCCTTTGCCAATGGCTCTGTGTCTTTAAAGATTCCTTTGAGGTCTAGGTCTTGAAACATTCTATCTATGTTCACTTCAATATACTTTATATATTAAGATCTGGTCTCAAAGTTTATTATACACTTTAAGTTAACTTGTGTGTTAAGTGTGAGATATGAATTAAGCTTAAATTTCTTGCATATGTTTATCCAATTCTCCCAATAAAATTTGTGCATGCATTGCAGCTAAGTGTGTGACCCCTCGCAAGCATGTGAGAACCACAACTTTAAAAAATGTGTGTAGTCGAGTGAATTCCATATCCAAATGTATAAACACTGCCGTTAAGTGTGATTATGACACCCCTGTCATCACAGCAACATCAGCAAAAATGGGAAAGGAAGGATAATTCTTAAAAAGATTTTTTCAAAGAAATAGGAAATACCACAAGTATATTCCATCATGCAATTCACTGCATTAAGGATGGAACTGGAAGATATCATGTC